>NC_045153.1:14196064-14513564 GCF_900700415.2 Clupea harengus
CAAAAAGCTAATTAAAATCTCTAATGAGTGTTTTTGTAATTAGGGCACATACGTCCTCGCTTTCTCTTGCTGTCTATAACATACTCACACACACACACACATACACACTCACCTATGCACGACCCCGTCACATACACACCAACACACACACACACATGAAAGTCATTAAAGCAATTAAAGCTAAAGACTTCGTAAACTCACAGTAAGAGCCTCATCTCCATACAATCCCCTCTTACAGACGAGCACAAGGACTGTGTGAATGTGACTCCGTCCTCTCCGACGAAGCCACCAAGTCTCCTATGCCACTCACGTCTGCGTCTCTGTCTTATTCACCAGGGAGAACAGACCAGTGGAGAGAGACTGACATTCCCTGGTTGAGTTTTTTTTAAACGCTACGTCTCCCCGACAGTGAGTGTTGAGACTGGTGTAACACACGTCACACCAGCCCCCGAGGTGACACAAAACAGATTAATGAAAGTGTACGTGCGATGAGAAAAAAGAATCTGATGAAGTCATGTAAAACTGTAGCCAAATGAAGGACTCGTTTTTCATGTGTTTTTGTTTTTTTTTTTTTACTTTTTTCAGATGCTTGACAGGCATCATAAAGGAAGCACACTGATGATTTTCTTAAAGCAAATAAATGAAACATGGCACGATTTGATAAGGTTTTCATTTGGGCGTGTGAGCCCGTGAGTGAGCGGCGGTATCATCCGTGGCGATCGGGCGGAGGGAGAGCAGAGGAGCGAGGGAGAGCGGAGAACGAGAGGAGATTGGGCCTGTCAAGGCCGTGCGCCATGATTTGGAAGAGCTGTCAGCCTGGCTGCGGCCGTCATATTTCCACAGAGAGCGGCGAAGGACACAAAAGTGCGCGCGTGCGCATACACACACACACACACACACCCAGATACACACCCATACACGCACACACACACACACATTATACACTTTCACAATCACACACACACACATAAATACACAGAGAGAGATACACACACACACACAAATACACAGATTCTCTCAGAAACACACTCACACAAATTATCTAGAATACAGCACATGAGACACACTCATCCTGCACACACAGCAAGATACAAGGGAATGAAAGTCTGAAAGGAGCAGAAAAAAATACAAACACTGAACAAAAATGAGAAATTGAGGGAAATGGCAGAGAAACAGGCCTTGCTGGGACAAAAGACGGGAGAGCAGAAAGAGAAAAAGAGAGTGCAAGAGAGGGAGAGAAAATGAGAGAAAGACCAGGAGTGACAGATCAACAAAGAACCACTCGCATTCCAGAACATTCCAAAGTCCTCCCCAAAAACAATCTCCTCTCATTCAAAGGCCCTGCCTTGACACAGACGCGGGCTGACAGCTTTCTGCTGCGCGGGGGCCACGGCCACTCACACAATGGCCTCCTCTGGTTCCACATCACGCACAGCCGAGCAGATTGCAGGGGCCGCCTCTGAACCACGCTGACCTGGGCCTGCTGCCCCGAGACGGTCAGGCCAGGACTGCCAGACAGAAGGGAGACCAGTGGGGTTCTCTACTGCAAGCCATCACCCACAAAATGACAACCTTTGACTGCGGGATGATCCACACCCAGAAACACTCATCTACGCAGAAGAGACACAAAGCAAAACAACCACATTGACGACAACAACGACGACTACAACAAACAACAACAGCCTGCGATGCAAGCCATGTGTTAAATATACAGATGGGTTGAAATACCGAGCAGGGTGTGCATCCTGTGGTGTAGCAGTGTGAGGGCTTTCTGGCAGAGCTGAGAACGCCTCTAAAGATAATCCATCTCTGCTCAGGAACAGTGAGGAGAAAATTGTACAATTTGGAGCAGATGGAGCCCATGATGCAAGAGCTTCAGCAGCCCAAAGAGCTGCCCCTTGGCATGGCAAACTACCCTATGTGTGATGTTTCATAGTACTTTACTGCAAGCAGAGAGAAAGCAAGAGAGAGAGAGAGAGAGAGAGAGAGAGAGAGGGAGGGAGAGAGAGGGAGAGAGAGAGAGAGAGAAAGAAAGAGAGAGAGAGAGAGAGAGAGATAGATAGATAGATAGATAGAGAGAGAGAGAGAGAGAGTGAGAGAGGGGGAGAGAGAGAAAGAGAGTACAACGTGCCTCTTCTTAAAGACGCCAATCTCATGCAACCCACCTACACACTATCACTTTTATATATCCAACCCAAATGCTTTGGCAATACTCTACAACGTTATGGTCATGCCAATAAAGCTTCTTTTGAATTTGAATTTGAATTTGAGAGAGAGAGAAGCTTTGGTGCTAAGTTTGAAAGCAAAACACAAAGTGTTTTGAGAAACACCAAAAGCATGGTGTTTGTCTGTGGATCTAAAGACGAGTGTAAAGAAGATGGTTACCAAATGACTGAGACACATTTGTGCATGCTGGAGAAGCTCTGAAGCCAGACCACATCAGGAGACAGCACCTACTCTCTGGAGCCTCGTTTGGAGGTGACAGACTGATCCTGAATCAGAGGGAGGACGCCCTCCTCTGGAGTTGCTCAGCTGTGTTTACGCACATGGCGGAGGGGGGCTGGGGGGTGCACAAGCGTAGAGACCCCCCCCTCCTCCCTGCTTCGCCACGGAGACCGTCTCGCCTCACGGCTTTAGATAAACAAATAGCTGCATGTTGTCTTTCATCAACACATTTGCAAGCGAGAGAAAAAAAGAGGAGAGGGAAGAAAGAAAGACAGAAAAACAGGGAATCCGGATGGGACTCTCTCTCTCTGCAGGGTCTCTCTTGCTGTTTTCTCCCTAAATCAAGCCTAATTACGACAGACAGTCATTTCGACTGGCTCCCGGGCCGTGCATGCTAAACACTGGGAGACGGGGCTGGTTTTAATGACGCACACATCCGCCAGTCGATAAATCGGAGGAACACAATCGACGGGCCCCGGCAACGACTCCCGCAACTCAGCGCCAGCGCGTCTACTGGGAGTGGGCAAAGTCTTCATCAAGGCTCTCCTGGGCCTTTCCCCATGACACGGGGTGGTAAAGCTGATGCAAGTGACTGATTCCCTATGAAATGGCAGTGTGGTGGTGCTCATGGTAACAGCAGGCAATAACAAAATGTTACAAAACGTTAGTTAGAGCTCATCCAGTCAACCCAAGTCAATTAGTGGATGGCAGTGTTGGAGAGATTCTGGAGCTGTGTGGTGACTGGTGTTAAGGTAGACACATACCTACATAGACTACTTTTAAATCTAACACTAGAGGGTGCAATTTTGCCTCCTGTCACTCTCGTGGGCCCCATGAGCCAATCACTGCTGGTGTGGCGATGGAGGGCGGGAACTGTTTCGGCCTGTGAACAGGTGGCCTGCAGCAGGTGAGCAAGTCATCCTGGGAGGGGGGCTCCCTGTGTACCACACTCCCCTCTATGTGGAACTTTGATGTCTTCACTCTCTGCTGGAGTCTCTGTTTGAGCTGAGCTTGGACGCCTCTTGGAGCTTTTATGACCACAGGGTTCACCGCATGCGCCGGCTCTGGGGTTTCTGATAGCAATCCAGCGTTCCCCCCCTTGGCACGGTATATATCATTCCACCGCAGCGGACTTAAACAGCACCGCCTACGAGTTAAGCAGCTCAGAGCGGAACCCTTACGGCGGGGATAGCTCATCGTGATGCGAGGTGCCGATGGGAGGTCGCAACACCTGTCAATGGAGAGAGAGGGCTTCCTCCAGGCATACACTCAAGCCTCCAGAGAAGAGCTGCTTTCGCGCCGCGCTCGTTGTTGACTGGCTAATCTGCATTCCTGCCGCAGCGTGGGAGAAGCGCGCTGCCAGCCTCCGAAAAGACCCTCATAACTCCCACCGGCACATCAAACACGTCAGACGCCGTGCTATTCTCTGACTCCCAGTGCGAATTGCACAGACTTAGCAGCACGGGTGGTTGTAGTGCTAAGTGAATGAAGCCAAACTCAGACTGAACGAACACTGCCTTGGAGAAAATAATCTCCCCACGATTTCATTTCGCAATTAGCACATTTTGTCGGACAAACATCCTCCATTAAGAAAATTGTGATTCTACAAAACAGGGGAGAAAGGGAGAAAAAAGGGAGCCAAATTAGGACGGCCAATTTGGACTCCAGCAGGGCTTGTTTTTGGTACGCTGTTTCATCAGCGCACCTCAAAGGGCCGTAAATGAATGTAATTGCACCCACCCACTGAAATACCTGGCGCCCAACACCTGAATCAGTGGCAGTGGCTGTGGCTCACCACAAGGCGACAATAGCAATCCAACACTGTGACTCCTCTGCAATTAAGGCAGCCACTGCTCTCCTTCCCCTCCTCGGCTCAGCACCGCAAGCACCTTTGATTTATGTCCCTGCCCAGGCATAATGCACACAACAAGTCACGGAATGTGATTTAAAATTCATATACTATTACCATATAATCTGTGGCCTGGGCTAAATCTATCATTTCACTAATGGAAGGTCTGTGTGTGTGGGTATGTATGGGAGTGTGTGTGTGTGTGTGTGTGTGTGTGTGTGTGTGTGTGTGTGTGTGTGAACACTGACGTGGAAGGTCAGAAGCTGCACAGCACACCAGTGAAACCACACAGCCTGTTCCCCTCCACTCCCTCGTCTCCCTGGACACAGGACTGTGTGCTTTGTCTTTATAGACGGGGACTGCGGGTACTTGTCTGGCCAATTTAAAAAAGCAATTTGTTCTTTTTCTCCCCTGTTTGCTTTTGCACGGTTATGGAGCACGCACAGCCGGAGACTACCCTTACATAAATTACACACGACGGGGATGAAAATGTCAACAAGCTATTCGCTCGTGCGCAACACAGGTGGGGTGGGTGTGTGTGTGTGTGTGTGCGTCTTGCATGTCTCCGTATGAGCGTGTGTATGTGAGATAGTGACTGCCCGACGAGAATTGATGCAAACACACACCCGTGCGCGCGATTTCACGGTGTCACCACTCATCTCCTCGCACACCCCTGCCTCGTCGTTCCTCATGTTGTGATCGGCGCAGAGGCGACATCTCTCCCTCTCCCGCTCACCTAGCTCACTACTCACGCCGCCGTCTGACACGGAGATTACATGCAGGCGTGGAGATCACGCCCGGGGTTGATCGGATCATCAGCAGCGCCTCCGCTTGCTCACTGGCCTCCCCATCTGTAAATGTCAATAGCCCGACCGCAGGGACGTCGGACGTCAGGCTGAGTGAGTGAAGTGCCTCGGCAGGGAGCAAGGCGCAGGTGAAGGCCCCCTTTTTAAACAGAGGTCAAGGGAAGAAAAAAAAAGAAGAGAAAAAAGAGATCACCTCAGCCTGTCAGATCACATTAAGTGTCTGAGTAACACCTACAAAAGGTCGTGCACAGGCGGTTTACGTTTGATGGCTCCTCTGTGTTCTGTGTTCTGGTTAAACAGACTGTGTCTGCACGGCTCCCTTTACACATCCTGATCCATATAAGCACTGGGACGCGGTGAATGTGAAGCTTCGGATAGGCTTCCCTGCTGCAGTGGCGTGAGGACGCGAATCAATGTGGAGTCTCTCGGTCATTGCGGTATCACCGCTTCAGATGCAGGCATGCGGAGCAATTGATAATTACTGTCAATACTCCTGTTATCCCTTCATGGGGTGGAATCTTAGCATCAGGAAAAAAGCCTGGAAAAAGGCTCATGTGCTGTACAGTTGTGTGGATCTATCCGATACAAGCTGAAGGACTTCAGATTCAAAGGCATTGAGAATGGAACAGAGAAAAGATCAGAGAGTTGGAACAGGAATGTAAGAGAGAGAGAGAGAGAGGGGGGGGGGGGAGAGGGAGAGAGAGAGAGAGAAAGGGAGGATCAACCGCCAACACCAAATGACAAATGAGCCCGCCAAGAAAAGTGTGGCAAAATTGAAGCAGGCGCTTCTAGCCCCATGAGCTCTCTCCACCTAACAGCTGCAATTACCCCAACTGCAACATGTTGTGACTACTGAGGGAGAGGAGCGCCACCAAACCCCCCACCTCGGCCTCCGCTTCCACAAAGAATTCTGGAGGGAAAAAAAAGAACTCCAGTCGTAAGAACATAAAAGCACAATCTGAAGATCTATCACAGTGGCATGAGTTTTGAAAAAATAAATACAGCAATCTCTTCTCATAGGCACTAATGATATCACTGGCCACTTGTTTCTGGACAGGGAATAGGATACGGGCAGGGCTCTGCTAAGTCTAAGAATCAATAAGATTGACAGGAATATGGAATAATCAAAGCCTCCTGTTCTGATGAGAGAAGGTGTTGCATGAGGATAAGGAGTGGGGGGGGGGGAGCTGAAAAACCTGAGAGCCTGAAAGTGCAACATGAAAGAAGACATCTCCATCATGGGAGGCGTACAGGTGGGTCTCAAAGAGAGAAGAATCAATGAGGAAACAAAAGCCTGAACAGGGAGAAAAAAAAGAGAAAGAGAGAGGGGGGGGGCTAAGAACACCACAGAGTTGTTATTAGCGTTAGTGGTGCGAAAGACTAACCACACAGAGCATAATTAAGGGCTATGCTGTCGTGCTCTGATTAACACCCATTCACATACCAAAGTTCACCAGTTCACACACACAGACCCCCCATGGCACATAGACAATGCGTGATTCCTGTTATTTTTAAGGGCAGTGAAGCATCTATTTTCTGTTGCTGTTGTTGTTGTTTTCATCGCCTCTGAAAGCCTGTAATCTGTGTGGTTTCCTTGACCTGTGACACCCCACATACTATGCTACTAGCAGCAGACCACACATAGAGAAGTGGTTAATCAGGCTCCAAGCGTTCTTGATCAGAGAGAGTCAGAGAATGAACATGTGCACTCTTAACCTGACATATACAAGTTCTCTCAAGCAAGCTGTTCAGACATAATCATAACCTAATGAAGACATAATGTGCATGACAATTACATGCTCACACAAGTAATTCAATGCAGACGACCTCTCCGACAAACCGTACACAGGCATAGTGTAGCGGAGGAACGCAGGCATGCATATTAAAGGCCACTAATCAAAACAAATGTGATTTCATACACCGTACCTCTTGATGATGTATGCAATGGATACATTCATACACTAGTCATGCACATTTAACAACAACAAAAAAAGACTGCGTGAAGTCTTTGAAATGTCTCCTTGGAAACGATCAATATATGTAGCTGAAATAATGTAATTGGCTGTGTGTGGGTGTGTGCGTGTATGCATTCGTGTGTGTGTCAATGCCTGCCTACAGAGAAAACACACATTTTAATAGGGATATCTTCACACAGCCTGTGACCAAGACACAGTCATTCAGTAATTCAGAAAACACAGAGGGAAATGGGAACTGGCTTAGATCGGTCCTGGCACCCGCAGAATAGCAGGCGCTGCACTGGCACAATGAGGCCTCCGGAGTGATTTGCTGGCCATGTAACAATAACTACAGTAACCGTCTAGCTTCCAGTTGTGGGATATGCTGCCATGACTGGGGTGGTAGTTGGCAGTTTTGAAAATCAATAAAGCAACTGTAAAAAGCAGTCTCAGTGTAAGAGGTTTGGCATTGTCTGGCTGGCAAACCTGAACACTATAACCCTGAATGTTTCTCAACACTATGAAGATAGAGCTGGCATTTACTTGATTGACCTGCAGATAATTTCATGTAAAGTATTGCACAATTGTGCCTTTTTTCTATATAGCTTAGCGCACTAAAAAGCTATCGAGCAGAGGAGTAGAAATGTACTCCATGAAGTGTACGGTTGAGCCGCACAATCATTGGCAAAAATCCACCGACATTTAACTGTGGCTTATTGACAAAACAGTTAAGCTGATAGATGATTACAGAACGGCACTGAAGAACACTTTGTGGTAAGGGGGCAGGAGTGCTGTTGCCTTAAATGGCACTAAGGAACTAAATCTATCAGTCATGAATAATGCACAATAAGAGAGAGGCGAGGGGTATTTACTCTGCTCTAGTGCATGATGCAGTAGCCTGTAACAGCTCCACCTGTACCAAATAGTAGACGCGGTGACATCCCTCACCAAAGTGCACGGCCCAGAGATCTCCCCTGATCCCCCCCCAATGACATCCCTCACCAAAGTGCACGGTGCAGTGATCCCCCCCTGATATACCTCGTGAAAGAGCCGCCAGCCAGTTTTTTATGTCTCTCTCCCCCCCCCCCTAATGTCGACATCACAGATCCAATCAGTGTTGTTCGTGGGGAGGTGGCGCGGGCCCAGCCATTTTATCTCCTCACAAAGGCGGGATAAAGAGCCGGTAAGAGGTGAGTAACTCATCTGATGTGTGAGGCCGATACTGCTGACTGCGCAGCACCTGGGAGACAACGCTTCCCTCGCTTTAAAAGCCTTCAAGTCCCAACCAACCTCAGACACACTCCCTCAGAGAGAAAAAGAGAGAGAGAGAGAGAGGGAAAGAGGGAGAGAGAGAGCAAGAGTGAGAGAGGGGGAGAGAGAGAAAGAGAGTACAACGTGCCTCGTCTTAAAGACGCCAATCTCATGCAACCCACCTACACACTCCCCTATGGCAATGCGAGATTGAAAAGCAGAGAGAGAGAGGAAGAGAAGGAGAGCAAGAAACAGCTTGGGATAAAGACCAAAAGAGAATAACAGAGGCCGCTAAAAAAAAAAAAAGAGGAAAAAAACGAGAGCGACTTGTGCCTGAGCAACTTCTCCTTCGAGGCTCCAATCCCCTCTGAACCTCCTCCAGAAATCTCCTCAACACCCACCAGGTAAGGCCCGTCATCATAGAGGGCCCACTATCTGAGACCCCAGCCACATGGGGAGGGAGTTGGTAAGGGAAGGGGGGAGGTCGGGGCGCTAAAAAAGGCACTTAGCTCCCGTAATGTGCCATCTCGGAGGATAAAAAGGTAACCCCTTTGACTCACAAGGAGCAGAATTCGACATGGAGACAGTAAATCCTGCCCCCAGATACCTCGGCCGGCGCCAGCGCCCGCTCACGCCCCACGGCGGGCAGCAGTCCCACTCAAACAGGCGTATTAAAGTGTCCCGTGGAATGGGGCCGTCATGTTTTACGGCGTCATTAGGTGATGTCCTTTATGTCCGGGGGCCGTCCCTTTCCTCCTGCTAATCGATGCTGGCCTGTGTTCAGTCTGACATCCATGGAAGAGCCTCACTTAAGGTTCAGGCTGCGAACAAAATTGAGTTTCCCTCTTCGGTCGTTAGCGAAATTGGAGTGAAAGGGTGAAGGAATGAGCGAGTGAGTTGGCGAACGAGTGGATGAAATAAAATCACAGGGAGGCACAATGCAGCAATAAAACACATTCTCTTTCAATCCCCTTCCCATTTCCCCTCTCCTAAATCTGCCACCCTCCTACCTATTTACTACAGTGCATCGTCACTAACTTGCTCTCATGGGTGATCACACTGCCCCCTAGAGGTGATGAAGGCCACTGCAGCATTTGCCCCCTGTGGTGCAGCTAGAGGCTCCAGCACTGAAGCTCATATTGGTCCTGCCTCTCAGACTCTCATCCTGAGCAGTAACAGCTTGTTGTCCAGCAGAGCGCATCTCAGTAAATGAAAACAAACCGACACTGGAGAAACGGAAGGGAATAATTAAAATGGCACAAGGAGACTTCTATTTGCTTGCCTAAGAGCAATTTGTAAAACCCAACAGCCTACAAACCCATTGTGTCAGCAATGTCCCCGAGCGAACTACTGACTGCTACCTCCATCAGACCCGCTACAAAGATTTCCTCTGGAAACAATGATAATGAGTTTGGGTTTAAGGCTAATCTGCATAAATCTAACAAAATCCAATCTTAATAACCACTGTGGCATTGGCTATAAAGTTATGGGACACAAACGACCAGAGACAAAAGTAGAAAGGCAAATGTAGTTGGCCTCAGTACATATTACAACATAAAACTTGCTTAAGTCCTGTATAAATTAATGTAATTTTATCTTGGTATAGGGTATATACAGTATTTGCTTCAGGTCACTTGAATTTCCATGATCATATCCATATCAAATCAAAAGCCAGTGTTCTGAAGTTTGTTTATCGATTTACATTTTGTTGTGACTGCGTAGGGCTACGGAATAATATGTTCCGTATTAAAGCAGCGATGCCTTTCAGATTGAGTTTGATTAGGTCTGAAGCATGTCGTCTGTCAGAGGCGGTGAGGGAAATTTACCTGACAGAATAATGCGGAACACAATGAAAATGCCAGCGTGAGGGGAACGCCGTGAGGGGAACGCCGTGAGACGAAAGGAGGAATCAAGAGGTGGATTTACATATCTCTTTCCCTTTCATTGCTCCCACTCCCTCCCTCCATCTCTCTCTCTCTCATTCTCCCTCCCTCTCTCTCTCTCCCTCACTCACTCTCCCACTCTTTCTTGCTGTCCCTCTATCTCTCTATCCCTCTCTCATTCTCTCTCTCCCTCACCCTCCCACTCTTTTTCTCCGTCCCTCCATCTCTCTCCCTCTCTTTCTCACCCTCCCTCCCTCTCTCATTCTCTCTTTCTCTCCGTCCCTCCATCTCTCTTTCTCGCCCTCCCTCCCTCTCTCTCTCTTTCTCTCCCTCTCTCTATTTCGCTATATCCTTCCTTCCACGGTGCATATAGCTAATCTGTGACGCTGGTGCAGCTAATGAGCTGGGTGCATTTTGAGAGGAGTGCTGTGCTAATGTTTGAACTGTTAAATGAGAAAGGGAAGAGGATGTTTCCTGCTCCTCTTGGGCCTGGATCCAGCGGGTAGTTTTGGAGGGGTGAGGGGGAGAGGGGGGGTGGCTGAGGTGAGGGGCTATTATCGGCGTTTCACCTGAGTGCTTAGACAGACCCATTTGGGTGAATTGTTCGTTCAATTACTTAATTAGAAGCAACAGGTAAATTAATGACAGGCCAGTAACTGTGTATATAGAGTATAAAGAGATAGTGTGTGTGTGTGTGTGTGTGTGTATGTGTGTGTGTGTGTGTGTGTGTGTGTGTGTGTGTGTGTGTGTGTGTGTGTGTGTGTGTGTGTGTGAGAGAGAGAGCGAGAGAGAGACAGAGGGCAGAGAGGGACAGAGAAAGAGAGAGGAAGGAAGAGATGCAGTAGTAGAAGGTGTAGCCTATGCCAACATTCACATATTTAGCAGACTTTCTCCATGTGCAGAATTATGTTTCTCACCCACTAACAAACACACTCACACACAATAACTGCCATATAATAACCAAGTCCTATAATTACTAGAATTGGGAAAAATAATTGTTTTTACGATGCGGAAGTGAATGATTCTGCATCGATGCAGAAAAAGAAAATAATTGATTTTTAAAATGCAATTGAATAAAATACACGCCAGCATAATGAATTTAAACAACTCATTCGAGGCCATTTCACTTCAACATGGAGTTGTAATGATGAATGAAAAGTTAATGTACCACAGATAGACCTACATTTGCTGGTTATTACCTTGTGATCTGGATAATCATGTTTGATCTTATGAGAGCCTGCTGTTTTTATGATAGGGGAGACCAGGTACAGTTATAACACATTTAGCTCTTTTCTACTTTTTGTCTTTGGTCTTTTGTCGTAATAAGTGGCACCTTTCGCAACACACGTCTTTTGTCTCAATATTTACTTCACTGATTAAAGCGCATGTGCCTTACTTTTTCTAAATGCAATGAGTTCCAGGTGCCATGTGTCGGGGACAGTTGTAACAGTGGCCGATGATAATTGTAACATGCCAGTTTGAAGGGGTGAAGTAAAATTTACATGCATTATTTGAACCAAAATAGTGGTGGATAAGGGTTTTCTGTCAGATGTAGTAAGTATCAAAATACCAGTGAGGTAATCGTTTACAAACCAAGGGTGTCACATTTTCACTAATGAACTAATGTTGGTTTGGATCCGTGTCAATAGTTGGTTAACAGCCCCTGGTTCTCAAGGGTATTAGTGCTCCAGTGGTTAGTACTGTTGCCCTCCAAACAGATGACCTGGGTTCATTGCCTGTCATGCCCAATTTTAATGAATTGATTATGGTCAGTAACTTTAATCAATTTATGATTTCACAAAGTTACTGACTGAACATCTGGCCTACCCTGACCAATGGAGGTGCGCCGACAGGGGGCCACACCTGGGCCCTGTGAGACGACAGGGGGCCACACCTGGGCCCTGTGAGACGACAGGGGGCCACACCTGGGCCCTGTGAGACGACAGGGGGCCACACCTGGGGGTAGGCATGCCCCGGAGGGCGTACCAGCAACCAGAGGTGTCCGTGCTGAGCAGTGCCTTATTGCCACTGCCATTTACAGTAGGCGGTAGGCTAGACAATATTTACTATTTAAACATAGGCCTACTGCTGGGTGATCTTCTTTGAAAAAGGAGACAGCTTTTTATGTGAATCCTTCATGTTTTAGAACGGCGTGAAGATGCATCGTAATGCAGCAAGAATCATTTCATAGCCGAATCATTACCCTTTGAATCGTAATCGAATGAGACCAGTTAAGATTCACACCTCTAATGATTGCGACAGACAAAGCCGCCCATTGTGGCGTCTTGCGCAGGTTGCCACCCGCCGCGTGTGTCTGGCGGTGAGGCTGCAGAGATGCGTGCTCACGCTCAGCTGAGCCGGGGCCACGCCGCTGAAATGGCTAATTGTGGTAATGAGCTCATTTCTACGCAGCACCTGAACGCAGCCGTTTAAAAAAGCGGCTGTTTAAAGTCCAGCCGAAAGCTAATTAGCGGCTACACCGCCCTGCACACAGCTTTGAAAACCCTGTGTGAATACCTGAATACATGATGAAAGGGGGAAAGCTTCAGCAAGCCACTCCAATGAAAAAATGCGCTTATTACTGAGGTGTTCTTTGGTCTTTATTATATTATTAAGGAATTTCCTGAATATTTCATTTTGTTTTAAATGTCATTTGTAGTACCTATTCCTAATTCATTTCAACACATTACAACTGGGAATGCGTATACTGTATGAACGCATGTTGTTTTAACACCCTCTATTTCAAAACAGTAACGGTAGGGATTGTCATCAAATCAGAAATCTGATCAAATTGTAATAATCTGACACACATGGGCTCCTACTCTCTGCTGTAGAAGGGAGTTCTTCCAAGTTTGAAAGGGGAAACGCATGCCTTAGTTCTGTGACATCAGCATCACCTCCCCCCCCCCCCCCTCCCTCCTTCCCTCTATCTCTCAGTCTCTGTTTTGTTTAGTTGTCCCTTACCTACTTCCTCCCTCTCCTTCGTACTTCCTTCCAATGCACTCCTCTGCTCTGACTTTGCGAGCACACTCTACGCCCTGATTGATTTTATTGGATGATTAATCTTCATTACTGCTGCAAATGCCTGATCCAGTCCCCCTGCACAGATTAGAGTCAGCTGGGAGGCCTGTAAAAAAAACACACACACACAAAAAAAAAAAACAGGCTGGCTCCTTCCTGGCTTCCACACACTGCCATCAAACATTGATTGTCCTCAGCTCTAGGTGCAGGTACTTTGTTTAGCTGCATAGCGGCTATGCTTTTGCTTTTGGGTCTGCTTTTTGTTTTTCGTTCTGTTCTCTCAGGCCATGACAGATTGAGAAGTTCAGTGCGCGCCGCACCAGAGCAGGGGAGTTTGTATTCACCGGGTTCCCTCTCTCGTCCAGCTGCCTTAGGGGCCGGGCCAGCCGACAGGGCTGATTTACATACAGGAGATGGAGGGAGCACACACTTGTCAGGTGTGATCAGCGGAAGGGCTAAACAAAAACCTCGCTCAGCTCAGGAAAGTGTGCGAAATAGGCAAGCGAATCCGGTTCACGCAGGGTGAATCTCTCTCTTCTCTTAAAGCAATCTTAGGCACCAGTGGGTGTCCATGGATAACCATTCCTGTTATTATTGGCGTCTCGAATAAAAAAAGACAGCTCTGACTGCTATGACTAACACTGGCGCATACATACTTTAGCTATGGCCCTTGGTCAAGAACTTGCCTTGTGGTTTTAGTGCTGGATTCTATCACATCTAGTTTTGTCATTTTTTTATTGTCCCCTCTCTTCTCTCCCCTTCCTCCTCCTCCTCCTCCTCCTTTTCCTCC
Source organism: Clupea harengus (assembly GCF_900700415.2). Classification (NCBI taxonomy): domain Eukaryota; kingdom Metazoa; phylum Chordata; class Actinopteri; order Clupeiformes; family Clupeidae; genus Clupea; species Clupea harengus. Next base: position 14,210,065 of record NC_045153.1, read on the forward strand.
GCATGGGTCCTTGAACCCACCGGGGCTGGTCACGCAGGTGCCATTTTCTCAGTGCCGTCACCAGCCTGCCAACACATTCGCTGACAGCAGGCCGTGGTGATTCACACCTCCCTGCCTTTTACCCATAATTCCTCTCCGCCTTTTGTTCTCCTGCGTCGGTGATTATGATGAAAAGGGCTGCTGAGAAAAAAAAAAGGTTCCCCCTTCATCCCTCCTCAGGGTCAGAGCGGCCATCCGTCACTCCCTCCGCGCCCGTGGAGCATGAGGAATTACGGGGCAGGGTTTGCCAGCGTGCCGGCAGGCCGACCAGCAAGGGCTCGGTAAATCTCCGGGAAAAGCAGAGATGGGGACCTGGAGCTGAGGACCAGCGGGGGCCCCTGAGCCGGCCTCATCTCCCCCAGCGTGGGGTGGGGCGACAGGGATGCACCAGTGAGCGATGTCTCTCTCCTCGGCCTCCCTCCCCCACCTCTGCAGCCCCCATACCTGGCGTTTCTGTCACAGCTTCCCCCACTCTGCACTTCTCCCCCAGCGATGCTAATCCGTCTGGAGAGGAGCCGTGGGATCCCCACCATCCCCCAGCTGTATGTGGGACCAGAAACTTTGTCCAGCTGCTGTGATAAATTTCGGTCTGTTCTGCGCTGCTGGCACAAAGCAAGCCGAAGTTGTAAATAACAAAGAAGACAAAAAAAAAGGAAGGAATGGTGTGTGTGTGTGTGTGTGTGTGTGTGTGTTGGGGGGGGGGGGGGGGGGGGGCGGCAGGACACAGACTTACAAATGGACTGGAGGATATCTGTGGGATCTACACAGATTAAAATCAACGTGATAAATGTGTTAATATCTGGCATATCAGATATTCTGCAGATGAGATAGTGGAATATATTGTTTTAGGAATGAAGTCATCATAGCGATGTAATACCCTTTTCCCTATCGGAAAGACCCAGCTCCTGCTGCTATTCGCCATTATCCATTCATAATGAGACTGCTCCTCTCTCTTTCCTCCTCCTCCCCCTCACACTCGGTCTTTCTCTGTCAAGGAATTGCTGAAACATGAGAAAAATCTCATTTCCATTAGAGGGTTATAAGACATTTATTGTAGCATATCATAGTGTGCAAATGCAGTCAAGCCCTGGTGCCCTGACAGTGGGAGGAGGAGGAGGAGGAGGAGGAGGAGGAGGAGGAAGAGAAGTGGCCAGAGTGTACGGAGGTTGCTGAGCCTAGAGGAGTGGGAGGGGGGCACGTGCCAGTCATGATGCCAAGGCCGGCGCACATCCATCTCAGCGAGATGGGAGGGAGTGGGGTGGGGGTTCGGTGGGTCCCCCCACACACACACACACACAAACACACACACACACACACACATACTCACATACACACACACACACACACACACACACACACACACACACACACACACACACACACACACACACACACACACACACACACACACACACACTCACACACACACCCCCACACACACACTCACACACACACACACACACACACACACATACTCACACACACACACACACACACTCCCTCTGGTGCAGATCTGGGTGCTGATTCTACGCCTCCACTGTGACCCCACACATCACTGTCACCTCCAGAGTGAGAGAGAGAGAGAGAGAGTGAGAGAGAGAGAGAGAGAGAGAGCAGAGGTGGTGGGAAAGAGAGAAATAGAGAGAACAAGAAGAGAACGAGAGAAGACAAGAAAGAGAGGTGAGAGAGTGTGGCAGTAAAAGCAAGAGAGAAGGGAAAGAGAGAGAGTGTGAGAGACAGAGAGAGAGAGAGAGAGAGTGTGAGAGACAGAGAGAGAGAGAGAAAGAGAGAGAGTGTGAGAGACAGAGCATGCGATGTGGCAGCTCTTTTCTTCAGCCTCACAGACATCACACAGCCAATCTCACCCCACAACCACCCCCCTCTCCCACCCCCCACCCCCTCGACTACCCCCCACCCACCCCAACGACTCCCTGCCTCAGCACACAGACATAACACGACATCCACGCAACACGCCCTGCTTCCATAAATACACTGCCTATAGCGTCTAGCCAATCAACCATCAACACAACAGTCAGCTGTAGCAAACTAGACCTCTATGTTCAGCTCATGCAAGTTACTAGGCAATCACTGCTAAACACTCAGAGGGGTCTATTTCATGAGGTGTCAGGCCTGATCATAGATTGCCCATTATGTTACATTCTCCATTATACAGCACACGGGCAGCTGCATCAGAGGAGTATGCAAAGCGGAGACATAAGTGGTATCAAGGAGAGAGTTGAGTGGCTTGCATATACACCAACGGGCTGGTGTCAATGGGCAGAAAGCACTCCGAGGCATGCCAATCCAATTTACATCTCATGGCTGTCATCAAACATGAAAAATAAACACGACATCATGGCCCTACACACACACAGACGTGCATTTCAAACACACACAAGCATGCATTTCACACACACACACACACACACACACACACAAACACAGGCTTTTTACACACACACACACGCGCACATGTTTCATACACGCGTGCATTACACACACACACACACGTTTCACAAACACACGTGCGTTTCACATGCACACATATACATTTCACACACCAGCGTTTAAAAAACACACACACACACACACACACACACACACACATTTCACATACACACACAAGTGTTTCATACGCACACACACACACAGACACACATTTCACACAGCAGTCTGTGTTGTGCTAAGGGTGACACACTTTTCCACGGCTATGAGGAGTGTTGGAGCACCCCTGCAGTGTTGCCTTTCAACTCTGTACAGCGAGGAGCACAAAACACAGTGGAGAAGAAAGACACGGAAACACGCTTTCTCACTTTTCCTCTCGACTCACACCGGTGTAACACATCAAAACCCGTGGGCATTCTTTTAGTCTTTTAGTAAACCTACTTTTTTTTCTGCTCCAGGAAAACATTAGATTTTCTCCCACTTGAGGGTCTCTAACCTTGTCTGAATAAAATGCACGTCATTCTTTTTTTTTTAACCAAGAGTACGGTTCAATGCTACATTTCCTGGTACGGCTACAGTCTCAGTGTTCCCCAAAAAGCGTGTAAAAGTCAGTGAATACGGTGTTCAGCTTCTGTCAGAAGTCTGCTATTAGCCTTGACAGAAACCACTCATCCGCGGAGTTGATTTCAGTCTGTCCACCTCACTGAAGGGATGAATTTCTGAGGCGATGAGCTGCTGGAGGGTGTCGCATGGCACAGTGAGACAGGCTGGATAAGACATCTGTTCCCCCATCCATTCCCTCCACCATAGGTAGCTAACAGGCAGAACTGAACCCAGATCAGCGTGCTGTACCCTGGCCCACACCACGTCCTGAGCACGCTGAGCTTTGATGCGGAGCAAGAGCCAATGAAACAAGGCGCACAGAAACGGTAGATTCATGTCTCACTAGTCTGCAGTGCTGGGGACGCGCGGTGATATTTTCTCTGCTAATGAAAGCTTCGATCACATCAGTCTCCAGGTCTCTCCGTGGACACGTGTGCAGAGTAGTCTTCGAAATGTCATAATTCACAAAGGGGGGGAGGAAGGCGATGGGAGGGACAATCTGAGTGAACTATACAAAGTGACAGAACGACAGGGGAAAATATGAGGCTGCAAAAGAATGTGCATTAAAATGCCAGGGAGGATGTTATCTTGTTCAATCCAGAGATCGAGAGAGAAGGAGAGTGCGCAAAACAGACAGTGAAAGAGAGAGAAAGAGAGAGAGAGAGAGAGAGAGACAAACAGAAAGAGAAAGAGCTGCATCTGTCCTTCCTCATCAGTCTGCCCGTGATTGTGTAATTATGGCTGGTGGTGCGAGGCTTGACAGTAAAGCCCGTCATCCAGCTGAGAAATGACAGCGGGGCCTGAAAAACAATGAGAGCCTTTCATGGCCATTAGTGGCGGGGAGATGGCCTTTTCAATGGGCCACTGTAGAGCTCTGCTCAGGCGGCGACCGGCTAACACCCAGCTCGGGACGACGGCAGCACTGGCAATCAATCACTGTCCTTCAGCGAACCTGAAATAAAAAACCAGCGCTAAACGACCAGAGCTAGCGGCCAAGCACTTTAGGGCGTCTGCGAGAACCGGAGATGACCCAGGGAGAAGCTCGGCTCTGCACGGGAGTCATCCAGGGAGTGGGTTGAGGGGGAGGGAGGGCTTCTCACCCCCTGTCTCCTTAAATGCTAGAGTGTCCATCGGGAGCGGAGTGGAGAATTTTTAACGCCTCTGATCGGCTGGATGGATGACCCGGCCGCCGTTTCACACCGCACGTACCGACCGGGAAGCTCCCCAGACTCGGAGGCAGATTCAAACACACCCCCGCTACACGGTCCATCTCCATGGAGACCGAGCTGGCGTGCTTCAATCGACATTGGCCTTGAACCAGCCATAGCCATTTACACACACGCAAACACACCACACACACACACACACACACACACACACACACACACACAAAGGTAGACTCATACACATTCCCATATACACAGACTCACACACATGCGTACAAATACCAACACTGACAGCTTTATCGACGCACATTAGAAGGCCGATCCAGCGCAAACAACTCTCACAGCACACTGTACGCGGGGGCCAGAGGAGGACAGCTATAGGAGCATGCTGGCACGTCACTGCGGTAGCTGACGTTGGAGTGGCGCCAGACACAGGCCACTATAAAAGCCTCATAAATGCACTGCTTTGCCATGGGCAAGCTGTTCATATCAATTAGGCATCAGAAGCCCTCATCACATTAAAAAACACTAACATTTAATACATCCACTAAAACCTGCGGATCGGATGTATTGGATATTGCATTTTCTGCCAAGTTGTTTGCAATGTGTGATTTTGGAGGTCTTCAAATAGACATATCATTAGTGATAGAGGAAATGTATTAACATAAAAGTGTTGAGTAAAAGTCATGTATACAGGAGATGGAGAGTAGTGTTTCTGCAGAAATACACCTTGGTGAGAAGTGATGCAGAACCACAGGGGTCTTAGCTGAGCTGGGAGCAGACTGAATGTATGGTAGCTGCTGTACTCCACACTCCTCACACCCACTCTCCATCACTCCCAAGCAGGTTGACCTTTCAGAGGCTGCTGTTTGTGGACAGCGCTTATGACTAATCATAGGCCCAGGAAAAGAACAATAACAACAATAACAACAACACCGTAGCCCGTAGCCCGTCGAGCACTCAATTACTGCACGTCCACCACCGTTTCGTCATAGTCTATGCAAGATGGTAGCTACTTAGAAAAAAAAAAGATAGCAGACAGAAAGCAATTAACACAAGAGAAGCGAGGTGAACGGACAGCCAAGTCATCGTAGAGAAGCAGGGAGGTGGGAGGCACTGTGCTAAGGATTCACAGCAGGGAGCTGATGAGGCTATCTACCTCTGTGGAGCCTGTCTGTCACTGCTGGAAGAACTACAGGCCCATGGACCAACCTGCCAGAACCACAATCTGTATCTGAGTAGAGATGTCAGTCAGTCGGTTTATCTGTGAGCTTGTCCATAACTGTCCATCTATGGGGTCTGTCCATCTGTCTGCAATATAGTTTGTCTGGCTGATTGTTGTGGCTGAATGTGGATTTTCTCTCATCTGACAGCTTGCCACCCCCTCACGGGCCAGAGCACGTGTGCGCGTGTGTGGAAGACGTATTCTTTGCGTCCCTTTCTCTCTTTCCTCTGCGGCCAGAAATTATGGCTGCGGTTTCTTATCATTCATTTTTGCCGTTTGCCATAAAATGCGACGACGTTTAATTTCACGGCGGTGAAATAAGGCTCTTGTCACATGAACCGAGTTTACGGCGTATTAGCCACTTTACAACGCGTGACTCCCACCGATGACAAATAAGAGCGCAGCAGGCCCATTGTGCAATATGAATCACGGAAATGCCGACTTCCCAGTTCAAATGGATCGTCCATAATGACTTGCACTGTGCTTCCCCACACCCCTCACCCCCCCTCCCTAGACCTCAACACGACCCAATCAACACTTCCCCTCCGTCAGGAAACACTGAGCCCCCCCTCTACCTTCCCCAGCCACCTGTCTGTCTCCAGCAGCCAGGTGAAGAGACACCTGGAGAGACTGCACCAGAACAAAGGTGCAGGTCAGAATGGTATCATCCCCAGGGTCCTGAGGGCCTGTGCTAATCAGCTGTGTGGGATTCTTCTCCTCTTCAACCTTTGCCTGAGTCAGGAGAAGGCTCCAGTGTCTGTGGTGCATGCCTTGTTCTGGCACCAAAGGAGTCTTCTCCATCTGCTCCACTGACTACAAACCGGTTGCCTTAACTTCCCACATCGTGAAAGTCCTGGAGAGACTGGTTTTGGCTCATCTCAGACCTCAGGTGACCTCCTCTCTGGACCCACTGCAGTTTGGTTACCGCCCTGAGACAAGAGCATCTACCTGCTTCATCGTGTTCGCACTTTTACCTGGACAAAGCTGGCAAGACTGTGAGGGATCACGCACTTTGGTTCCTGAAATGCCTTCAGCACAATCCAGACTTAACTGCTGTGAGGGAAACTCCAGGTAGACACCTCCACAACCTTCTCGATTATTGCCTACCTGATAGACAGACCACAGTTTGTGTGTCAGGGGATGTGTGTCTGATTAACAGCACTGGAGCACCGCAGGGGACTGTACTCTCACCTTTCCTCTTCACCCTGTGCACCTCAGACTCGTGTGCAGAAAGATCTTTTACCAGTCTGTTGTTGCAAGTGTATTTGCAGCCATCTGTTGAGGCAACAGCATTAGAAGAAGCTGATAAAGAAGGCTTGGCTGTGCTGGGGACTACTCTGGAGCCCCTAGAGTTGGTTGTTGAGAGAAGGATGTTGCGCAAACTGCTCAACATGATGGACATTTCACATCCCCTGCACAACCCGCTGCTCAGATTGCGCAGTCTTTTCAGTTGGAGGATCCTTCAACTTCGCTGAAATAAAAACCGCTAAAGGAAGTAATTCCTGCCCACTGCAAAAGCAATATATATGCGTTCATATGTGTGTTTATTAAAAATATATATATAGGGGAGACTTAAATTAGCGCTCCGAGTCGTGCACACAGGGTTAGCGGTGCCTATAATTAAACACGCTGAGCCCTATGGTGGCTGGCTGATGCATCATGGGTGGGTGTACCTGAGCCTCCGGTGGTCAGAGCGGAGCCTTTCATCTCCTGCGTGCCTGTCGGCCCTCCTCCTCGCTCCTCCTTTCCACAGTCACTTGGAAACTCAAATCTCCTCTTCTTCTCTCCCGCAATGCTTCCTCTCCGGGTCTCTCTCCTCCCACACACCCTCCCTTCTCTCGGTTTTCACTCCAATTGAACAGCCCTGACTCAATCCATCCTCTCTCTCTCTCTTTATTTCTCTCACTCTCTCTTTATTTCTTGCTCTCTATCACTCTCTCTCTTTCCTGCCACGTTCCTGTCTTGCAACCTGTACATTCCCCTCAATCCTCCCCACCTGTCTTCCTCTCTCTCTACCCTCATCATCTCCCTGCAGTTTCCTTCCTCATCCTTTTCTTCACTCTGTTTATTTTTTTCCCCACCAATCCCCTCTCTGCCAAATTAGGTTAGTAAAAGAGGCAAGCATCCCTACTGAGACAGAGTTAGGGAAGCAGAGAGAGAGAGAGAAAAAGAAAAAGAGAAAGCAATGCTATCGTGCACTGTTAATCCCATTTGTTTGTGCCATTTTGTCAGACTGAATTGAATGAGAAAAACAAAACAGCTTTGTAGGGGGAGAGGGAGCCTGTAGCTCCACTCCTTCACCACCCTTCTATCAGTCTCTCTCTCTAGTGCAGACTCGCTGATTGCCAACCCTGTGTGCACAGCGCACACACATGAACCGTACATGAAATCTGCATGGAATCTACTCTCCCTTACTGTCTCGATACATCACACACGCACATCACCTCCTGTACGCCTTCCTCCAGCACCCCTTCAGTGCTGAACTGTGCGTCCAACAAAGCAGGAAGGACTGTCTGAGAAGCTTAAGGCACAGGATGAACTGATGCGGAGACAATGCCACACAGATGAGGAAAATAGCATGGGCACATTGTAGTGTGTGTGTGTGTGTATGTGTGTGTGTTTGAGTGAGTGCATTCTGTATGTGGATCTCTGTGGCTATGTGAGCCCATTGTAAGCCACCCAGTGATATTAATGAGAGGGCTGATGGTTAATTATAACATTTGGATCATACAGTGCTGGTGCAAAACATTACAAATTATTACTGATTTATACCTCATGGTGTGAAGATTAAAAATCAGAGTTGGCAATTAAGAAACACAGGCTCTAATAATTTAAAGTTCCACTTAAAATTAACAATGGCCAGTTCCTAGAAACATACTGTACAAGGTGGCTCGCTCATTACTACTTACTTGCTGATCGACTCAACTTTCTCAATTACCACAAGAACACATGAAAAATGCCTTATTAATGACTAATTAAATTGCTTATTGGAAAATGACTTTAATATCTGGAGTTTAAATGCATGTCGTGGGATGCGTTTGCACTTGGCTGCGGTCATTGGCAGTGAAGGGAATGGTAAGGGGTGAGAACAAGACAGGTCACCAGATGTTTAGAGGATGATTACCACATTTTCCCTCTCTCCATTTAAATCTCAATTATGCAGCAAAAGTGATCAAATCAGTTAATGATCCCCTACGGCAATCAACTAATTTATTGTTTCCACTAAGTGTTGGCGTGAACATCCCTGGAGTGTATGTACTCAGTATGACTATGTTTCTCTGTGTGTGTGTGTGTGTGTGTATGTGTGAGTCTGAGTGTGTATGTGTGCTTGTGTATCTGTATGTGAAAATGTCTACAATGTGTGCGTGTGTGTGTGTGTGTGTGTATGTTTGCGTGAGTGTGTGTGTGTGTGTGTGTGTGTGTGTGTGCGTGTGTGTGTGCGTGTGTGCGTGTGTGCGTGTGTGCGTGTGTGTGTGTGTGTGTGTGTGTGTGTGTGTAGGCATAAAATATAGATGACACACAAACTACAGTGATGAATTATTTGTGTGCACATGCACATGTGGCAGTGTAAAAGGGGTACACATTCTGATTAGGTTCCTCTGACAACGGGAGCATGTGTGCAGCCTGGAGTCTCTCTGTTGAGCAATCATCAGGGTGAACCTTGCACATTCTAAGACTGCATCAGTATGTACAACTTCCAAGTTGTTAGTAAAAATCTGATTTAAAATGTGTGCACACACATACACACATACATACAGAACACAAACTCATACACACACACACACACACACGCACACACACACACACACGGGTATTCATTGCTTCTTGTTTCGTGTGTGTCTCACAATCTGGCCCTGTTGCTTTTGAAGCCCTCCGACAGTAATCAGAATGGCATTTAAACACATCACAGGCTGTCAAGGGTAAAAGAGCAATTTCACACTCACAAACCTTATCAAACTGGGAACACATAAGCTCCAGTGTGTGATGTGACTTAAAGACAGCCGAATAGGTTAGCAGGAACATAACCACATGAATACAAAAAATATTTTGTGTGTGTACGTGTGCATGTGTTTGTGTGTGTGTATGTGTGTGTGTGTGTGTGTGTGTGTGTGTGTGTGTGTTAGAGCCATTGTGAGAGTGCATAAAATGTTGTGTTAGTTCTACTTTTACATTAAACACAGTAATAAATTAGTACTTGAGTTACTGTTCTACCTCTTAGCTTATGAATGCCATAAATTTCATGGAAAGCTTCATGTCATGTTTGTTCCCCTCTGAAATGTACATTTTGCACTGGAGACGAGCCGCAAGTGGTACTCTATCACCATGGATACTACCACTGCCAAGACAGGAGGCAGGTGTCCCAAGCTGACCTCTTGATTGGATGATAATTAAAAAAGGGGAGGAGCTGGCAGTCTCCCAGGGCCTGTGGGAAATGTAGTGTGGTGTATCAGCAGAAACAGAGAGACAGAGGCAACGAGGAAGAGGGAGGCAGGGGAAAGATTAAATGGTGTTATTTGTTGAAAAGGATTTTAACAGTGAGGTGTAAAGTACAGATGAGAGTACACTGAGAGAGCTGGTAAAATTAGCGTTAACCTTGAAACTTAATTCTTATTTGTTACCTGTGTGAGAACCTACTTTATGCGATTGAGCTGACAGAAAGAGAGAGAGAGAGAGAGAGAGAGAATAGAAAAGAGGATGTGAAGGTTAAGATTATTATGGCTTCATCAGTGGCACACAGAGAGTACTTAAATGTAAAAGCAGGAGCTGAGAGTTAAGGTTAACAGTGTAAGAGCATTTACTGTAGTTATACAGAATGGGCTATACTTGGCATTGAGAGAATAGGTTGAGATAGATACAGAGATAGAGAAAGGGAGAGAAGAGAGTGAAGAGAGTGAAGAGAAGGCAAGAGAGAGAGAGAGAGGGAGAGAAAGAGAAATGGAAGGGAGGGGAATAGAGGGAAGGGAGGGGAATAGAGGGAAGGGAGGGGGTAAAAAAAAACCTTCTCATTTAGAGCTAAAACCCCTGTAGCGAGCGATCTGCTGTGAAAGAGTACCGCGACAGAAAAAAGCTCCATTTCAGAGTGCGCTCTCATTTGTAAGCTGTTAGCATTAATACATACACTTGGGACATTGGCCAGGGCTGGCAGGACTTTGGGCTGGAAATCGCACAGAATAGAAGCAAGCCTTAATGAAGCAGCTTTTTTTTTTTTTTTTACTGTTACCACACACACATTTCCACTTCTCACACACATACACTTACTTCACACACACACACACACACACACACACACTGTACGTGCATGTACAAACACACGCACACAGAGAGACACACACAGACACACACAGACACACATACGCACACACACACACACACACACACACACACACACACACACACACACACACACACACACACACACACACACACACACACACACACACACACACACACACACACACATTGGTGTGTTCCATCTCCTGCCAGGCTTGGCTGATCATTAGGCAGTAGCGGACCAGAGGAACAGACTGAGATGCTCAGACTGTCACTGTGGCTCAGACGAGCCTCCGGCAGCACATCATACTGGCATACAGGCCCAGCTCCCCAACGGGCCCTCAGCTACAGCTCTCCTCCTAACATGAAATGGCCTATCTAGGCATGCACAGGGCAGGGGGAAATGCAGTCTTCCATAGAGACAGAAAAAGAGCAAGAGAGACTGTCATTAAATTCACCAGGACTGTTTATGTATGCAGTTACGGCTCAGATCTTGATAGTTGATTGGTAACTTGTTGTGCAGGCCAGCCAGCGGCAGAGACTCAGGAAATCATTTTCATAACATGCAGAGAGAGAGCAGGGAACAGATGACTCATCCACATTCACTGCAGCGGGGGCCAGTCAATCAACGTCCAGCCGTGTTCAAACACACCTCACTCCAAAGATCACAAAGATATGGGTAAGTTTTCACTGAGAGGATCCCCCACTGTGGCTCAGTCATGTATTATTCATTATGGTGATTAAGTCATTCATATTCATTACACGAGTGCATGCACACACACACATGGGCAGACATACAAACATACACACACACACACACACACACACACACACACACACACATAGTGAGGTATGCATAATGTAACCACCTTAAATTAATCCGCAGTGAGGTATCTTAAACAGGTTTTCAGACGGGGCGTAATTATGAAGGAAAATTAAGAGAAAGATGATGATCGTTCTGCTGTGGTGGAAAGATGAGGGCAGGTGTTATATCAGACACCTGAGGGGAGACGCTACGGGAGGCCAGCGGGGTCAGGTGGCAGATGGCAGCAAAGGCCAAATGACACACTACATACAACAGAGGTCTAAGAAATACAGAGGTACACAGAGACCTGAGCCATGAATGTCGCCACTTCTGTCCATATCCCCACTAACAGTCTAAGTAATGGAATCAGGGCATTTGCTGAGAGACATGTGATAACCTGACCCTTGACCCTAAACATATGCCTATTTGTATTTCTTGATGTCATCAGACAACTGCAAAAGTGAAGGCTCGCTGGTTGTTTTTTGTGGAATATTCAAACAAAGAGGAGCTGTGCAGACATTGATTGTGTGGTTTATATATTAATATTTTCGTTTTATGTGCCGTCGACTTGGCCAGGTTTCTGCCAAAAACAGAGATCATTGATATCAAATGTTAATGTCTGTCTGGAGAAACAAAGACAGGATGGAAGAAAGAAAGACAGAAACTCACTATGGTCCGTCTTGAACACTACTACAGTATTTTTATATGTCAAGTGGCTGGGAGTAGACCAATTTTGCTGAATTAATAAATGTAAATACAAGTTTTAAGACAATTACAGGGCACTGACCAGGTCAGCTGCTTAAGAATTGTGCTCTGAATACTCTGATACTCTGTAGACAATCTCTCGTTTACGTTTCTTGGTTTTGGCAGTTAGCATAAACATTTCTGCTCCACTGACACACATACAAATCATGTGCAGCACAAGCTTCCAATGCTATTTGCAGGTAATATGCAACGCTGCCAGGACCACAGAGAGCGTTAGAAGCGTGAGCAGACGAGAGAGGGGGTGGGGGGGGGCATCTTAGCCAGTCTAGCAGTGAACTTCACGTCCACACCCTGCTTGTTTGTTGATCCTCCGGGAGTCTTATGGAAGTGCTTGTTTATCAGAGGTCGCTGCCAGGCCTGCCCTCTCTTCTAGTGTACAGCACCAACGGCACCAAGACAACCAGCATCTGAGCTTTCAGTGGCAGTGGTGCTGGTTGGAGTGGGGCTGGGTGATTTGCATTTGCCTTTGATGTATGCATCGATGCAGGATCAGGGCCCTAATTTCATTGATGAGCGTCGCCGCTGGAAGCACGCAGCACATGCCCTAATGCTAATTTAATAACTTGGCAAGATCGTTTTGCTGATTTCGTAACATGGGCAAGATTCCAAGCGCAAACATGGGCGGGTCAGCGGAATGCTGGGGTTCCACGTATAAACCAGTTCCTTCAAAGCAACAACTTTTTCAGTGAAACTTCTAAATGATTTCATGTCGTGCAGACCTCCCACACAAGAACCTCCGTCTCCTCTGGTGTAAACCGCTCCCTTCAGGACCAGAAATGTGTTGTTTGCTCGATTGTAGAACAATTACTGCGCTCTGTGGGAACGATAATAAGGTATGGTCGAATCATTGTGATAAAGACTTAATTTCCAGATCCACTAATCACTCAGCCCATTTATGCTTGATTGCACCCTGCTTTGTGTAAGTGAAATTAGCAGATAGAGGTATCTCCGCCTATCCTCACTGTGCGGCTGCTGGTGTGCGAAGCACATCCACGGTGCTCGTTGCATTATGAAATTAGGGCCCTCGGCATGTTAAGTGAACATTTATGAAGGTGGAGGGTAAACACACCTAAGCAGATGCAGGCGAGCAGCGCACTGATATCAGAGAGAATTTTGAGGAAAGGCGTGATTGACAGGTTTTAGTGGCTTTGGGGGTGTCTGACGGAGCGCAGCCTCGTCACTGATTTCTGCTCGGGTGGTCGTGGAGGCTCACTTTTTCATAAAGTCAGAACACTGATAGGGAACAGCATGACTCTCTCTGGGGAGGTGAATGTGTGTGTGTGTATACAGGATGTGTGTTTGGTGCTTGGGGTGTGTTGGGTGTTTGTGCAAGTGGTGTGTGTGTGTGTTTATGTGTGTGTCTTTGGTGTGTGTTGTACATGCTACACCCCAGGCTTTCAGGTGTAAACGAAGCGGCAGCTGGGCGGGTATTGATGTGTGCCTGCCACCGCGCTCCCGTTGGCTGCTTTATTGATGGCTGTAATCTGGTGATGTTAGGATGCGATCACACCTGTCTCTGCCGCTTCACGCTCCGCAGTTGCCTAATCCCATTCAGACAGACAACAGCTCCCCGTGCTGCAGGCAGAGCCCACTGAGCCAGAATGGCAGCCAGTGGACGCTTTGGCATAGGCGCAACGGAGCGCTTCTAATGAGGCTGCATTGGCACTGCATTTTGTCTCTCGGTTGGCGGTGACAAAATAAATCTGCTTTGTCTTTTGCTTTCTTTCAGTCTCCAAAATGGCCCTTGTCGGAGAGTTAACCCCTCAATAGGCAGGTCATTCCTTGCCTTGGCAAGCACTACTAGTCAATTTAAACCTTAATTATTTACAACAGGGGGCTAACAGCTTGCTTTTGAACAAAAGGTCGACTTCTTCTACACTTTTCTCTATAACATCCATGGTGGGCGCAAAGGACTCACCAATTACCTCTCTCAAGGACATTTTTCAGGCTCTCAGGTGTTTGCTTGTTTTCATCTGTCATGCACCCAGACATATTGAGTCTATAGAGCTAGAGGTAGAATCTTGTCTGTTTGCAGAAATGCTTCACCCTTACAAACTATCGCAGAAAAAGACTTTCAAGTTTCCCTGGCTTTCCCAAACAACTCCTGCATTCCCATTTAGATGGAAATTAATTGCATTAAGGGGTTTAATTAATGAACAGAAATCTCAGTTGGAGGGCCGAGCCCTGAGATTTGAGCAAGTGCTTTAATCAAGGAGAAAATGGTTCATGGTGAGTATGAGTCATGTTTACCAATGGGGTGTGTGTGTGTGTGTGTGTGTGTGTGTGTGTGTGTGTGTGTGTGTGTTTGTGTGTGTGTGTGTGTGTCAGGCAGCTCAGCGGCTTAATCTAGCATACTTGTGTGTGTGTGGGAGGAGGTCTTGTTACCTAATACAGATACAAACCCCAGCCTATCCTCTTCATAGCCACAAAGCTAATCCCCCTCCCGCATTCTTAACATGGCCAGTGCAGAAAACAACAGCACAAAGAGCTCATTAGCTTCCTTAACAATTAGACACACTGGTGCACGCCCATGCGCCGCCGCATACACTACCCTCACGCATTCAGAACAATGCATGCGTACATCAGCGTTCCTGGAACAATTAGACGCTCTGGCCCCTACTATGCCAACAAACCCTGAGTGTGTCCCATACAATATGCTCATTAGAGCTCCGCCAACCAGCAGAAATGCATATTTCAGTGAGAAACCAGCGATACCCGCTTAACGCATTCTACACACACACAAAAAAAACAAACACACACACATACACCCAAACACAGCGGTACTGCGTTTTTGGACTGGGTCCTATTCCTTTGGCAGCAGGAAGTAAGTGGAGGGTACTGATGCCATTACAGTCTTATCACTTTTAATAAGGGGGAGCAGAGAGCTGCGACAAACAGGGCAAAATTAAATCAGCAGGCGCTGGAGAGAGAGATGGAGAGAGACAGAGAGAGAGAGAGAGAGAGAAGGAAAGAAAGAGAGAGGGAAAGAGAGATCACTACACACGACAGCCCTCCAGCCGATTCCTCTCAGGTGGAACGCCACTCAGGTGCGGGGGAGCGTCGCCGGTGCCCGTTCACGACCCGCACGCCCACTGAGGTCTGAAGAGGAGGGGCACAGATGCTTTTACACACAAAGCCAGAGCCAGGGAAGATCGTGGAGAGGTGGAGTACAGAGGATGAGGAAAAAAAGGGTCTCATCAACGAGAGTGGCTGCTTACAACTCTTCACTTTTCAGACCGCTCATCAACGATGGATGATACTGAACTCATTGTGGAAAATCAGTTCTATGACTGTTCTATCAGAGTTTGATGGCCCACAGTTCCAGTGCAGTTGTGGACAGTGTGGACACACACACACACACACATACACACATGCTTTAGGGAAGAGGGCTAAGATAAGCCAGCGAGTAAGTTGACCCACCATCTGTATCTGGGCAATCAACACATTGCTGTGGAATAAAGAACCATGTGGATAAAGTGGTGAGCATATATATAAATGTATATATATATATTAGTTTTTTTGGCATATCAGTTATAATCAGTCTCACATCAACAGCAATTTATATCAGTTTTAAATCAGGTATGTTGATGAGCTGTGTTTAAAAATGTAAATTTAAAAATAGCAGAAATGTAACTCTGGGTTGCTAGACTAAGCACTTTTCCCAAATCGGTGGCCGTGGGGCAAAATGAGCCAGAGCCTTGGGGGTAAGATGAACCACCATTAACATGAAGCTAAGTCAAATATTTAGTCTTTAAATTAGTGTTGTATCCTAACAATGAATAGCTGACATAAAATTTCATATTTTAGCTGTAGCATAACAGCGTGCCATGTAAACGGATAGGGGCTCCATAGTAATGTGCTTTGTAATGTAGCCCTAGTTTTTGTTTAGGTCCTTGTGGATGACGTAGAAAGAATAAAAGTTTAATTATATTTAAGAGGTTAAGGTTTCAATTGATGGCACACATCCTGAACTTGTGTTGAATGCATTAGTTTTCATATTCCCTTGGCTATAGTTCGAATTTTACCCCACTCTTCCCCTACAGCAATTTCCAGTTGCAAGGAACTGCTTTTAGCTGGGAAGAGTGAGTTCTTGATATGAAAAAGTGAAGTTTTGGTGGAAGCTCTTGGAACTCAACAGAGAACTTTTTAAACAGTTGCTTCACATCCTGAGGTAGCGTTTAAAGAGTGCAGTCTTACAGCTGCTAAAGTGCTAATCACTGTTTTATGCTAAATGAGCCATCCTCATTGCATGTTATGCTGCAGAGTTCCTCTGATGCTAAGTGGGGGGTCCATGCCATGAAGGGAAATCCAATACCCACGCAACATATGCGCTTATCCCATGTCATTATCCATATGTCGGAGCCAACATCAACATTATGCATTCATTAACGGGACCACAAAATGGCCAAGACTTCTTGTTGCAGATAAAAGTTCTGTTGTGGCAGCTCTTTTATTTCTCTTGTGGTGCAAAAAGATAGAGCAGGAACCCTTAATGTATTCCTGTGACTTGATGAGTTTCTAACATTCATCTTGGGCTCAGACTAAGGAGGACGTGAAACAACCATTTGAAATCATCTATAAAATATTACCTTCACCCCCCTACCTCCTCCAATGCGCCTCAAAACCCCCTGCGGGCATCATTAACACCATTCCTTGAAAGAATAGCCTGGGATTTTTAATCTTTATTTTATTTGTGTATAATTCTCAATAAAAGTCACACATTCTTCTGTAGGGTATCCTTGATCTAGGGGCAGCGCCACAGTCTGAATAAAGGTTTTCTTTCAAACTAACCTCAAAGGATCAGCATCAACCCAACTGTCAAAGCACTTTGTTTTGAACAACAGTCTCCCTCAAGGCTGTGTCTCGTTCCATGCATTTGTGTCTTTTTCTCATTTTAATTTGTTCAGATATCATGGCCACTACTGCAGTTTCTTTAACGAACTGAAGGCTAACTTGGACCCTCATAGGACCCTGATTTTAATAGACAGGCACTGCAGGTACTTACATGCAACAAAGAAGTGCATTACATGAAGCTATTTTGATTACTAGAGCACATTCTTTCGGTCATTTTATAACATGAGACAAAGAGTTGAGCGCCTTCGAGGCCGACGCCTCATTTGGGTGTGTCTGATCAAAAAGGTGGGCGTTTTGTGTAAATAGTTTTGGGGAGGTCACACTCCCCTTTCCTAGTTTTCAACGTTTGACAGGTACTTCTAATCTAATCTCTGCACAGTTTGACAGCAAAACATTGACCACTCAGTTAATCTAATAAATTGACCGATCATTTAACTCAACAGAATATGTTACCAAATGGCTACATTGGCTAGCCACCACTATGCTCTAAGCCTCACAGACGATGAATAAAATAAACCAAGATCATGCATCACTAGGTATCATGTTAACTGGTGTTGTCTGCTTACTTTTTCACTGGTGTTACTGTTGACTGTTGCGTGTGCGACTAAACAGGACGAATAGGAAACCATAAAAGCAAACGAGGTAACCAAGTTGAACTTGCATTTACAGCTTTGTGTACATGGTTAGGATAGCAAGTAGCCTAGCTAGTTACAAGATTACACAGTCAGCTGTAGACCTACCTATTATTTTCTATTGGGTTGGCTGTTGCAATAGCCTACAAGTCAAACAGACCACGAAGGCATAGAAATGAAAAAAAAAAAATAACCTGGACAAATAGGAGAAAAGCTTGACTTGACACAAGCCTCCAGTTTATGGTTAGGATCAATGACTGTTAAAACGGAAAACATTGTTTTTTACAGTCAGCTATGTTAATCTGTTACTCACACAAGTTAACATGGGTGAAACAATACGCTACAAAGAAATTGTTCATTGCAATTCTTCATTGAACACATCATGGTAGATGTCAGGCGGCCAATCCTCACCTTTTCAAAGCATGACTGGGTTCAAACCCTATTTTCATTAAATTGCAACTATATTTTATTTGCAAACATCACTCATGTTGCAGTTTACAGGCATTGGCTAAAGACAATCTGATTGTTCAAACCCTGACACTTGCCTTCAACAACAATATGGAGCATCAGAAAAAACGTTGCCCTAGATATTGACAAATCTGCAGCCGTGCACATCTGCAACAGAAGGAGGTAACATCAGCGAAAAAGTAAGTAGACCAGTTACCATGATGCTCTCATACTAATACTCAACAAAAAGTGAGACATAAAAGTCCTATTTTATTTAGTTTTTTACTGCATACTCACTCAGTTTAGACAACCGATCAATGCCTCCCATTATAACATCACAATACAGAGCAAATGCAGACGCACAATTTCTCTGTCTGCAGACGGGCTCATTCCCAAACAATTGTCTTCAATGTTAAATATACATTAAATATATTTTGCTGCTAACACAAGCTACTGACACTGTCATATAAGTTAACTTTTCACAGTGCAGGTTGGACCATGAGTCTATCGATGAGTCTATCTGGGTTCAGTAATGTTGCCTGAATTATAGTAGCACCAGCTGAACAAGCTACTCCTGCTAATAGCAGCTCTGCTTGGCCACTCCCTTTGATGTTACCCTATTTGAGCAAAATCACAGCACCCAACGCAGAGCTCACAGCTGTTCGAAGTAGAGTCTACAGTTATGCCCATGCCCTTCAGAACTGGCACAAATCACGCGCTTTAGAAATGAATGTAAGGGGATGCTAAAGTGTTGAAAGCCAATACCACCAGCAGTAATAAATGGGGAAACCCTTGAATAGCTAACCAGCTGAATGTATGTTGGTACAGTTTGAGGCCCCTTCTGCTTTGATAAGAACTGTGATTTTATTCATCAAAAGTGCCTTTAGAGACTAGACTTCATTAGGAAATGGCTTTGCTGTGAGGCGAGCCAAAACATTTTTGAAATGGCACACGAGAGCCTCGCTGAAAGTCCTCTGGGTCCTAATAGGACTGTGCAGTTTGGTAACCTCAGAGGCAATGGTTAGGGGAAACTAAATGATAGTGAATATGGGTAACAAGCTTGTTTACAAAAACTTAGAATCTTAGCTCACTGACTCAAGTGTGTGTGTGTGTGTGTGTGTGCGTGTGTGTCTGCGCGTGCGTGTGTGTATTCCTTATGTTTGTTTTATCTTTGTTTATTTACCTAGGGCTATTACATAGCTCAGTGAATGGGACATAGAGACACACACACAAACATTAAAATGTCAGTTCCTTCCATTCCAATCAACCAAATTCATTGACGTATTTCAGCACAGCTTTACTGAAACCTGCACAAAGACATACACATACAGGCATATGGAGTCACACCCACACATTCTGCATATACAGCTGTTGAGTTGAGACGATATAATGTTTGCAGTCTGGAGACATGTGCAAGTGACAGAGCCAGTGTGCATGTGTCAGCTGATTGTATGTCCTGATATGTGCCCACAACAGATGGAGCCAGCATACTGTCACAGACTCATTCTGCAACAAGCTCAACACATAGACACCTACACTTACCTAAGGCATGCAATCAGCACAAGTAAATACAGTGGTGAGTTTGGAGAGATGCACTTGTCGGCCTGATATCTGGTCATGTATGCCATCTTAAGCTGTCTGTACAGGTTAGAACAGGACACAGGCAAATGAGGCATGCTGACAGACAGACTGACACACACTTACACACACTCTTGCACAGACACAGACACACACACACACACACACACACACTGTGCCCTCAGACAGAGCTGTAAATATTTAATAGTGTTTCTCCTGGACGGTCAGCAGAGAAGCTGAGGAGAATCGCACTCCCGTCTGATATGAAATCAGGCTCCATGGCAACTGAGGAGCAAACAGCTAAGACTGTGATTATGGAATACAGACAGCCTCCAAGGTGAAACCGAACCTCTGCTGTCAACACCCCCACCTTCCTTCCCGTATTGTTTGGGTTCCTCGTGTCACTCATCCTCAAGAGGACCCAAACAATTTTCCAACTAGTGCCTGTCAATCAGCATGTGGCACCGGGAAAAAACATCATCATAACGAACCACGCTGATCACAATCCCCCTGTCATCTGCTTTCTCCACCACTTCCTCCTCTTCATCAACCCACCTCCATTACCATGGTGATCATCACTGTCACTGTCACTGTCACTGCTGTCGTAAAGATCTGTATCTTCGTCAGCATCTCATAGGATCGTAATCATCCTCATACACTGGGGCCTGGTTAGCGCCTTCGCTGGCTTTACGGAGCCTGGGATGGATGACGAGGGCTGGGAGGCCAAGCTACAGCAGTCCCTGCCTCTCAGTGTGGTGAGCTACAGTGGTGGAGGGCTCACTCTGTGTTTGGGAGGGCCAACTCATTACACTGCTCCCATTCATCTCGGCTGCATGATTGATATCATTGAGAGAGAGAGAGACACAGGGGAAGGGATAGAGGGAGAGAGAGAGAGAGAGAGAGAGAAATAGAGAGAGAGACGGGAAGAGAGGGTGGTGGGAAAGGAGAGAGATGGGGGGGGAAGAGGGCGTGGGAGATGGAGAAATAAGACGAGAGAGAGAGGGAGGTGGAGAGAGAAGGAGAGGGAGAGAAAGTGAGAGAGGTAGAGAGGAAAAGGAAAGTGGCTGCTTGTTCAGATTCAGTACCAGCCCAGCAGAGCCAGGAGAGGAGAGGAGAGGAGAGGAGAGGAGAGCAGCTCACGACTAAAGAGAGAAACAATTTGTTCTCTAAATGAGACTTCTCTCTCTCGTTGCTTCAATTAGAGAAGGGTGCTCACCTGTGCAACCCATCAGAGAGAGAGAGAGAGAGAGAGAGAGAGGGGCTGGGTTTCCATCCAACTAATTGGCATATTTTTAGCCCATTTATGAGAATGTGGCTAAAAGAAATACGAGAATTGCCTGTTTCCATCTGCAATGTTGTGCAAATTAAAAATGGACATTCTCCCAATCAAAGGAGGAGTTGTGAACAGCTGCAGGTTCACAACTTGAGGTTGTCAAGGCAACTTTAACAGAAACACATCTCAATAAAACAATGCGATTGCGAATGCGTTTTGATGCGAATAAACCCGTTTCCATCAAACTCAGTCGTATGATATCTTGTGCGAATCAGGAGTTAATCCACCCCCCTCTAGCGAATTGTTCACATATATGTACACACTCTCGCCTTGTACACGCATACAGATTCAAAAACAGATTCAAACACACTCACACTCAAACACACACACACACACACTCCCATTCATAATCACACACACACACACACACACACACACACACACACACACACACACACACACACACACACACACACACACACACACACACACACACACACTCACTCACTCCCATTCATTATCACACACACTCACTCTGTTTTCTCAGAATTCTCTCTTCTACCTCTCTTTCCTGCCACCTCTGAATTTGTATCAAACGTTTCCCCATGAGCCTACAGAGGCCCTCTGATCTCTCCTTCTTCTCTCTGTCCCCAGACGCCTCTCTTTATCACTGCACAATCTCTCGCGCTGCCTCCCTCTCTCCCTCTCTCCCTCTCTCTACCCTTCTGTGTTTTTGTGTGCGGAGTGTGCCGGTGAGGCCCAGTAACAGGTGTCCTACCTGCCTAATTAACACCGCGTGTCCCAGAGTGCCTTTGGGCCGTCTCATTTACGCACGGCGGGAGCCCCATCTAATTGCATTTTCAGCGTGCTGATTAAAAGAGTGCCATAAATCACTCCACACCGCTCACTCTCGATAGAGCCATCATCATCACACACACACACACACACACACACACACACACACACACACACACATACACACACACACACACACACACACAGACACACACACACACACAGAAATACCAATACACACCTGAAGCGGCATATACACAAGCACACATACTAGAGGGACTGACATGACACATTCATAGAACATGAAGCCTATCACTGCTACTGTGATGAACTGTCCCAGTTGAGGATTGCGGTAATGCAACAGAATGAAGAGGAGTATGGAGATCCTTCAAACCTCGTGTGGGCTAATCACCATACTGACTGCATATAACACCTACAGCACCTTTTCCAGACAGAGTATGGTTTTCTCTCTCTCTCTCTCTCTCTCTCTCTCTCTCTCTCTCTCTCGCACACACACACACGCACACACACACACAGACACATACACACACAGGCAAACTTGCCATTGGCACCCACGTCTGGCTAGGGTCAAGGTTAATGATGGGGAACCCCATTCTGATTATTTCTCACTCCACCTCTCTCTCTCTGTCTCTATCGGTCTCACTCTTCTTCTTCTCTCTCTTTTTCTCTCTGGCTCTGTCCATCTCTCAGTAATGAGCTCTGCGGCCCCGTCCTCTCCTCTCTCGGCTGCATGTGGCATAGACACGGGGAGCCCGTAGCCACGTCCATTAACCCCAAAATCAACATCATTACCACCAGGCCAATGCCAGGGAGAATCACCAGGCCCACTCCTCAAACACAGCAGCTTGCACCTGACCACATGGTGCCTAAATATAGACACAGGACAGGCCAAGGGCTACTCCTCTCTCTAACATGAATGAATGAGTCCTCCGTCTCACACACACACACACACACACACACACACACACACACACACACACACACACACACACACACACACACACACACACAGACACACAGACACAGACACAGACACAGACACAGACACAGACACAGACACACACACACACACACACACACACAGACACACACACACACAGACACAAACACACACACACACACACACACACACACACACAGACACAGACACAGACACAGCCACAGAGACACACACACACACACACACAGACACACAGACACAGACACAGACACAGACACACACACACACAGACACACACACACACACACACACACACAGACACAGACACAGACACACACACACACACACACACACACACACACACACACACACACACACACACACACACACACACACCATGCTCTCCACACACACTCTACACCCCAAAGCCTATCCCATCATCCTCCTCTCTTGAAACAAGGCAGATGTTCTTATAGAAATTCATGTGTTACCTTAATGCAACTCCATGTATGACCCATCATATTCGCCAGTGTCCAGTTCTCAAATGCTGAAGGTTTGATGCACAGGCTATTTTTCATTTCATTTTTCACTGACTACACATTGGTTTCACAGCAAACTCAGGCTCAAACTCGAGCGCTTCTGACCAACATACGAACATCTTTCACGCTTCGTGTATAAGACGTACTGTCTGAATAGGGGGGAACATTCAAGACGAAGACACACAAACACACACACACACACACACACAGTCTATCTCTCACCCTCTCAATCTCACACAAAACACTGTTCCACAGTTCTTTTTCCTTCTGTTTTTTTACCTCCTCACACACACACACACACACACACGCACATTGTGAAAACCATTCTGAGGGTTTCATAAACCATATCCATGTCATGCATGATGCATCTGGACATACTGGCCCAGATGGAAAAGGCATGAGGGTGATACAGTATATTATGCATATGGACAGTCCTTTTAAATGTGTGCATTTTTCATTTTTATTTATCTTTGTTCCCAAATGATGATAATGGACCCTTTTATATATGGTCACATCCATCATACAGCCTGAAGGTGATACATATATGTTATTACACTTTCCATCATCGCCAAATGAATTATTCAGTCATTGTTTTTGTTCCATACGTGCACAAATATCGAATATGCACATTAACGAGCAATCATGAACACAACCCACGTCACATGATATCTCTTATCTGGGCATTGACTAATGATGGTCCGCGCTGAGACGCTTAGTGTTCACGCTAGCATGCAAGCAAGCAACGGGTGACCATTAAAGCTTTCACCATCATCGTGATGAAGAGGTCTCTCTTCCTCTTTCTCTCGTCTCTCTCTTTCTTTCCATCTCTCTCTCTCTCTCTCTCTCTCACCACCTCTGGAAAACAGGCCTTGTCTCTCATTCATTTACCCCCTCTCTCCACTCATACATATCGCATTCAGTCCATTAAGGCACAATTGATGTTTTTCTCGGATGTCATCTGCAGCAGTTAGCCACTGCAGAGCCGGGCGCAGGAAACAGGGGTCACTTCCCAAAGACAAACCGCACTGCCGCTGATGGACGACAAACCGTTGACGTCAGCCTTGATTTAGCCCACAGGCTTAGGTTGTTTATTCTTTGAGGCTGAGGGTTGGGGTCGGATGGCGGTGGGACTTAACCACAGCGGGGTGCTAAGGGTTGGCCGTTGAAGCCCATAGCGTGAAAAAAGAAATAAAAAAAGAATGAAAGTTGAAAGTGCTATCGGTGCTTTGGTTCTAAAACAATGCAGGCAAAAGTCTATTTGCACCGGCATACTGTTGGCCTCAAAGGTCTGAAATGAGATTCGACTCAGGACATGTCCTCAGTGTCTGTTGACCTCGGAGAGAGGACACTTTCAGTCCTCTCCCGTTTGAAGAATGTGGTCTTTTTTTGTGTGTGTGCTTTTTTAGTTTGCTTAACATCTTGCCAGGGTTGTTGTGGATTGCCACTGATTTGGGACCAGTTAAAAAGATCCCTAAAGCCTTCATTATGGCAGAGTTTGGAAGAGCACAGCAAGCTGCAGATGGAATGGAAAAACAACAACACTGTCTCCTGAGTCACCTCCTAACCTCATAAATCTTGATGTTTTTAACATCTTTTCTGTCACCTCTCTCTCTCTCTCTCTCTTTCTTTATCTCTCTTCTTCTCTCTCAGACTCTCAGTCTCCGATGAGAGACAATGCCTGAATAGTTATTGGCACCGCTTAAAAACGCTCAAATATTTCTGGAGACAGAGGAGATATCATCAAAATCAAAAAAAAAAAAAAAAATCCAACAAAGAAAAATGTAATGCAACGCAGGAATTGTATTACGGAAGGTTAGGAGTAATGCTACACCTCAGCATGAGAGCACAAGCCAGACTCTATCACTAAGCATTTAAACCCCATTTAGCCAAAAAAAAGTATGGGGGTTGGGATGAACGCACTTTCACAGTGTCCTTCCACACAGTTAGCCAAAGTCCATAACTATTCCTCTGACCCCTGTGTGCCTCCTCTATTCCATATCCCTTTACGTCTGAGGACCCCAACTTTTCTTTCCCAGCTCCATTTCAGGCTGCTTCCTGACGTTTGCAAGCCCCAAAGCCCTGTGGCAGATCATTAATATCTCGACACAAGAAACCCGGCGCAGACGAAACCCTCGGCCGCCTGCCTCAGTCCCCATTTCAACTAACTGATCAAAAATGCATATCAGCCCACTGGGTCCTGCAGGCAAGCTACAGAAGAGAGGGTGTGTGTGTGTGTGTGTGTGTGTGTGTGTGTGTGTGTGTGTGTGTGTGTGTGTGTCCTTTCTCCCTAAGTGCATAATTTACTCATGGCCAGCCTGCTTCGCTCAAAGGCCAAACAGAGCCGCAACCTCAGCCGGTGCTGGATGGAACAGACAGGGAGAGAACCTGTGTGTGTGTGTGTGTGTGTGTGTGTGTGTGTGTTGGTGTTGGTGTGTGTGTGTTTGTGTGTGTGTGAGGGAGAGATGGGTTTGGGGGATAACGTTTGTTGTGGTTTTGCAGCTTTAAGTGTGAACTGAATTTTTAACGTGTGGAACCACGTTATGTAAATTTTGAAAGTGCTAGAATGACTTAGGGAAAATCTCTATGGAGATAAAGATGTATGCTATCCTCCCTCTCTCTCTCTCTCTCTCTCTCTCTCACACTCACACACACACACACACTACCATGCCGTCACACAGACACCACAGGTTTCTGTATTCCCCTCTTCCCTCCTAATCTTCTTCAGTCTTCATTTTGTTTTTCATCTGTCTGCTGTGTCTCTCCCTGGCTGTGTGTCTGTTCTCTGAGCTGTGTGTCAGGCAGGGTGCTGTGTAGGGGCTGCGTGGTGGGAGACGGTGGGTGGTGAGACTGGCACGCCGCTGCGAGAGAAAGCGATCGATGCCCCGGCTCTTCTGTCAGCGCCTCTCTC
The DNA here is from genome assembly GCF_900700415.2 of Clupea harengus. NCBI lineage: Eukaryota > Metazoa > Chordata > Actinopteri > Clupeiformes > Clupeidae > Clupea > Clupea harengus. Next base: position 14,236,371 of record NC_045153.1, read on the forward strand.
TCTCTCTCTCTCTCTCTCTCTCTCTCTCTGTGCGGGCAGATGCTACACTGCTTCCTTCCCCTAGCTGCATCAAGTGCATCCACACTCACCCACTCACACACATGCACAAAACACACACTTTAATGTTTAGTTTTTTTGTCTCTGACAGTAGGTGACGGCTTAAAAGTGCGAGTTTGAGTGTGTGTCTTTGTAAAATCACACACTGCAACTGTGCGGGTGCGTTAAAAAAAAAGTTGGGAGGGGAGTTAAAATGGAAGAAACTGCATGTTTCTGTTTCCAGCGCGGAAGCATGGCTGCACTGATATCACACGGCATTTATAAACTTGCTGTGAAATTGCAAAATAATGTCATAAAAATAAAATGAAATGTAATATCAAAACATTTAACTGTGGGAGGGGGGGGGGGGAAGCAATATAGACACGGCGCAGATTTCATGAGTTTTACCTAGTGGTATGTGTATGTGTGGTATGTGTGGTGTGTGTGTGTGTGTGAGTGGTTGCTGGTGTGGTTGCTGGTGTGTATGCCCACGGGGCCGCTCCAGGCAGGGGGTGTGTGGGAGTGTGTGTGGGGTGTGTGAGGGGGGTAGGGGGGTGAAAAGTTCCCACTGCGCAGAACATCTCCAGTCTCGGGCTGCTTGCTAGTGGGCATCCATAAAGAGTGGCAGAAGCGGAGAAAAGAGAAGTCTCATTAAAATGAGCCGCATATCTGTCTAACACTGAAATTGCCCCCTGTACAATGGAGGGCCCTGCTGACTCTTGGCGTTCTTCAAATTGATTTTCATATAGAGGCTCCCTCGGGGGGGCTATTCCATTTTCATAGGAGCCCTGCATGGCATACACCATTCACTCAATTAATCACATAATACGATCAATTCCTCTGTCGGCAAAGAGAGAGAGCGAGAGAGATAGAAGGAGAGAGAGATGGACAGAAAGAGAGAGAGAGAGAGATAGAAGGAGAGAGAGATGGAGGGAAAGAGAGAGAGAGAGAAGAAAAAAAGACATGCACCAGCAATTTCCTCATGTGAACAACTTAGCATGTCTTTTATGGGCCGTTCTGAGTTATATTACATAACCTATTAAAAGAGAAGTGTCTGTGTGTATATCTGTAGGGGAGGAATGACAGGCGGTCTCCGGCGTTCACCATATGTGCCACCAGGAGGCTGATGCGTATTGGGATTGCACTGAATCGCCCCCGAGCGCGCCATTTGAACGCGGAGTGCACGCATCTCCCAGCGCCGTTGTCTTTGAGAGCATGAGGCAAATAAAAACGATCCGAGGCCAGAGCTGGAGAAACACAGACATGGGCGGAGTGGTACAGATGAGAGGAGGTGGTAGTAAGGGGTAGAGCCCTTGCTGGCTGAGACTGTCGGGAAACAGATGCTCGCCGGGAGGTCTGATTGAATATTTAAAAAGATATGTTTCCCGTGGCCTTGAAATGGAGGGGAACAGTTCTCGGGGGGGGGGGGGGGCGACACACACACAGTACCCATATGGAAGGGAGCAAACGCGCCCACTGTCATCTGGGCAAAACTGGAATGGTTAAGAGCAGGGATATAAGGAGATGCCACTGACAACTATCTCATTATCGCTACACCAGGCTGAGTAATATGTGCATGAGCATATGGATATGCATGTTGTACAGCTGTGTGTGTGTGTGTGTGTGTGTGTGTGTGTGTGTGTGTGTGTCACAATGTGAACTAGTGTATTACAGTGTTATGTTAATTCTGAAAGTGCTGGAATGTCTTGGGGCAAATCTCTGTGGAGATCGAGATGTAGGCTATCCTCTCTCTCTCTCTTTCTCACACACACACACACAAACTAATTCCAGAGAGGATGCCTGCACAAGGGTATTGTGAACTATTAAGGACTACTCTGATATTTATATTTCACTGAGTTCCAGAGCTGTGCCCTCTCAGCTCCTGTTGGCACCTCTGAGGGTTAGCATACCTCCTTGGAGACCCGCGCAGCGCATAACTCATCAGGCTAAGCTTCGGCATAATTATACACTTCCCTCACGAACATGGACTGGGGCCACTCAGGGAGGTAGCTGGGCCTTCTGATGATAATGTCCTTTGGTGGACTGAGACAAGAGAAGACTTACACAGAGGCAAGAGTGAGGAATGTGTCTCTGTGTGTTTGTGGGAGTCCGTGTGTGTGTGTGTGTGTGTGTGTGTGTGTATACGCACGAGTCAGCATGAGTGCAGAAACATCCTTCATTGTAACTTTCTTGAGCTTTACATTTTTAAAGCACGAACTGTTAAAGCAGGCACACAATTACCCATGTCTGCAGAGAGAATAATGAGGTAACTCGACATGAGACTACATGACGTTGAGACAACATTCATGCTGCTCTCAACGACCTGGCGCTAACCTGCAACTCCTCATCTCTCATGTCCGCCTGTCTTTCAGTGGATACGGTACACAGAAATAAAACCAGCTCCGTGTCAATGTCTCCAAAACGGCAAAAGAAAGACCTTTTCGAAAATGTATTCATTCATTTGTAACCAATGATTCCTTCTACCATATATTTCAATAGTAAGTATTTCAATAGTAGCAACTTCATGATATGGTGCATTGGCTGGTTAAATGAATTGCATTCCGTTCGCCAACCAATGTTGTGAAGCGAGCATCATTTCTACTGAACAATTACTGACCTCTGGAGTCGGCAGCTGCACTAAGTCAATTCGCAAAGACGCTGATGAGATGGTATGTATACAATATTTCTTTGCATTCGACTGAGTCTTTCACTGCGTTGCAGTACTATTGTCACGAAGAACAATAAATAATGGCAATGTCTGACGAATTGAGGCTTTGTGGGTCGCTGACTGCCTTTCATAGTCAAAATGCACTTGGTGTAAAGATAAAATATCAGGTCATCAGTGGTTACCTATTTGAGGACTGACACAGATCACTTGTGGAGCAAAGTGATCTGATAAGACAAATGCGAGCAGCCATTGTAAGTTCACAACACTGTACTACTCACTTTTCGTTCATTATTCTGTATGCACCAGGCACAACCATAGACGCCCGTACATGCTCTCTCTCGTTCCAACTCTCTTTTACTCTCTCTCTCTCCCACACACACACACACACACACACACACCTGGGCGGGACAGTGTACAGCGCTCTACCCCCACCTGCCGTTCCGCCTAAGGAACCTGCTCTGTCCGAGCATTCAATATTGATCGCCGTCCTCCCCACGGAGGCGGTCTGTCTGTTTGTAGGCGAGCTTGTGCAGTGGTAGCCAACTTCAAAACTCTCCCGTACCGTCCCTGCTTCTCATGGCACTCAGTGACACAACAAGCCACTACCCAGTGTGGCTCGCAGATCCACTGAGGAGCGAACGTGGACCTCCGATTCAGCATCCTTTTGGCAATAAACACCCAGAATCATTACGCAATAGAATTCACATAATGGAAACTTTGTCGCCCCTTACATTTTTTATAAATGTTTGCGGGATCATTCTTTACAGTAGGGAGCTTTTAACAGTGCTTTTAGTCTCTTAGTAAACAGGATGTAGAATACGGCACTATTTAAGCTTCAGATGCCCGATACAAATTCCAAATGTCTATTTTAGGCCAAAATAGACCAAGCGCCAAGAGTCCAATTGTTTCTCTGCCAGAACGCTCTGAATGGACAGTGCTGGTGTCATGTTCAAAACGTCAATTTCGAGATACGCAGCAGAAAATCCTTTTACACATTTAATCAACCAATACGAAATCATGCGCTTTGTCTATAAACTTCGTGAACACATTTGGATAAATATCAGAAGGGATTAGTTATTATCAGGAACCATCTTTTAAAAAGAAGCGCTCAACCCCTCAAAAGGACGTGCCTAAACTGCAAAACACTGCAAAACAAATCCGCCCTCTACTCCCCGTCTTTTATCCATAGATTTCCCGAACAACCTGCACTCCGGGTCGAGGTGGCGACGTGAACAAGTGTATTATTCCCTCTTGCAAGTTTCCTCACACTATCACACCGTTATCGTGCCATCCTACCTTCAGTACTGCGGATAAGCAATCCGATGAGAAAGATGAGTTTCCCGATCATTTTGTAGCAGGTTGTGCTGATGGACAGCTCACAATGTTGAGGGCGAGTTGAATTCAAGAAAAGGCAACAGCAGAAGTCGTTCCCCTCTCGTTCTCTCGCTCCCTCTTCCTCGCTTTTTTCTCCTTCACTCGCTTTTCGTGTCCGTTTGTGGCGCGCACCCGCTCGTTCACAGCTCACTCGCTCACTGTCCACTACGGACGGAATGTGGTAAAGAGCGCGTTCAGCTCCCTCAATGCAGCAGTCCTCCAAACGCGCTGAGCCTGTCAACTGTCCGGGCGCAGCAACAAGCCCGTTATAAACCAATAGCCCTCCGCTGGAAGTGTATATCCGAAGTTGCGAGTCCAGTTGCCCTGAGCTGGTTTTCTCCAGGATGTTTGCGGTGTGTCGCACAAATACAAGGCTTCGTATTATGCAGGCGAGACACCCTTGAACGTTAGGAGTTCACACAGGCTCTGGCAAATATCCGTGCGCGCACCGACACACAAACACGAACACATACACACACATGCCATACCCAGTAGCCTAATTCGGCTAACACACACGCAGTAAGCAAACAGGTCTCACATTTAGCATCCACATTCACTCACAAAAAGACCAATATCTTACGCCATAACCCAAAGCTGTAATGTTTACCACAAACACAACTATGAAACAGATGTCTCTTTTATGCATTAATGTAAGTGACATTTTAGTGCATGTACTCAAGCTTTACTCTTCAGTTGCTCCAGAGCATATTCTATGGTTATTCAGTATTGCATGGATGTCTTAATCATAACCAGACATGGACCCTGTAGAGCTCATATGATCCTTCCCTCAAAACCTACTGCATAATGAGGGGAGGACAGGTGAACTTGAAACACTCTTACTAATTACTGGAACATCAAGCAGTGTGTGGCCTGTGTAGTTCCAATGAAAACAGATGTGGCATAAAATGCAGCTTGCCAAAGAAAGAGAAGCACAGAAGGTTGAAATATAGGGGGTGTTGCATATTGGATGAGGCCAGGATAGTATCAGTACAAGTGGAAAGAGGATGATAAGTTTTACTTTATCAGTAACATTCTGTTGTATTACCAGTAATCCATTTTGTGGTGACGAGGAATCCAGAAACAGAGCACATGATATTACTGATAATGCTGCTGTTCAGTTTGCCTCTCAACAATGCATAATGAAATGTCCAGTCTGTTCCCTGAAAATATTTCCCCCAGTCAACAATTAGCCATTGTACTATATAAAACTACAAAGATACAATTTATACATTTGTTGTTATTATGCATAAACACAAAATAAGCTTTGCCCCTCTGCATTCACTTACCTTTCCATTTAACATTTTTTTTTATGTATTTGGCAAAGCATTATGTTTATATGTGTTGATGGCTTAAAATCTATACAACGAACAAATGTTGTCCACTTCCCAGAAACAATTTTGAAATCTCTTGTGAGGCTCAAAGCACTCAACCTTCTGGGCAGCTATTTAACCTTGCAGAAGTTTAACAGAGACCTCTAAAAAACAGTCATGCTCTCCACAAACACATCTCTGAGAGCGGGGATGAAAAACCTTGACCCCCCCGAGCACTGCTGTGTTTAGCCAAGGCATTTGCGAGGTGCGGTGGTATTGACTTAAGGTTTATGGAGAGCTTTGCCATGTTTGTTGACTCAAGGGGGGACATCAGGGGGTGGCCCTGGCGACTGAGCAGAGACGTCGGCAGGCGCTCAAGCGAGAGACTGGGTCAACTTGTCACGGTATGGTCGGTTCTCGCAAGGGTGATGTACACTCTGTGGAGTGACTGGTTTCCAAGGCATGGTTTACAGCGGTAGGCGGTGTAGCAGGTGGCATATCTTTTGTCTTTTGGGGGGCCTTGTTGGAGGGGGGGGGGCTCCCCGGGCGCTGAGAAGCTGCCCACTGCTGCTGGGGGGGTCCTGGAGGAAGGACGTTCCGGGATGGGGAAAAAAGCAGAGCGTGAATTCACAGCGACCTCAGGCCTGCGTGTGTGTGTGTGTGTGTGTCGCCTCCATATATAACACGTGTGTGTTGCAGTGTGTCGCTTTTGCAATAAAAAACTGACTGAAGTCAGCCTTGTTTGTTTGTTGTGTGAGCGCTAGCACATTATAAGGAAATACTTCAGTGGTGTCCATCATTGCACTGTAATGTACCGACGACAGTGCAGACATCAAATGAGTTTTACACAGACAAACTAGACGAGGATGGAGATTAATTCATGTGAGGTTTTTTTTCAGCTGACAAACACACTGTGAGCCAAAACACTCTTGCTTTCAGTACCATGGTCAGAGAAAACCCAGTCTAAGGAACAGATGTGCACCACAGCATTTCTTCAATCTTTCATTCCCTCGCTTTTATCTATGACGCTGGGATCCGTAACCAAGGATATGTAAAGAACAGAACCTCCACTTAAACACTCCCCGCTAAAGTTGGTCTCCCTGGCAACACTTGGTAGAGATCAGTGACGACTGGAGCATTGCTGTGTTTGGATTTGCCTCCTCCCTGGCACCCATCACCTGGCCTTGCCCAGTCCTCCACTGTGTGAGACCACTCCAGAGCAGCCTCACATATGCCTCACCATTGTACCATAGGGTCAGACCCATTCTTGTATCTGTTACCACCCCACTCCTTTTGAACATGTTCTCCCTATGTGTATGTGATTTGTGTATGTGTGTCTGTGAGTTACATAAATTGTTTAAGCTACTGGATGTCCTAACATTTCCCTCGGGATAAATAAAGTATCCATCTATCTATCTATCTATCTATCTATCTATCTATCTATCTATCTATCTCACGCTGAAGGACTCAGGCAGGATTAGGCGGTGGCCTGGGACCCCAACATGCAATTATTTATTTATTTAATTTTTTTGTTACGGATTTGCATGTAGCATCCACCGGCAGACTGTGTTTTTTAATGTTCAATAACAATTCATCTTCTGTGGGAGTAAAAACAGTTTGAAGAGTTTCGGGATATCACTCCCAAAGAATTTTCTTTTACCGTGAGTGAATATAGTTTGAACATGATGGTTTTCTTTTAAAGATAGAGATTTATAGATGGAATATAATAGTTGATGATTTCGATTTAAAGAGTTGTTGGGATGGAGCCAATAAACAAGAATTAAATCAATTCTATATTTGTAATAATAATACGTTTAATTTCTATTGCAGCGAAAGTGCTTTACAGAATACATATTTAGAAGTACACAGCACAGTGTCAGTGTCAAAAAACAAATCAGCAAGAAGCCCAATGAGATAAATGATGAAAGCTGTTAAGTAATCCATAAATACCTAACATAGCAAGCATGTTTCTTTTATTATTTATTTATTTAGCTTGATAGCATTCATACCACATTTTGTGCCCTCTGGATGGGGGCCGTCAGCACAAAAATGCAGAGGGCCCCAGAAAGAGTCGGGCACAGGGCAGCGCCTACATCTGTCTCTGTCTGTCTATCTGTCTGTCTGTCTGTCTGTCTGTCTGTCTGCCTGCCTGTCTGTCTGTCTGTCTGCCTGTCTGTCTGTCTGTCTGTCTGTCTGTCTGTCTGCCTGCCTGTCTGCCTGTCTGTCTGTCTGTCTGTCTGTCTGTCTGTCTGTCTGTCTGTCTGTCTGTGTCTGTCTGTCTGTCTGTCTCTCTGTCTCTCTGCCTGTCTGTCTGTCTGTCTGTCTGCCTGCCTGTCTGCCTGTCTGTCTGTCTGTCTGTCTGTCTGTCTGTCTGTCTGTCTGCCTGTCTGTCTGTCTGTCTGTCTGTCTCTCTGTCTGTCTGTCTCTCTGTGTGTCTGTCTGTCTGTCTGTCTGTCTGTCTGTCTGTCTGTCTGTCTGTCTGTCTCCCTGTCTCTGCCTTTCTCTTTTGTGCTTGCATGATATCTACCTATTTCTTTTTAGGATGTTATTCATGAACAATATGTTCCATGGTACTATCATTACATGGTACCAATACCACCAAGTGCATCCAAGTCATTCATGTCAGTGTTAAGGGTTTGGTGCTGCTGTTCTCAAGTCTGCAGTTTCTCTTATGAATAAACATAACCCACATTTTAATTTTGATATAGTGTGTAATGTGCATATAATTGTGTTATTCATTCTCTGTTTTATTTTTTCAAGCAAATCTTCCATCTGCTTTGTGTCATTCTCCTGGTGCTTGTAGGTACTGGAACACTTTGAGGAGAGCCTAAACCAGCATAACTGCTGAACACACAGAACGAAAATGGTAGGCAATTTATGATAGAGCTGCTGGTTTATGATAATAAACATCCCCAAAGAGGAAACATGAAAAGACTACGCTGTCTGATGTTTTATTTTTTTGTTTTGTTGCTGCCGTTGATTGACTGAATTTACATTCAGATGCTGTTTACTCTTTATAGATAGAATCAGCTGTGATCGGCTCTCTGCTTTTCTCAAGGTCATTGGACGTCCTCTAAATGCTTTTACCTTGGTACCAACATACAAAAAGAAAGGGCCATTATGTGCGCATAGGTGGCGAGGAAAGCGAAATAGAGAATAAGACAAGGGGAATACACGGAGCTGCCAAAACCATCTGTTCGAGATTACCTGTAAGTGACTCTGCATAACAAAAATTCACATCGTGCATTTAATACCTGCTTCAACACTCATCTCATTTGCCCAATGACATGCAATTCGTAGATTGCAATTACTCGTTATGTTTCGGGGGAAATGTGGTGTGCCAAGGTGAGTGATTAAGCCGAGGTCTTTTCTCTCTCCCTTCTGTGTGTCGTGTTTTCTGTGCGCGTGGGTCTGATTTAATAAACATGCTTCCCCTGACTCTTCAACATTGCTCCATTTCATTGCTTCTTGCCTGAGGTCTTTTATGTTTACCTTCTATTAGAAATTGTTTGTCACACTGTGTGACCTTATCTTTAATGGCTTGTGCCATCATGCAGACCTTTGGTTAATAGGGACACATAAAACAGCTGAAGACACTGAACATTCTTCCACCCCCCCCCCAACCCCTTCCTCTTCCTCTTCCTCTTCTCCCCTCTCCTCACCTCCAGGGGCCAAAACTGGGAGAGAGTAGGAAGCAGTCCTCAGCGGAAGGTCACCGCAGAAGGAGCCCTGAAGTGAAATACAATATCCTGTCAGTAATTGTTGAATTAAGTGATCCCTATTAGCCGGAGCCTGGAATGGAGAACATAAAAAGCCTTGCGCCCCCACTGACAGCCGCAACACTTGAGACTCTCCTGATACCATCACCCAGTGATGATACATCTAATGAATTCCGTGTCAGAGATAAGCAAAAGCGCACAGACAAAACACGAAAAAATAAGTTTAAAATATGAACCACCTACTCACTCAATTACACACATTACACTCACACGCACACATATGCACACACAATGACTAGACTAATGGTGCAGAGAGAGACAGCTACGGCTGTGATTAAACGTGTTTTCACCCCCTCCCAGATACTTGCTTCCGCAGCCTCAGATCCAAGGTCTATGGAGCTGGGGGCACCCTGAGAACAGAGGCCTTCCTTACCCCTTCTTCTCCGGTCCAGAACGGGCCCTGCTCTCAGTGGCAACACATGACACGAAATATCAATGACGCGTAGGAAAAAAAAAATCAACCTACACAAAAGCTTTGATTCCCACGCTCCTACGACGCCATGGGACACAGAAAGTTCAGACTAAAAGTGTTTTAAAAGCGCCCCGGTTTCGCTCAGGGGGTGAGCACGAACTCTGCCAACTCATCATGTGCTTGGTGAACTGAGTCTTTTTAGATTTATATTTAATGGCTGCGGGTGAGATGACGAAACAGAGACGACGCCTAGGCCCCTGAACAAACGGTTTCATTTCATTTGTGTGCTAAACGAAGATATCAACGATGGCACCATTTACAAAGCCAATCCATTGAGAACAGAACATGAACATCCTTTGGGACTTATTCCGAAGGTTTTCAGGACCTTTTTTATCATGTGTTTCATAGCAGAGCTTTTTTTTTTTTTTTTTATAATGTAGGCCCACATACATTTTGAATAACGACAGGGGAGATGTAATCCCAGATAAGGCCGATGATGTTTTAACCATGCCAGAATATATCAGGCAGCTGCAAAATACAGCCAAAGCCATCTGTGTAGAAACACAACACAAGTTGTTTGAAATATCTTATCCTATTTTTTTAACCTGCTTGAATATACAATGTGCTTGAATATACCATTCACCGTTATGAATATTCACAGAGTTCATGGAGTTGAATGTTATTTTACAGCTCTTAAGGAAATGTCACGCCTACACAGGTTTTAAGTAACTGACTGCTGTACTTTGCTAGTAATGTCATTCCACTGTATCTTCACAAACGAACCAAGAGAACCCATTTCCTATAATCTCTCAATTACAAACGGATTAATTCATGCCATTTGCAAAGGCTTGTAAGAACCTCAAAGTCATATTACTAAAGAAAATAACCTTACTTATTTTATGATATTAAGTATTGTATTGTCCTTAATAATTTCATATACAATCCATAAAAAGGTTTATCACTGACAGACAGACTCAAAATGGCAGCAACATATTGTACTGGTACTTCTCACTCTAACTCAAGAGATACAAAAAAGTGGTGTGGGATTATATAGGCTTTAAGAAGAATTTGATTGTTTATGGTTGGTAAAAGAATTACGTCACTAGGTAGTTGGAAGATGCACAGCAGATGTATTTTCTAAGTAATAAATGGGCATATTAGTACATAGATAGAGACACATGTGGCTGTTTTAGTGGTGCAATGGCATCACTGATCTGGATTGGACAGGATGTGGTTCATTGATGATGGCCACCCTCAACATTTTCTTTACAAATAACTTACAGCTTTAATTCCGAAAATGCTACTGTTTATGACAAAAGGATTCAATGGGAATTCTAGAAAAGGCACCACAGTTCACATCCACTGATGTAAGTGTGAATCGCTCTTCAGGGTGCAAGTTTGCAGTCCCAGAATCCTGTTGACTCTGGGTGATGACTGCACACAGACTGAAGGATCAAAGACGTCAGACCAAATGTTCATTTAGGATTAAAGCATATCATGCTTCAGTCAAGCCAACTTTGACAGGAGTTGTGATGTGAAATGAGAGAGTGATAAATACAAAAGCACCATTTGCTACTTCTGTTTGCTGCAAGAATATATTATATTTAATATATTATATTTATTTCTATATTTTTATTGTTTTTGTGTCTGAGAGCTGCTACCTCAATTTCGTTGTACTTGTGCAATGACAAATACAGATATTCTATTCTATTCTAAGAAGGGGTGGGGGATTTTAGTTTTTTACCTTCTGCGGTAGGAACTGCAAGATTATATCCACCAGTTAGATTTGAGATATTCACAGCAGCTAACTAAACATAGACATGGTGTAAACTATGGGGTGTAGTGTTGGACAGCTGGAGACTTCCCTGGAGGCCTGTTATATGTAAATCAGGACTGTGGTGGAGAATGTAGATTGAGGTGACGAATGAACATTTGCAAGTGTTTTTATTGGCTGAAAGTTGCCCTGATGACTTTAAAGCTATCTATTGCTAATCATAGCATATCTTTATCTTATCTTGATAGGTTGGTGTATTTGGCTAAACTCTATAATAGGCTATAGACATAAGTTATATGTAATTAATGACTATTTGAGATAATTGAATCTATTTAAGACAATTTAATTTGAAACCAATGGAATGTACTTTCGAATACATTCATCGTGTTCACTTTCTTCCTCACCTTTCACTAGCACTTCCGGATGAAGTCCTTGGCATCCTTTCCTCGTCTTGACGACCATCCTTCCTCGCTCTCCACGCACCACGCACCATCAGCTGCGACGCTAACTGCTCTCGGCATGTTGGACGGCATCTCTCTCCCGCCGCTGTTAGCGCCCAAATGAGGCCTGTTCCTGCAGATGTGGCCAGAGACCTGAGACTGAGGAGGAGACGTTTTTATCAATAAGCCATTAGCGGAGTGGGGTTGCATGCTCAAAGGCTTGATGTTCACGTTCAGTGGACTTCTCTGAGCGTGTGTTAGTAGATCAGAAACACTGGTGCTACGGCGGAGCTACGGCGTTGTTTTTCTGAAGGGGAGACAGTGAGCAGGATGCTCGGAAACTCATTAGTAGACAGATAGGCTGGTTCCTACACCACGGCCCATGTTATACATTACTTTGGAGGAACATTCTCAGATAGTAGAAGTTATACAACATACAGTATACTGTACATTCAAATGAATAAGCAATCACACCTACACAGGTGACTGACAGGTGAAATGTCTTTGTTTGCCTTTTTTTTCATAGAATTTTAGCGTTTAACCATTATTTGAAGAGGTAAGTTTTTCGGAATATAATAGTGCCCAATTATCTGTGAGAAGGGAATTAAAAAGGAAGGTGGTGGCAGCGTTACAGACCAATTATGATGACATTTTCCCAGATGATTACATTTAATTATCACACTTTCACGACTGCCTCTCAGGCACTAGGACTCTGTAATTGCAAGGTAATATTTTTATCAGGGCATATTTTACATGTGCATCCACAGCCCCTTGAACTCCACAGAGATGAGGCCTTCATGTTGGTGTCATTCATGAATGATTCAGATGTAATTGTTACGGTCTGTGTCATCATCTCAGCTATCGTAATTATTATGTGGCTGTGTGACAATGGCGTTGACTGCGCCCATGAAGTCAAATCTTTAAGTTGCTACAGTCACAGTCATTTTACATAGACACATTTTAGAATGTAGCTTGCTAGTAGGGATATTGGATATTTTTTCTGATTGAAAGCCACTGCAGAACTATGCTAATGTAGTCTAATGCAGGAATGGAATATATTACAACTGGCTTCTTAAAAACTTTTCAGGGTTTCTAACTGCCACATTAGGCAGACTCAGATTGCCCTTCATAAGGAGGGGGAGAGCTTCTGTATTTGTGTCTTTCAGGCGAATATATTGCTAATCTTTGGCAATCATATTAAAAAGCATGTGGAAATCAACACACTGTACATCTATTCAAAGGGCACAGATCTTGACTAAACGTTATCCAAGGGAAAATATTATTTAAGAGTCCTAAATGTGTTCGTCCTTGTCTTTGACTGGATGAACTGGATTTGAGACCTGCTTATTTACATATCTCTGTGTCAGTGTTTGCCATTCTTTTTCATGTTTATTTCAATGCATTTTAAAGGTTGATCTCTCAAAGGCTGAATTTCAGACCTTTGCGAGGGCAAACCATTTGTTTTTGAAGTGAAGGACTTAGACGAGGAACTCCTGTTTTGATGTTGCCGTTGTCAGGACTGACATTTCAGGAGGAGGAAAAAAAAAACATCAGGCATTGGAAAGCCAGATAAGCACAACCGCAGCCCCTTCAAATTGTGTGGTGAAAAACAAGCTGTGAACCACCAAATCCAGACTGATAAGATACTGTGCTTCTCCGTCCAATATCAATTTAAACCGAAATGGATCATTGGCCAGCAATTTTGAACCTATTGGACAAGAGTGAAGAGTCAGGTCCATCTGGAGTCTTTGTCAACGAAGCGTGTGTAATAATTGCTGCAGTGTTCATTGGCAAGAGTGGATCTGCTGAGGTAGTTCTTCCTCAAGCTCTAGGTAAGTAGAGCAAACAAACAATGACTCACCAAATCTGTGAACGTCTTTGTTTTTGTGTGCTTTCAGTGATCCACATGACTATGTTCAAAACCGCAAGGCCAGCCCCTTGAAGTTTAGTGTACGCTTAACTTTCTGCTTAATCTGTTTTAAGGGGGATAAACTCTAGATTCCCTTACTTGTTGAAAGTGAAACCAAATACAATTTTGGAATTAATGTACAATCAACACAAAGGAAGTATTTTTAAATTCAAATAATGCTAAATAGCACCTTTTAAACTTAAATCTGATTCTGTGAACATCTTTCTAATAAAACCAAGGCCAGGAACATTGACTTTCAGCTTGAAAAGCATATTTGTTATATGTGTAGCACATAAAGTGTGAAGGGACTTTTACTTTAAAACAGGGATTGAGATGAAGATGCGAAGAAGGAGAGAAGAGGAGACAGACTTTGGGGGAGGGAAATAACTTTTTCCAAATAAGTTTCAAGTCAGCCGATCGGTAGTTAAAACATGGTTTGCAGCCTGATGGCTTTTTCTGTTAGTTGAAGTGTTCAATAAACTTGCGAATTGAACAAGATATTGAAGATATTTGAACCATTACGTTATGCACAAACATGTTCATTATGTTGATTTTTTTTTTACGCATCAAATATTTCAAATGAATCGTAACACGTTAATTTACACTACCCAAAATCAGTGGTGGACGAAGTACACTAACTACGTACTTAAGTGAAAGTATAGATACCTTGGGTAAAATATTACTCGAGTAAAAGTGGAAGTATGCACTTTGAATTTCCACTTGAGTAGAAGTATAAAAGTATTTGCCTTCATATATACTTAAGTATTAAAAGTAAAAGTAGTACCTTGATGAATTATGGTTGTAATGGCTTTTTATCATTTTCACAATCACATCACATCTCCTGCTCAATCAACTGATATAAGGTGAAAATACTAATGCCACTGTTTAAATAGTGTCGTACTACAAAAGAGTATAAACACAAAACATTGAAAGCTATCTATTGCCATTAGGTAAGACCAAGTGGTTATGAAATAACAGCACTAGAGAACAATTATTTCATTTTGCATTTATTTGTAACTTAGTTGCACATTTAATTAGAAGCTCCTTTACTATATCACATCTGTAGGCTATGTCTGTATCGGTATGTCACAATTTATTTAACAAGTAAAAATGCATTCAACTTCACTTCACGTGAATATCGGTGGTATAGCCTCTAGTGGCTATAACACTAGCTTGCTTAGCTAAGTGGGTGCGCAAACATCCCGGCTAGAATTACGGAGCATTCACACGCTTCCGTTGGAATGCGTTGGGCCAACGGATGGCGGAGGAGGAGTCTGGCGCATGGGGTTCTGTTGATACCAGAGACGTTATAGTGAGATTGACAGGTCAACAAACCAATCACGCCACTAGCAAGCTGCTTACCTTGTAAGCAGTAGCATGCTAACATTAGGTAGGGTGCTCAGACGTATTTTTCAGTTACAATAAAGGGGTTTTTACATTGTACAGTGTCTATTTCTCTGTAACTTTTAAAAAATCTAAGCAAAAAAAAGTCAAACAAACAACTTTTGGGTACAAATACGACCATCTACGGAGTTTGGTCGCCATCTTTTTTTTTTTTGAGCTTGCCGCTTTCTAGACGTGAGCATATACGGGATCTGATTGGCTAGCGCCTGTGCTGTCAGTTCTGCATGAAAGGCAATTTGATTGGCTGACGCATGCATTGCCTCTCGAAAAGTTGAACATTCTTCATGCATGAAACGCAACGCACGGGAACCCAACGGAGCCATAATTCAGTTCGGCAAAGGATGACGTCACCCCATTCAAAGTGAATGGAGATCCTTCAAACCCTGACGGATCAACGCATTCCAACGGAAGCGTGTGAATGCTCTGTCACACCAATTTCAGTATTTACCATTTCAGTATGCAGGTACATATTCTACGAGCTGCAGTGAAACGGTACTAAATAACATTCCCGTGTATTGTATTAAATCGGATATTCCATCTCCTTTGAGCAGTGTGATACAAGCTATGCTAGCGTATAGCTGCTAGTTAACTAATTTAGCCGAACACACAATGCAGGATAAATTTAAAATAATTCGGTTGCTAGTCATCAAACCTACCAGAATAAAAATAACTTACTTCAAAGTGTTTCTTTAAATTGAAGGGCGAATTCTTAAAAGAGGATATTGTATTGTACTTAGGCAGGCAGAGAAGACACTTAAAATAAAATAAGTCCTTTTTCCTTTCTTCCAATTCAAAAAGTTCGCCCAAATAAGGCCAAGGGTGTTCAGGCAAGTAAGTGTCAGCCGTTTCTTCCATCATTTCCATCATTTATGTAGCGTTAAGTAAGCATGACCATAAAACATCCTCAAAATGCTGCAGTGGCGTTGTAACGAATTCAAAGTAGCTCGCGCTCAACAAACGAACGAAACTGACGAAACCGAAAGGACTTCATAGCAAATCGCGTGCTGAGCCCTGATTCGTGTGATTGTGCACTCGCTTTGACCTCTCATTATTTAATTCGCTTTGGTAAAAAGGAAGGAGAGGTTTTACTAAATGTAATGGAGTAAAAAGTACGAATTTTCACTTTGAAATGTAGTGGAGTCAAAGTATAAAGTCTCACCAAATAGAAATACTTGAGTAAAGTACAGATACATCTATTTGTTACTTAAGTACAGGAACGAATTACATCTACTTCGTTACTGTCCACCACTGCCCAAAATACACAATCCACCATTTTCAATGCCACTGGAAGAATTCAAAGTTGCTCCTGAAATGTCACAGGAATTCCATTGCTCACTCAAACACAGCCATGCAGCTGCTCATTTAGCCCAGCAGGAAGACAAAGACAAAGAACATCAACCAGACCAAAACACAGCTAATGGAATGACTTTACTCCCGCCTGTTTGAAATGGCAGGATAATTGTCCACTCACTATAAGGGAACGAGAGAGCTAGAGACAATAACAAAAAGAAACAAAAGCCACACTCGGCTACTAAGCAAATTGAACTTCTCAAATACATCATTAAAACAGCGGGGACCCCCGTACTGTTTACACCTTTTCGCGACTATCACTGCTGCACGGTCTCACCTCCTGCTGCCACACAGGCTCAAGAGAGGAAAAAAAACATTAGCCTCAGGATTTGCATAGTGCTATCTGCTTCACACAATAAAACAAGACAGGTCCCTGCCCCAGCACATTTACTGCTGAGTCCAAGATTTACAACACACTTGATTTGATTGGATGCAAGAAGAAGAAGTTGTGAAAGGAAACTAACCACTTATATTCACAAATGTATGATAGGCAGGCAGCCCACTAGATGTAACCCTCTGGGACGTGCGACCACTAGTCAGTCTTGTGCAATCATGGTACCAGACAGATGTGATCCAGCTCGCGGTCTTGAGCTTCTCCGTCCACTGATGCGGCCCTCTGTGTTATCAGAAGTGGGGGATGATGGCATGGTCAGTCTGCCCATCTTCTCCTGATCCAGATAATCCCTCATTCGAGTGCTGGATTAGCATCACACTCATTTAACCCTGAGACTCAGAGGTGTTAGAGCGAGCCTCACTCAAGGGTGGATGAAATCGGACACCATGGGTCAGTGATTACTCTTTGTGATTGCTGAGTTGGGGTCACCAGGAGGTTATGAGCTTCCTACGTCGGAATTCTCATGCCAGGCTTTTCCGCTCACATCATTCTATAGGATTTGCCAGTAATCTGTATCAGGGGGCCAAGACTGGCAGACGGCTTTAATAGAAAACGGAGGCATTGAACAAAGGGGGAGAAAAAAAAACTTTCCAGTAATCTGAAAGAATACACTTTGCCTCTCAAATATGCTCCATTAAATACCTCTGTGGACTTATGAACCTCAACGTCAGCTTCCTTCCTCTATTACTTTTTTGGGGGACTTGGCGGAGGTCAGTCCTCTAAGTATCTTCTTTACTTTGTTTCATCTTCACATTTTTCACTCCGCTTTCCTTTGTCGTCGTCTCCCCCCGCCCCCCCCTCATCATCTGAAGGGATGATGTCTCCATAATGCCCTGTGCTGTCGTTCTGAGGTCCCCGGGTTCCTGGAGAGTCTCAGCTGACTCCTCCGTCCGTCCCTCATCCATCTCTTTGGGGGCCAAACCGCGTGGGTCGCTCGCTCTTGATCCGTCTGATGTGTAATTAACACTGGACCAGATGTTGGGCTTCTTAATGCATCACTTTAATGTTCTAGCCGCGGATTTGCTAAATTACTGGTGTCAGGGAGAAGTCGGCAGAGCTAATTCCACAGCAGGAAGGGGAGCTAAAGTCGTCTCTTTCCTTTTGTGCGCGCCGGGGTGTGTGTGCCGCACACGCTGTGTGTCAGTGTCACAAGGTCGCGACCTAGCCCCTGCCCGCCGAGCGCCGACGCCGTGTTTTGACAACGTGACGCAGTGCAACGTGGCCCGCCAGGCTCGGGAGCCCGAGGGAGGGGGGAACAGAGCGCGGCCCTGAGATCACGTCAATTAGACATGCGTCAGATTATAGGCTCCCAGCGCGAGAGTGTGTGAGAGCGGGAGAGCAAACGCCTCGCCCGCCACAGAACCTCACTCTCACTTCCACATTCTCACCGTGGGAAAGCAGAGGGCCCCAGCGCAAAGAGTGAAGGAATCATTTTGCAAACAGCTAACACCAGCTGTGAAATGTGTAGGGAAATGTGTGGTTTGAGCTAAAAAGAATTAAAAATCACTGTAAAAACCCCTGGAAGTGTACCACATAAATAAATAAACACACCATCTTGTCCTTGAAACTCCAACACTCATCTTGTCTGAAGCTTAACTTCATTACAGACTGAATGCACACATTTTTTACATGTTTATAATGTCCTATTCTAAGTAATGTAAAATAAGATGTTGAGGGTTACAGACCACTTGTGGTCCTTGCCTCTACATTGTGTCACTGGGGCCTGGGGTTTCCTCTCCTCCACTTCTCTCCCGGGTGCTGAGTGAGCGTGACCTCTTCACAGGTCACTAGAGGCTGCCACTAATTGTTTATTAGCCCTGGTGCTGGGGCGATGATGAGGCATCAGCGCTGATTGATGGCTGTCGCTGCCGCAGACTCGCTGGGGAGAGAGAGTGATGACAGATGACGCATGAGGGGAGGCGGAGAAGAGAAAAGAAGGACGTGGCCAGGAGACAGTGGAGAAGAGATGGAGGGTGTGACTGGAGAGGGAGAGAGAGAGAGAGGGGAGGGAGAGAGAGAGAGAGAGAAAGAGGGGGAGGGAGAGAGAGAGAGAAGGGGAAGGGTGGATGGAGGAGAGGAGGTATCAAAGCACACAAGCAATGAGTGATTTACTGAGGTGCGCTATTCTCGAGAGTCGACCCTAAATACGCATCTCGTGAAAAAAGCGAGCAGACGCAGTCATAGACAGGTGTTTTTACAACTCTGAATGATGACGGCGTGAACAACTGCATTGTTTTTCGCCCGTGTGTGGCGTGTACGTGTGTCTTTGAAACCGACACGAGAGATCCTTGGCTCTGATACAGGAGGGCACTGACCGGAATCTATAGTACCTAATTAAAGAGCACGGTGCAGGTGTCACTGTCTGAAAAGCATCACACCTCCAATCTGTGTGACCTTCACGGCAGGGGGTGGCGGCTCGGCGGCCTACGCCAGCGTGACCTTTCATCTGCGCAGCTGCATTCACAGCTGACTCTTATCTTATCTGCCACTCGCAGACCGATAACGCCAGTGTTTCTATCCCCGGCCTCTGAAGTCGAAACTGAAATTTCCTTCATATCGCAAGAGCAGACAGAATAGATTGATGTGACGAGGGGAGAGAGAGGGAGAGAGGGAAGGAGCTGGGGTGGGAGGGATAGACAGACAGAGGGAGACAGACCAATACGACTAGGAAGAGGAGAAATGAGAAAAAGTTGATCCAACTTTGGAGAATCTAATTTTGTATAATTGATAGAGCAATAGAGCAATATATTCCCAGTCTTGGCAGTATGAAGACTAATCTTTTAAATATTATGTATTGTGTAGAATATTGCACAGAAAGTAAGCAAATAAACAAAGAATGTGGCCACAGATGAGCATTATTACTAGTTACCTTGTAATCTTGGATATAAATGACCACAAATGCATAAACAAAAGAGGAGCACTCGCTGCTTGTCACTTCATATGCCATGTTTTGACAGCGGTGTGTAAATTGCTATAATTTTTATTAGGAATGAGTGTGTGTGTGTGTGTGTGTATGTGTGTGTGTGTATGAGAGAGAGCGACTGAGTGGCAGATTTTATTCATGAGTGTGTGTGTGTGCAAAGTTGTTTGTTTTAATAATATTTATTTCCAGGTTGAATGCACACACATACAAACACGTTTACTCACACACACATACACACACACACACACACACACACACACACACACACACACACACACTTCCACACACACACGCACATCCACACAAACACATAAGACATTGATTTATGACAGTCATCAATCTCGGTCTGACACACTTCCATGTTTTGGCATGACTGAAATAAGGTTCAGTTATTGATGCATGCTGCAGCCACAGAGGGTTTGAGAGGGTAAGATGGGGAAGCACTTTTCTACCCATAATGCCTCTCACCCTACCTGCCCGGACAAGAACTTGGACCACATTGCCGATGAGATACAGCCCTCTGAGCCTTGTCCTCCTCCTCAGTCATTCTTCATACAGAACCAGCAGAGTGAGAGAGAGAGAGAGACGGCATGAGAGACAGACAGAATAAGAGAAAAAAAAGAGAATGAGAGAGACACATACTGAGAGAGATAAACAGATAGCGAGAGTGAGAGACTGGGAGTGGGTGAGAGAGTAAGGTAGGGAGAGACAGACTAAAAAAAAAAGAGAGAGAGCGAAAATGAAAAAGAGAGAGAGAGAGATCGAGAGAAAGAGAGAGGCGGAGAGGGAGAGAATGCAGGAAGTGGGGAGGGTCCAGAGGGAAATAATCCTAGTCAGGAGAAGCTATACCTGCTGCACTCAGCAATGAAGATGTGAATTACACCATGACACCTGGGAGGTCACAGGAGGGGGGGCGGGGAGCTTGCCGCTACTGCCGCTACCTGCAGCTGTACAAGACTGCAGTGAATATAAAGGAAGGCTGCTGGGGAGACAACTCTCGCTGTAGAAACACAACAACACTGAGGTATTCTAGGCTGAACGGAAAGGTGAACTAAAAGCTGGAGACTTCTTCGAGTGGCTTAATGCCTCAGGACACGAAAGCATTTTCAATCTTTTCAAGTTGATGAAAAATTGAAGGAAGCACGTTTTCCATTATTAGATCATTCTTGTAACAGAAATGGCCTCTGCGACATTACACGGCTAAAGTAGTTGGCTTTATTATGGTTTACACAGTGCCTTTTTAAGTTCTTGAAAAGACAGGTGAACAGGACTTTACTGCAAAACCCCACAAGGAAATTACTTCAATTTAGTTGCCAGCTAGGTCATGAAAACTCTCCTTTTGTTGTCGACACACTTGTTGTCACACCTGTTGATAAGTATTGGTACACATACACGCACGCACGGACGCACGCACGCACGTACGCAGACAGACAGACAGACAGACAGGCAGGCAGACAGACAGACAGGCAGACAGACAGACAGACAGACACACAGACAGACACACAGACAGACACACACACACACACACACACACACACACACACACACACATACATACATACATACATACATACATACAAACACACACACACACACACACACACACATACATACATACTAACAACCCTGTTAATGGTATTGCATTGCACCAATAGCTTGAACAGTGATTTTGTAATCTCCTTAATGGCATGTGCACTTTCTCTTTAGTCCACACCCCGTTTCTCTCTCTAAGGGCTGACTTTGTTAACCCTCACAGCTTTGGCCCAGCACCCACTTCCAGTGTGATAGGTCACCCCTCCTCTTTATGATTTATGGATAAGAAAAACACATTTTAAGCAAAGCGCTTATTGAGGTAGTGGCGGTGGGATCAATACTCTATCCCTCATGAACATGTCTAGTTAAGGAACATTCTGGCTGTGTGGATGATTTACTGTGTGCCCGGGTCAAAATGAATTTACTGATGCGGGTGTTAAAAACGTTGGACCTGCTAAATTGCGTGATCCATGGATTGCCACTCGCCCTATTTTTTATACACTGAACCTGATACAGAGAAACACAGTCCATTAACACAGATGGGTGTCAGTGGACATTAAGTGCTGGAAACAAATGGGGAGGGGAGGTAAGTGATGGCTCAAAGGACCACAGCGGCACAGGAAATTGGAGAGGACTGCATAGATAAAAGAAAACTGTTGAAAAAAATGGAAAAGAAAATGTATTCAGAAATGATATATATATATATATCGGTGTATGAAAGAGCAAAAAGTTCAGTGGGAAAGTTGTAAGACTTTTGCAAGCATGCACACACTCACGCTCTCTATTTCTCTCACACACACACACACACACACAGACAGACACACACACACACACACACACACACACACACACACACACACACACACATCCACACACACACACACACACACACACACACACACACGCACACACACACACACACACACGCACACACACAGCTAGCCCGCTTCTGTTGGCTCCAGAGGCAATTGATGTAGCATTACCATGGCAATTACACCCTCTTTACCAAATCTGATGGGATGATCAAAACACTTCTCAGTGCCTTCCACGATACTCAAATAACTTAATAGCAGAAGTATCTTTTCTAAATCTCTTCAATATGCTAAAGAAGTGAGATAGAAGAAGCAAATATCTAACCACTGCTCCCAAAAGTGGATTTCAAATCCATTCCCACTTAGCAGGAAATTTCAATGAGGCAGCAATGAATTGGAAAGTATATGACTTTAGAGCACACTCACACTGGGATGACGAATTAGCAAGAAGCAGAATATTAAGTCAGAATGGCTCACATTTAAATCCATTTGCTGAGGCGCTGGGGGAAGGAAAGCACTGTTTGCAGTTGCCCAGGAAAAGGGCTCCATGGGAGCGATAATTGGATCCATTATAACCTCCAATTTCATCAAGAGGCGATATGGTTTTAATGGAGATAGCTCAGCTCAGAAAGTGTCTGTAGAAGTGTGTGTTTGCGCTCAAGTAAGGCCGGGTGTGTCCACGCGTGCGTGCCTCAGTGTGTGTGTATGTGTGCTTGTGAAAGTCCATTTGTACTCTATGTGTGGTGAACCCTACTATCTTCCTATCAGGATCCCCCTGTTCCTGAGTCCACCTCAAATTCTGGAGACAGAAGTTAATACCTAGCTTTATGGTTTGGAGAATAATATTAACAGGATGATAAAAAAAACAAGAGGGAGTCTCTTAGGGCAGCCTGCCTCATTATTTTTCCCCACTGCCTGAGTTTCCATTTAAAGCCTGCTCTTCGAGTTCCTCTATTGACAGAGAGGAAAGGAAGGCATTGTGGGAGTGTGGTATTGGAGATGCTAGCGGATGCTCAAAGCGATCGATCATTTCTCTTGACTCTCCCACCCTCTCTCTGTCTTTCTCTCTCTCTCTCTCTCTCTCTCGCTCTCCCTCTCTCTCTCTATCTCTCTCTCTCTAGGCATCTGCATCCGTGATATGTTTCCTTCTTAGCATTCAGTCCTCGCCACGTCTGAAACAATGCTAATAGCTTCGAGCAGAAGTGCCTCCATTGTACCTCTGTAAATGCTTCGGCCATTTTTCATCCCCCACTCCCCTCCCTTTTCCATCTCCGCGCCGCGTTCCTGTCGAACTGTCAGAAGTCTGAGTCATTAAGACAAGGGATGGAGAGGCGGAGGATGAACAGCCAATTAAGGGAAACAAATTATGCTCCAGACAAAGCAGCCGTCTCTGCCTTCCTCTATCCTCTCCCCTCATGCTTATGAGGTCTTTTTTGAAGGGGGTGCCGTCATGGCTGAGCTCCTAGCTGTCCTTACACCCCCCCCCCCCCATCACTGGCTTCTCCACACACCACAGAGTCCAGTCTGTCCACTCTGCAGGGCCTGACACAGGGAGCTAGCCGCTAGCCTTCCGACATGGACAGTCGAGAATGAAAGTAGCTAGAATCCATCTGAGACGAGTAGGGCAATATACTGACTATATCTACACGTCCCCAGAGAGAGGGGGAGAAATGAAGGGAGGGAGATATGTAAGAGTGTGAAAGGGGATGTGAAGGAAAGGAGGGAGGAAGAGGTGCTGGTCGGTGGGGGGAACTGCAGGGTATGATATTGAACAGGGTTGCAGCGTGGGGTCCGGAAGAAATCCATTTGCCATTCCTGTAGGACATTCTCAGCATAGGAAAATCAAGGACTACAGCAGGTGAGTGCTGGGTTCAGGAACTCACAGAGAACTCTGGCATTTACCGAAGTGATTTTCACCGCAGTGTTCACATGCATCACAACATGATAGTGTCTCTCTTTGTTCAGGGTATGTGAGGCAAAGCTGATGCGTCATCCACTATGTGCTTCCCAAACTCTAGTTTATCCTAGGACTTTCAATGTATTAAAAGGACTACAAGTAAGAACTCTCATAACGTATAAAATCACTTTGTCCAAAAAAATGTAATGTATAAAGGATGACAGCACAGTATTACTTTATACTCTTTACACTCAATTCATGTATTCCCAAATCAATTGTATAAGTATGCAAGTTTTCTAACTCTACTTAACCCTTACCAGTCCCTAGACTAAAGGCTGTATAA
This sequence comes from Clupea harengus, assembly GCF_900700415.2. Classification (NCBI taxonomy): domain Eukaryota; kingdom Metazoa; phylum Chordata; class Actinopteri; order Clupeiformes; family Clupeidae; genus Clupea; species Clupea harengus. The sequence goes on from NC_045153.1 coordinate 14,260,729, forward strand.
TATGAAAGAACCCATTTTGGTTGTACTACAAGGAAATTGTTTTCCTGTCAGTAGATGATAATGTGTTTGGATGGAGCCGTAGTCACTGAAAGCACATTCAGAGCACTCCTTTCATAGAGATGCTCTTTATCTGTGGCAATGGTTCATACAAGGACGTCTTTTCACCTGACTTACAGCAAAGGTCATGTTTTTGTCTTCCATCAGGTGAATACACGTTGTGAGCAATGGGGCTAGGAGCTGTTGTGAGTGACTGACATGGCACTACCTACAATAGGCACAGTGGAGTGGATAGCAATAGAGGAAGGACTGGCTTAAATGTGGTCACTGTCATTGACATTGTGTCTTCTGTGCAGTGCTGACAATGTTTTGGTGAATTTCTGGTGAATTTTGGTGAATGTTTTGGTGAATTTCTCTACATCTGAGCCTCTTGAGGCAGTCACATTGGAGAACTTTGGACCATGTGCTTCTGTTCCAAATAACGTTGCAAACCTAGTTGTAAACTATGTACAAAAGTAGGTCTGCTTAGCTGTTACCTGTCAGTCATAAGTGCTATTTAGTGTTACATGAACAAAGCAGTGTGTACTCTATTTGTACTCAACATTAATAGCAAGAACAATGTATGTAACAAGTGCTCTTTGACCAAATGAAATAAAAAAACACTCTGGTAGAAGCAGAATGCTTTGCGAATGTAGGCAAAAATTGAGAAAAAAAATCAATCTGTCCTTCTTGGAGATGACCTCAGACTTGCCTCTGATACAGGACTTTCCTGTCCATTTGCACAAGCTTATGGAATAGAGTGAGAGTCGCGCTTCTCTGCAGGTGTGCAGGTATCTGTTGGAAGATCAGAGCAAGGGCCGTCATGCATGGGCAGAGACAGAGAGGTCTGGTTGAGTAGGCATTATCAGTGGTGGAATGACCTAGTGTGTGTGTGTGTGTGTGTGTGTGTGTGTGTGTGTGTGTGTGTGTGTGTGTGTGTGTGTGTGTGTGTGTGTGTGGTGGGGTGTTGCCACCATTGCTCTCACAGCAAATGATTGTCAGATGCAGTGACCACAAATAACTGGGCATGCTTTCTATACTACTGTCAGAGTAGAAACATGGGAACATTAACAAAGACACTGACTGACGAGATTTTGAAGCTTTCGAAAGTCCTGAAATTAGGACAAGCAAGCCTGGTAACATGGCTGGACATTTGCTCCATTTACCCCAAAAAATAATAAATCATATCAATAACTGCTATATTACTGTACGTTAACTTCATTAGAGTAGCATAGTACCTCAGTTAAAGTTGAATCTGAGTTTCAGGCAGAGTGCATCTGTTGCTTGAATGTGATTGTGGGTCACATCATAACCACCAACCCTGTACCACTGCCAGTAGCAGACCGTCTCTGTGTAACATGCTCATACCCATTGCCTCTTACATTCAATGTATCACAAAGAGGCCTTTACAATGAGGCATATAGAGCCTTAGCTTTCTGTCAGCTCAATACCCTCTACACTAGCATGTCTCCACTCTGTCTTTGTTGGATATCAATATCCTTTACACTGGCATGTCTCCACTCTGTCTTTGTTGGATATCAATACCCTCTACACTGGCATGTCTCCACGCTGTCTTTGTTGGAGTCTACAGACAACAGGACATAGTTTACAGACAACAAGTAAAATAGTTTTCTCTGGCTCTAATTGAGCAAGATAAGTGTATTGAGTCTCAAGAAGAGCCATTGTTTTCTATGGAGGACTGTTAAGTTGCTTAAAGCTACACTAAGTGAGTTTTTAATGCATGTCTTAAAGTCCCCAAAGGCATCTGTAATCCAGGCTCACTAACCAACCTGAGAAGCATAAAAGAGATCATTTCTACATCTCAAACATCAGCCTTCAATAAATCAGACGTATAGAGAAAAATGGGCAAAAACATTTAATTTGTATATATACACAAAGACACACACATCCTGGATGGATATGTGTATGGGGTATGTGTATTGTATATGTGGATGGAGGAAAGAAACTTCACTGAAAGGCTTGAGGATCCACCAGGGAAGAAATGGGAGAAAGTAGCTCAAGTCAGATGGTAGAAGTCCAGCAGCAGGTTGAGCACAGAGTATCAGCACCCCAGATACAGCTGAAGGAGGACCCGGCACAGAATGGTGGACATCATGCAGTTGATGGACAGCAGGGACAAATCAAGCAGACTACGAAGGAAACATGCGGTGGACAGAAATCAAAGGTTAGATGGCCAGGGGCTTCTGGAGTCAAGGAATGGAGTTGCATCAATGATGATTTAAGTGGAATTTTGGAAGGATTGAAGGGTACAGCGGAGATTAAATTGAATCACATGTGTGAGGTCATCTATAATTATGGCATAGAACGACATGGAGTTTGTCAGAAAGGTCAGGAAAAGCTATGTCAAGCCAAGTCAAGACAACAGATTGAAATAGAAAGGCTGATTCGATAAAGCTGCAGAAGCAATGGAAAAAAGCAGATGGTGAACAGAGAGAAGGCATTAGCGTAATGCCGGCAGCAGTGAAGAGTACACTGACAACTCTGAGGAGGGCAGAGCTCCCCAGATGAAGAAGGAAGAAGAGAGAACAAGCTAGGGCTGTATTCTATACGGATCCATTATAGTTTGTGAAGTCTTTATTCACTCAAGGAAGTTTGAGAGTTAAAAGAAAGACCTGGAGGATTATCTTAATGGGTACATACCGACAGTCAGAGGCATGTGGAACTCGTGGCAGACATTCTCTTCCAGTTGGAGAGTCCCTGAAGTATCTATCGAAGCTTATGGTAATTATATGGAAAAAGGGACCAATTCTGAGGATATGGCATTGGGCAAGTCGTATTTTCATTCCAATGCCATGACCATAGGCTAATCATGTTCTCTGTAGTAATCATGTTCTTAATGTTGAAGGAAAGATCTTCTTCAGCATGATAGCAATGAGGTTGATCTCCTATTTGAAGGCTAATAGTTTGATAGATATTTCTGTGCAGGAAGCAGCAATCCCAGGATTTTCTGGGTGTTTGGAACATAGTGGCACGATTTGGTATCAAATTCGGGCAGCAAGGACAGAAGGCAGAGACCACCATGTAGTATTTTTGGATCTTGTCAATGCCTTTGGATCATTGACACACAGTCACAAGGTATTCTGTTACTTTCAGGTCCCTGAAGAGATTTCAGCATTAGTCGAAGCATATTTTGAGGATATTCAGTTGTGTTACACCACATTCTGACAGCATTTGTAGATTGGTATCATGGCTGGATGCACCCTTTCACCATTGACGTTCACCATGGCAATGGAGGTTATTATAAGGGCATCTAAATGGATTGTTGGGGATAAGAAGATTCAGAACAGCACCCTGTTACCTCCGATCCAAGCTTATATGGCGACATGACAACGTTTAAAACAACTGCTCTATGTACCCATCGACTGTTAGCCAAGTTGAATGACAATCTGAAATGAGAAAGAAGGGAAAGTGGCACATGTTGAACTGTATTTATCAGTAATGGTAAACTGGTGGATAAGAGGTTTTTATATTGATGGTGAGGTGATTCATTCCATTGTAGAGTTTAGGCAGGTGGTACCATTCCACATTGCACAGTGACCAAGGACAGGTTTAAGAGCTAAGAGAATTCATTGTTGAGGCTATCAATGATATGAGACCTTCTTGCCTGCCTATTCAATTTGAAGAGCAGGGTTTGGCTTAAGTGACAGTTGGAAAGCTTGGGGTAAGGCTACATTGCTGGAGAGGAGGCAGATTGGGACCAGTTTTTGTTTGCGAACAAGGAGAGGAAAGTAAACAAGCAGCGGCAGCTTCTCAGGTAATGTTGAGACGAGGAAGATCAGCTGAAAAGAATTGTGGGGTAAGGATGCTAACCGTAATAAAATTATTGTTGAAGCCACTTATGATGTCCTCCCAACTCTGCAGAACCTCAGTCAGTGGACGGGTGAAAACAGAAGCTGCAAGTTTTGTATGGGTTTTGATTAAGAATTAGAATAAAATGTAGAATTCGAATTACATTTAGAATTAGAATTAAAATTGGATTTGGATTTAGAATTAGGATTAGAATTAGAATAAAAAATGTATTTGGATTTAAAATTAGATGTACTGTATGTTTATGTTTAGATTTGGATTTAGATTTAGAATTAGATTTAGATTATCATTACAGTGTATAGATACAGCAACGTATTCAAAAGACATGAATTCCCCAAGAGGGATTTCCTTGCAGCTATAGATATCAGAGAAGACTGCAGCTACTCCACTACCTCTCTTATTAGATCTAGTGATATGGATTCATTTAAGATTTAGAGATGCAGTCTCAATGTAATCTTTTTTAATGTCATTTTTATCCAGCCAGGTCTCAGTCAGTAGGCTGAAGTCTAGGTTATGAACACTTATAAGATCATTAACTAAAAGTGAGTTATTCGCCAGCGACCTGACGTAATAAACCCCTTTTTATTGTTCAAGATGTATGGCTTTGTGGGGGACTGATAATTGAAGTCTCAACTAGTAATACATTATTTAAATTCCTGTATGTTACAGGGAGACTACGAAGTCTGTTATTGATTATAACAGGGATGATGGGGAGGCTTTTCTGAATGGTCAAAAAGATTATTTGGACAGTACGGGGAACTGGTGGTGCAAACAGGAAGTAGAGAGGTCACTTGGGACGAAGAAGAGTAATCAGTGCTATCAGTGACTGGTGTGTGATCCACAGTTATTGTGGAGCGATTAGTGCCAGTGACGTAAGGCTGTAGTAACTGCATGAAACATGTTTGTTGAAAGTACACGGGTGCCATGGAAGCTGGGGTGGATGCCATCTCTGCTGAAAAAAGGCAGCTCGTTTCCAAAAAAAGATTAAAATTGTCAATAAAACCCACTTCATGAGCCCTTGCAGTGTGAAGGCTAGGAGTCTGCCGAGATGAGCATCATCACAGCCCAATGTGGGAAAGGGCCCTGGAATGAAAACAGACAAGCTGTACACTGCACAAACAGCACTGTTTTACAAAGTTAATAAGGTGGTTGAAGTCTTGAACCCTTTTGATTGATGTCAGGAGAGAAGGCACTAGATACTGGATCCCTTCCAGGATGACAGGGCCCGAGGTTCGAAGCAAACAGTGAGTTTACTGCATTAAAAGGAACGTACATTCCTGATTATGGAATTGCCGGCTATCTGTGTGGTCAAGTGGAAAGGCAGTCAGAGGGATGTAAATTGGGTGCAGGACCAGACAGCACACAATCTGTGACCACGGAGTGCTGTGACCTCACCAGCCATGAATGGGTGTTTTGGAGAGGCAAGTGTTTTAGCATGGAGATGGGATCTGTCATGGGATTAGTGTGTGAGAGACATCCAGACCGTCTGGTCACAGCATCCTTCAGCATCCTGTGATGGGAGGCAGAGAGCTTGCCTTGTCGTTTGTTTGGCTGACCCGTGGTGGGCCGACCAGCTTCCTGATTCATATCATTGACAAGTGGAGAGGGGATTGCGTTCCCCGCCAAAGCTTGAGAGGAGTTCATGTGGGATGGTGGGGGAACAGCAGGGGCATCTGCTTGGGGGTGCTGTCTACTGTTCCTGCCATTAACAAGCAAAGAGTTAACCTCAACTCGTTTATTCTCAAACAATTACGCAAATGACTTTAAAACCTGATTATGACTCCACATGTAAAGGTCAAGTTAGTTTTACAACCAGTCAGAATACTTTAGCAAATAATTACTGTCTACTGGCCTCCAAAATCTAAATGTGGCTTTCTTGATCAATTTCACGAGCTACTGTCTAAGGTGTCCACTGACTATGATTATTTAATTATTTCAGGTGATTTTAATAGTAATGTTGACAATCAAACAGATCCCAAGGCTAGAAACGTAATGAGGCTACTGGAGGAAGAGTTGACCTCACTCAGCATGATTTAGATTGATACAATAACATTACATTACAGTTTTTCTCAATTGCTAACACACATTTTTTGAAAGCATGCCTCGTTTCCTCAAAACTCTAAACACAAATCCCAAAACCACTCACACAAAATGCAAAACCCTTTATACATCCTGCAAAAGGCAACTTTGCTTTCAAAACAGTGTTATGTCACCTCAAAAGGGTACTTTGTTTTCTAATGACAAACACAGCCCATTATATGAGTAGACATTCTAAGCATCGATTGAACACTGATGTGCTCAATGGAAAACACTACTATGAAATGGGAAAACACCAGTATGAAGGCCTTATCAGGAACATTATGTTACTATACGCTTACTCCTGTAGTAAAATATAACTGTATAATGTTTTTACGCAAATATAAAACAACACACAAATATACAGTAACAACTAAAATATTTCTTTATTTTTTCCAAAAGTGCTGTAGCCTATACATCACAGCAAACACAAATGAATGTGTAAATGATTTGCACAGAACAAACAATAGGATATAGGCCAGTACAGTCCAAAAAAAAAAAGAAAGAAAAATGTAAAATAAAAAAGGACAAAAAACTACTGCATCCTGTTCTAGCTCAAGACAATATTGACAATGTGCTATCAGAAATAGACCTACACAGTGTTGTGAATGTTGTTGCATTTTGTGTGAGTGGTTTAGGGATTTGTGTTTAGAGTTTTGAGAAAACGAGGCATGCTTCATGTGTGTAAGCAATCGAGAAAAACTGTAACATTGGATTGGATTGCAATACAGTACAGTAATGTGTCAGTGCTGATAGGACGCAATCAGTTGTGGAAATGTATATGACTTGCACATAGTCATAGCATAACTGTTTGACTGTCGAAGTTTCTGACAAAAGGCACCCTGTACACCTGCTTTATTCTCAAGGTGTTCCGCCTTAGAACACAGTCCACTGTGGCTAGGCTCACTGTATTGATGTTTAGGAATTAGTCTTGGTCATCAATGGTTGCACTTTGTATTTGTTTACGTAATTTTACAGATACAGTACAATGGAAAATACAAGAATACTATGCTCCTGATAAGGCATTCAAACTAGTGTTTTCCTGTCATAGTAGTGTTTCTTACCTATTCCCTCTTCTGAATGTCCAGAGAATGGATGCAACTGAGAAGCGGCTTATATTTGGTTGAACCCTCTGGCCAGCCTCCTGCATGGTCAAACCATGGTTGACCACAGGGTTGACCACAGTGGCCCGAATCTCATCAGAGATAATGGCTCTCCTTCTTGCTCTTTCTCTTCATCCTCTTCCTCCTCCTCCTCCTCCTCTTACTCTCACTCCTCTGCCTTTCTGATCACCTCTCACTTCAATGTTGCCATCAATTGTTCTCCAAACCAGGAGCTAACCTGTGGCCATCATATTGCTAAAGCTTTGATTTCAAATTGCACAACAGCCTTGGAAATGGAAGTTTTGCCAATTGAATAGCAGTGTGTTCTGTCTGAACACAAGGAGGTTTTGGCATTGATGAAGTGTGCAAAGTAGAGAGGATGGTGTTTAGTGTTTTGAAGAAAGTGTGGTTAACAATTGAAATTTGTGTCTAAAGCAGATAATTGTGTGTTGTGAGTTGAAGAAAGTGCGGTTAACAATTGAAATCTGTGTCTAAAGCACATAATTGTGCTTATAGTTTAGCAGAATTGGTTTAGGGAGTTGGCACATGAGTTACAGGTTGTGGTCATTGTGCCATAAGTTCCAGTTTTTGAATGTAATCAATCGAGAAAAACTGTAACATTAATTGAAGAAAACTGTACATGAGTTAACCCACAATATTGTTGGGGAGCTCAGTTCCTCCGCCTGTTGCTTGGAACCTCTTCCGACCAAATGTTTTTAACTGCTTAGCACCTGAGATATTAGAAATGATTAACCACTCTCTTCAGTCAGACATATTTCCTGCAGCACTTAAAACAGCTATCATTAAACCCCTTCAGAAGAAGTGCAACCTCGATGAAACAGTTATTGCTAATTATAGGCCCATTTCCAATCTGGCATTTCTCAGCAAAAATACTTGAAAAACTGTTTATTCCCAGCTCCCGTTCAAAGTGGTGAACGATCCACGAACACTGACTGAATAAATAATCTGTTCTTGTGCTCCTGGATTTCAGTGCTGCTTATGACACGGTTGGTCATGATATTTTATTGAAGAGGTTAGAGAAATCGGTTGGCTTATCCGGCCTGGTTCTGTAAAGTTTCAGAATCTGCCTACAGGACAGACAGCTCTCTGTGTCCACTGGAGATTTTGCCTCAGACAGAGTGGGTATTCTGCGTGGAGTACTCCAAAGTTCGATTCTTGAACCAGTACTATTTAATCTCTATATGCCCTCACTTGTACAGAAACACAAAACAAAATAAAAAATATACTATATTTTATCAAAATAGATAGAAAAACCCCTAGAGTAATTCATCCAGAGTAATTAATCCATGCATTAATGACCAGTAGATAAGATTACTGTAATGGTCTATTCACCGGCCAGCTGTGCAGCAATTACAGTTAATTCAAAATGTGGCTGCACACGTTCTCACTGGTACTGAATAGTATGAACACATTACACCCTTTCTCAGTCCTCTGTATGGACTCCCTGTCAAAACTAGAATTTATTTAAAAATTCTGCTACTTGTATACAAAGCTCTCAATGGCCTTGCACCTCATCGTGTAAAATATATGTTAATAAGCCTCAACCCAGCAAGAACTCTCAGGTCCTCAGGCAGTGGTCTTTTAACCATTTTATGTATTTATGCCTCAAGTAGATGGAATGCCCTGCCCGAGGACTAAGGGTTAGGTCTTCAAACTGAACACTTTTAAAAGGAGGTTAAAAACCTTACTTTTCACAACAGTCTATAGCTAGGTTCTTAGTGTGTATGTGGGTGTGGGGCACATTTGGACATTTGTATTTTCTGAGTTGCTGAAGTGCTGATGCATATTTCTGCCCTTGCACTCTATCACTGTGTAGGAATTGTATTGGCACTTTATGTAAAGCACATTGTGTTGCCCTGTGTATGAAATCTGCAATAGAAAAAAATGGCCTAACTTGACTTGACTAAGAAAAGGGTTCATATTCCATTTATTCCTTTACTGGGTGCATCATTTTGGCGCCCCCACCCCCACCCCCAACACCTTCCTTACCCTAACCTTGCTTCGTACTCTCAAGAGGGTTAACCCCGCCTATACCCTGGATAGCCTGTGTCATGCCATAGTATAATGAGATTGATGTTTAGATAATAAGGCTGTGTAGTGTTGATGTTAGGGATTGTTAAATATCAGTATGATGGTTGTAGTTCACCCTGTAGTTATAATACTCAGGCTAGGTTGTTGGGTATAAACTGCTGCATGTGACAGGGAGAGGAACCCCACCCTAAAGCACAAGGAATTTCATATCTTTTCCCGTGTATAACGAAAGTGACAAATCACCAGAAGCCATTGTAGAAGCCTCTGCGGTTCCCTTGTGACCTTCTCATTTGCTGCTCCAAAGCCTTACTGTTGGAGCACACAAACCTGCTGTGTTTTCGCTCATGAATAGGAGATATTGTGAGTGGACTTGCTGTTTGTCAGTGTGATTATCATGTGTGATTCTTCAGATTTTACAGACCAGCCAAAGTCTCCAGACAATAGTGTGCTCTATTCATCATTCATTACTTCCATTACAACACAGTACTAAATTAGAAATGATTACTTGGTGTTATGCTTGAGTTTGTCTGAATGTGTGTGTTTATGTTTATTTGTATGTGTGTGTGTGTGTGTATGTTTGTGTGTACGTGTGTGTGTGTATGTGTGTGTGTGTATGTTTATGTGTACGTGTGTGTGTGTGTATGTTTATGTGTTTATAGGTGTGTGTGTGTGTGTGTGTGTGTGTGTGTATGTGTGTGTGTGTGTGTCTGTGTGTGTGTTTGTGTGTGTGTGTGTGTGTGTGTTTGGGGGGTGGATGGGCAGTGAGACAACGGCTTTCAAGCTGCTTGTTAACTTTTTAATTCCTCCCCAGGGGTTGGCAATCTGCACAAACCTGGATAAATAATTAAAGATTGGGCTAATAGGATTGTCAGGCATGGTTTGTTATTATCACTCTGGCGGCGTTTGTTTTCCGCATCCGCCTTGTGGGGAATATCTGACTGCTGGGAGTGGTCTTTCATGGCCATTTAGACGCGCTGGGCGGGAAACATTGCCCAGGTGTAGGTAAACACGGGAGCTCAGGGAGAGTGCCGGTGCTGGGGAGCCATTCAGACCGAACTGCCGGCTGTAGCATGGGGGGTAGGCAACGGTGCCGGGTGGCTTTTGGACAGAGCCCAGCCCCCAACGCTGTCACTAACAGATGCCTCGTGCCAGTATGATGTGGTGCACAGTGTCATTTTGTAGGGAGGGGATGTGTGAATCACTGTGATAAAACGATTGTTGTCCGTGTGCTTGTTTGTCTGTCTCTGCGTGTGTGAGTTTCTGTGACTAGGGCTGCCACTTTCTATGTGGACAAATGATGGATGCCCGCCAAGACACCCCACCCCCCGCATAGCCCACCACCAACCTAATATGATTTTATTATTGAGGGGACCAAGGTGAAGGTTTTATCAATAAACAACAACATTAAGAAGTTAGCCAATTAGCATCTGTACATGTAAAAGATCCCCCTAAACAACACTTAAAGCATAACACATAAAGACATACAACAGATCAGAGATAATAACATAGGCAGTAACTCTTCATACTATAGAGAGCTCATAGCTTTGTGCAGATACAAATCTTAATTTCTGCAGGGAGGTAGTGCTGATAAGCTCCAGACGACTCACGCCCCATACACTTTAATGTGGATGCTGGGATCATTAAAGCTGCAGTGGTTTCTGCTCCTAGTTGTGTAGAGTTTGGGGAAGCATCGGTGGAGGCAGATGAATGGAATTGGGTGTCAAACCAGGACCTGGTCATCTCCAGTGCTGGACAGAGACTCACTTAAAACGTGCATGAAGGTGCTTGTGTAGTGAAGGACCATAGAAGAGAGAAGAGAAAGGATTATTTTAGTTAGACTAAATAAAAAACAGGCCCCCCCTGCTTTCACAACCGCCTTACAATGTTTAAGATAGATGAAGTAATTATTGAGCTGCTTAGTAAGAATTACTATGGTGCAGGTCCAGGGAATAAATAAAATCTTCCCAATCCCAGACAACCCCAGACAATGCAGTGCAGAGACTGCTTTTAAGAGAGAGTTGTGTACAGGCTTAAACACAGACACATATATCATTGGAAAGTAATCCAGTCTCACATAAAGCTGAATTCTTGAGACTAGGGCTGTCATAAATGCAGCTGTAATTTCTAATCTATAGTAGAGAGTACATACTAGAATGACATGAAAAAGGCTACTGACCACCCTGCTTGAAGAGGAGGAGTGCAACTCCTCTGAGGAGTAAGTTCTGACCTCCACGTTGCAAGTCAGCATTTAATGGGCAGTATGGAGATCTACAGCTGGATAGCCTACAGCCTACAGCCTACAGTCTTGTCCTGCATCACTAAACAGCTCAATAGGCACTGATATAGTAGCAAACTTGCTAACTGAACAGTATGTTTGGTAAAATCTTGCAGTCAAGCATTCATTATATTTAGGGATTTTCTGGCCCTGAGTACAGCTACAGGGAAGACTTGGGCAGCTGGAAGGCAAACAGGCTTGTTTTTCTATCATAAGCCACTGAATACATTTGAAGACAATCCTTGGTAATTGAAATGTCAGTGGAATCATTGACAACAGCATGACTTCTTACCACTGAAACTCCATGGCACTTAGTGTAGGCTACACATAATCAGGACATTTAATGGAAGCATGCAAATAAGGACAATAACGTGTACTACTAATAAATTACCACTCATGTTGTTTCTAATGCTTGGCCACATTGCTAAGGCTTATAAACCAGTTGTTTTAAGATAACTTGTCTCATGAAACCTTTACTTAGATCAGATTAGTCTGTCAGAGCATATACTGTCCCAAATCTCAACACTGACCTCTCGACAATACCAGTCTCAGGTGTATTGTCCTGCCAGTCTTTACAAGGTACCAAAGGTAAATATATCGTTCAGTACATCGCAAAGCCCATGTTCATTCAATGTAGTAGAAGTAGCGAAGTAGAAATGATTACAATCAATACACTGCCTGCTTAAGACCACAATCCATGTAATTTTGCTTCTGAATCTCATATAATTTGACCGTGACATCATATCACTTTTAACTGCTGTGCTTCGCCTTACCAACCAGTATCAATCGTCCTCAGACAAGCTGCTCACTGGTTTTGATCAAACTGAGAGGCTCAGCTTTGAAAGCGGTCAACATGTGAAATTATTAATTTGGCATTGAAAATCAATGACAGAAAGTATGATAGCAATTACTAAATGAAAATCTTAGTGAACCTCCCCTCATCAGACCAAACTGTGAATGCTGGCACAGTACACACTGTGCAGCCGCTGTGAATACATATTTAAATATTTAAATACCATCACTTACCTAACCACAATGCCTGTAGTTTATTTACTGTTCCTGTTGAAGGCATCATAAAATACTTCAATTTCGGTGATTAGAACATTTTCAGAATAGTTCATTAGGCTGAACAAATCAATGACTTCTGTAAGTTCACAGTGCAAGATGTTAAGTTTTATTTTATTCTTTTAAAAGAGCATTCAGGTGACCAAGATCATCCCTGGGAAGTCCACCTCTAGGGATCTGCATGTGTTTTCTGCCCCTGTCTTTGTGTGTATTACACCAACATTGATCCAATCTGGCCCCAGTCCTGGCATTTGTGTGTATGTCTCTGTGTGTGTGTGTGTGTGTGTGTGTGTGTGTGTGTGTGTGTGTGTGTGTGTGTGTGTGTGTTTGTGTGTGTGTGTTTGTGTGTGTGTGTGACAGAAGACTGGTGGTGGTGTTAATCATTCCCTTTCATGCATTTGGAAATGATGCTCTGACAGCTAAATAATGGCTGTTTGCTCATCCCAGCTTAATTATATACATTCTGGAGAGGACCCCCCACCAGCTGGCAGAAAGGTAGCCATTTATCTCATCCGCCAATATCGCATCTTTTCTGCCAAACGGAGTTGAGTGACCCGCATCCGTGGAAACAACACTGGCCCCTGTGTTTGTGCTACATCTGAATTCTTATCACAGAATATCTCTAAAGTCAAAGACAGAAAGAGAGAGAGAGAGTTAAAGGGAGGGTGGGAGTGAGAAAGAGTGAGAGTAAGAGGGAGAGTTGGCCTTATTTAATCTTTATTCACCGCGAGACAAAGTGTTCACACATGGATGTAGTGATGGTAAACAGAGGCTTTGGTGAATACTTAGCAATACTGTACGTGAGGTGGCTCTTCAGTGACATTCTTAACACTCAACTTCCGTGTAGGCAGCAACAGGCATAGATGCAGTTCCAAAAGGCTGTCAGCACTGTCATATGTCCCTTGAAGCCATGCACAGTAGATTCAACACTCCGCTCTGCATTCTTAGGAGAGAAAACAATGAATTTGCTCAGGGGTGGGTAGAGAGTTTGCGCTTTTTTTCTCTTTTGTCTCACCGTCTCTGTGTACGAGATGTTTTTACCTGCCAGAGATTAAAGACCTCATGCCAACAGCAGGCAGAGAAGCAGACTGCTCAGAGGCAGGAGTGTGTCCTGCAGCACGCCGGGAGAGAGAGGGAGAGGGAGAGGGTGAACGAGGGAGTGAGAGCCAGAGAGCATCAGGCTGGAGGCACTCTCTCTGTGAGTCAGACAGCATTAAAAAGTCTCAGCGGGCAGGCGGCTGTTTTTTACCAGGCTGACCTTGCCTGTGGTTCCAGTGACCTGGGGGGATATTAGAGGAATAAATCACAATTTAATGTCCGGACCTCTCCTCTCCAGGAAGTGCTGGCTCTCTGCGATGATGGTGGACCACCTTAGAGAAAGGGTGGGGGGGGGGGGGGGGGCTGAGCATTGGGGCTGTACGATAAGGAGGTGGGGGGTCGGAACGGGACAGAGAGGGGTGTGTGTGGGGGGGGGGGGGGGGGGGGGGGGACTGGCTGGGACACAAGGCAGCTTCCCACTGCTTCATCCAGCTGACAGCCTTTTAATCAAACAACCTTTATCGTCAGCCATATACAACCCCCCCCCATTCTCCCAGAGTGTCCTGCAACAGCAAGAGGGCAGGAAGGAGTTAATATTAATGGTGGGCCTAAAAGTGTCGAAGTCTCTTTACAAACAGTGGAAGAGCTGGGAGGTGTTGGAAGGGGCTGTAAATGTAGCCATGTAGTCTAATTCCTAAGGTGTTCGGTTACCACACTGTACCATTATTTTTAAAGACTGTAGACTGTGTTTCAATCTTTGCCTTTCTATTTGAAAATGCACATCATTTAATAACAGCATCAACATAAATGTGTGTACCATAATGATAAAAGACAATAGATGTACAATAGATAGACAATAATGTACTGTATACTGTAAAACAATACAGTGAATCATGCATACTAGCTATTGATAACAATAAAATCATCACTGCTAAAAGCAGTTCCCTACTCTTTAACCCAAAGAATGTGAGCATATCATAGAGCAGGTCATTTATATATTATGATGAATTACCAGTGAAGAGTATGGGGTGAATACTAATTCAGAGATGCCCATGTATTCCTATCTGAACTGTTACCTCCTCTTCACCCTAGTTTGTCAAGAAGGCGTTTTTATCATCCCCATAAAGATGCCATGGAGCATGTACTGATGTTTGTGAGTTCATGATATATTTTGTTTACACTTTTCCTGGTATGAATTTATCTTCAGTAGTGTGAGATGTCCTTATTATACTCCTGTTCTTTGCATATGGCATCAAGTACAAAGTAATTGTGACTCATGTGAATCCCTCCCTCACAAGAATATTTGCGCACATTCATTTACATTCAAATGGTCAGCCTGACCTTTCCTGTCTGCCGACCTTCACACCTTTCTTACAGCCCCAAACTGTTCCACTTACTAACACGCCCCATCCTACACTTTGAACCAGACTCCCAGACATACCCATTACGTGTATTCTACCTTTCTATAACTGATATGTGACTTGTATGCTATACTCAGAAGATTATGCAGAAGACTGCTGTGGGTTTACTGTGTGGAGACAGCGACCGCTACGTGTGGTGAGAGAACGGAGCACAAAGTGATGCTGGGACATTGAGGAAACATCGCCGCCTTTGAAGAAAAAGGGACGCAAGGCCAACACAGAAAGAGACACTACACTATGGACAACATGCCCTAATCATCTCTCTCTCTATCTTAACATGTTGTGTGTGCTTCAGGTCTGTTGCATAGAATACGCAGAATAAACCGACACCTTACCCAACAGACCAGCATTCCATCGAGTCCTTTGCTAAATCATACAACCAGAACTAACTTCGGAGCTAAAATAGAGGTCTGTTATAATATAGTATAACAGTGGTGGTTTCACATGAAATCCGTCGAAACACAACACTCTTTCAAAGGTCAGTTAGTATTAGAGGCTTCAGAAATAGCATTATGTCTTACACTGTAAACCCAAACAGTTCTACTAACTTATTAAAATTATGTATTCATTACTTAAAACCTGGTATTTAGTTGACCCAACTTTAAATGTATTAGTTTTCTGAGCAAGTGAAGACGTTTTAATTGTATTGGAATGTATTTATTTGAGTAAACATTGCCTGATAACTCATATTTTTTTAGTTTCATTCAAACATGACGTCTGACGTCATCAACGTCGTTGCAGGACTAGTTCAGAACAGAATCAGAGATCTTGTGATGAGAGACAGAGACAGCAGACTTAATAATTGTATAGTATCAGTTAGACTTCTATAAGCATGCTCCTCCTGTAGAAGAGGAGTCGACCAACTTTGTAGGGTGACCATATTTGAGTTTGTGAAAAAGAGGACACTTCGTCGCGGGGAGGGGCGTGGTAGTGTGTAGCATACAGATGACCCCGCCCCCTCCCCCCGCAACGGAATTTTGACACCTTTTCCACATGCAGATGTCATGTGCTGTTGTAAACAATGCAACTAGTGGAAGCGGCACGGTGCTCAGTGTTGCCAGATTGGAAATGGTGAAGTATCGTATTAAATGCTCAAAATGATCGTCTTTGGAGGATAATTATCGTGAATCTGGCAACACTGAGAGGCCGGTCGACCAATGACAGTTCTCGCTACAGTCAGAGCTTGTGCTAGAAGGTGGAACGTAAGGGAGATACCCTTTCCTAAACTTGTAAGGGCGTAAAAACTAGTTTGTGAAGGACCCAGAGAAACACAAATATCCGACGAGGCAAAATCCCGGACGATTTTGCAATCACTGCCGGACGCATGTCCGGGTAAAAGAGGACGTCTGGTCACCCCACCAAAGGAGATATTTTAGTAATCCTGTCGCTGCTAAGCGTCCTTATCTGGTAAGTAAACAGTGTTTTTTAGGTGTTTGTTGCGACAAAATTGCGGGAGCAAGTGAAATTGCGATAAGAAGTGGCGAATTTCCCTCTTTGTAATTATTATTGAGTAATCACGTTTTGGCTGTCAAGTAGCAAGTTCAGTTGCACGACTGTTGGCGCTGGCGGCTAGGAAGCTAAAGAGCTAGTTAGTGGGTTATTTCCCCCCAAATATGTTCATGTGCAAAGTAAACAACAATCAATTGTTTATGTTGAAAACAACTCATGTTCTACAGAAACACCATATCATTCATATCAGCATGCTAAGGTTATATGTAACTTTTTAGCAGCTAGCTAGCTTCTATGTGTTTTAAAGGATCTGATGGATAAAAGTGTTAGCAGCAAGCTAACAATAATGGTTGAGAACTTCAGTTAAGACCTACAATATTCTTTTTGCCCTGACAGCATTCGTGTTGCATATAAACAACAAACCGATTTGATGTAGACATATAAGAAGAGGAGTCAACCAAAGGAGATATTTTTTTGTGTACAGGCATCACTGACTGGCAAGACAGCAGAGGTACGGGTGATCCTCGAGGCTTATGACCTTCAGGTATGTCTAGGATTAACTGCACAACAGTGATCACATTTTGTTTGTTACTGAAACTTTAATATTAGTTGATACTATGTATTATTAATTGCCAGTTTTTTTGTAAGTGTTTCCATTGAAACTCTCCTGGTAATTGTATTGATGGTGTTTTGCAGGAGGAGTAGGAGCCAGATTTTTAAGTTTACTTAAAAATAATAATATATGTACTCAAATTTTATTATGTAATCGGTTACATCAAAAGTTTCAAGTACTCTGAACTTGTTCAGGTTTACAGTGTAATTTATTAATATAACAAGCCTATATGTTGAAGTAGAGGTACTTAGACTATACATTTTATCAGTCCCCCCCCACCCCCCATACGAATAAAACCCAAGTCTTTGGCATGCAGCCCCCCCCCCCCCCCCCCCCCCCCCCCCCCCCCCCCCCGAATGGAGCGCGGCACAGCCTCGGGAAACAAAGAATCAGTTTCACATTTCAACTTTTAACATTGTGTGTTTCTCTGTTTCACATTCAACATTCTTCCCCCCGATCATTAGTTTTCAAGGCATACTCCCTTTTGGCTATGAGGGGAAAAGGGAGGTTTGGTTTCTCATCTTGGGGGCTCTCTTTTACATTCAGCCAGAGTTCTGCTTTAGTTCAGTAAGTGCTTTTATGTGCATCTCTTGGATCAGCTCCGCTTTAAGACAGAGAGAAAAGCCTTTCCATTTTTAAGTTGTAATGTAAAGTGGATTTTAATGCAGGCACTATATGAGCCGCCTTTAAAGCGCCGAGCGGGGGGTGAGGGAGAGGACAGAGGGGGACGGCCGGAGCGTTCTCTGGCACGCCATCCACACATCCAAAGGCCTGCGTCCTCAAAAGACAACATTGTCATGCAGAGCTAAACTCCTCAGAGAGATGACAGTTTAATCATATCTCACTCCCTCGCTCTCTGGCTGTCTCTCTCCCCTCTGTCCACAGTGAGCAGCCATGCCTGTCTCCAGTTCCACCCTTCAATCTCAGGCTGTAAACATGGAAGCAATTGTTGTACTTTGCAGCCATTAGGGCAATTTCTTCATTCAGCCACAGTCATAACAAAGCTCATTTTCCTCAGTCCTTTAGGGGAGCAGGGAAGTGCGGGGATCAGAGCACCAGAAGCCCTCTTGGCTGATGCATTTTTAAACCGAGAATCAGAGAGACAAAAACTGATATCGATGGGTTTTTTTTTGGCCAAATGTCCATGGCCATGTCTTAAAAAAAGAGAATTTCTCGGTGCAATTGTGGTGGTACAGTTGGGAACTTAAGTCTGCCAGACGTGTATGAAAGATCTACAATAGCAGGAGTAAAAGAGGATATGACCCGAAATACCACTTTCTATATGAAGACCATTAATAACATTGTTATAAGCAATGTACACTCGTAGTTATAAACTCTTGTACCTACAGGACAGTTACTAGATGAAGTCATGTCCGCACTCTAATTAGGCTGTAATGTCGATTAACTTTTCAAACATGTTATCTTTTATGTCCTTGCAAGCCTTTGTTTCACTGACACAGAAGCCCTCACTGTAACTCCCTTGAGCCAGTGAGATGAGTGAAAGGGCACTAATTGGTGTCAACCACATGGTCTGACCACACATACAATGCTGAATATTAGCACGTATGATAACTTAAAGATGTCAGTGGGAACTGAAATATTGCACGATTATACTGCACTGTTCCCTGAAAGCCCTGGCAATATAATATGAGAGGGTATACGAGGTTATGTGTAACTGCTGCAAGGTGAAGCACTGCACATCATTAATAAATACCTCTGCCGTGTGTTATAACTTGCAATATCATTAATGAATACCTCTGCCGTGTGTTATAACTTGCAATATCTCAATATCTCCCTGCCTCCCTTACTGAGATTGTGCATGCACTACTGTGCAGGACTGGGACACACACACACACACACACACACACACACACACACACACACACACACACACACACACACACACACACACACACACACACACACATACACAAGAGAGAGAGCAAATGCTAACTTAGTATTTCACTCAAGTGCTTAAGATGACCTGAGGTCTAGATGGAAGACCTACGAGCCTTGAAGAGGAAGATATTTCCTTGACACTCACTGATGGCAGATACTTATCCCCTTCTGAAAATGGAGAAAGTGTATTTTCACTTGTCTCGTTTCACAAAATATTGTGAAATAGCTAAAAGCTATCAATTACAATGGCATTGTCAGAGTATTGTTATTCTGAGATTTATTGTTAGCTGTTAACCACAGTTGACCATAGCCCATACTAATGCCATTCACTTGTGCCATTTTGCATACACAAGCACGCATTAGTGGACAATCTCATTGTAATAAGGGCCACAGAAAACAAGCCAGTCACAGTGGCATTTCACTGTTGGAACTCAAAGGGGCAGAGGGCTTGTTAATGAATGAAAACATAGCCATGTGCAAATCCATGCCCACCCACACACACCGGCACAATGACCGTGTGGCGTGTGCAGGCACCGGTACACAAGGGGAGACTGATCTAATGCACTTCCATAGCAACAGGCTCACTTATTTCCGATACTGCATTACCACAGTCACGCAGACTTGGATAAGAGTGCGCACACACACGCACACACACACGTGCGCATGTACATGAAATAAATACACACACAGACACACACACACAAAGATACACATGTGCGTGCATACATGAAGAAAGACACAGACATACGCACACGCACACACACACACACACACACGTGCGCGTGTACATGAAAGAAATACACACACACACAGACACACACACAAAGATACACACACACATATAAAGTAACCCTACTGCATCGCTCCCAGAGACAAAATAATCTCTGGTTTCCTTGAGCTGTTTACTGAGAAAACAAAGGGCTGAGTTTTGACAGAAGAAAAACAGTTCTGATCAAAGTGCTACAAACTCCGAAGGAAAACAAGGAAACAATGAGGGCCTCATCAGCTTCTAAAATCACTGAGGTATTCAGGGCTTGGCTCCCCGAAACCCAGCCTTACACCTAACCAAACATTCAGACCAAATGATTTCATCCTGATCAAAGTTATAATTAAATTAAATTCAACATTTTATCCGACTTTTTAAACTATTAGCATAGAGACAGATTACACTGGCATGCTGCACACCATTTTAACTCCCTTTAACCTTGAGCCAGAACGTTCTCTTGAGGTAAAGGGTCCTTCCGAAGAGGGCAAGGCCAGGAAGTCAACAGGTCATTAAGCGTACTCATCGCATCACAATGTCTGAGGAGCTGATATGGTGGATGTGGTTTGCGTCTGTGTGCGGAGAGGAGGGAGGTGCGTAACAAGACCACTGTGAGTCTTCTCCTGACATTCGAGGAGCCTGTTGTTTCTGCCGCGGTTTGGATTTGTTTGCTTGTTCTTCACATACCTGAGAGCTAAGGGGTGGCCAATGATGCTTTAAAAAAAAAAAAAATAGAGAATAAAAAAACACCACAAATGGAAATTAGACTTATCAGGTCTTTGATCGTTGAGTGAGCAGATTGCAGGGGAGGGGAAATGGCAGGATGATGCAGCAGTGTGCATCAGCTGCTCCACTTTCAAGGCTTTTGCAAGGAAAATTGGATGAGGATATCCAGTTAGTAACGGCACCTCTTATCAGATCCAGCATTCCCTAAGTCAGGGGAACGTGCGGTTTGTAGAAAGCGGAGAGGCGGGAGAGAGAGAGAGAGAGAGAGAGAGTGGGTTTGCATGTGAGAGAGAGAGAGAGAGAGAGAGAGAGAGAGGGGTGGGGAGCATGAGCATGATGATGAAGGAATTGAAGGAGTGTAAAAAAAAGATGCTGTCTTTTCAAAAAAATACCTTCAAGGGCAAGTGAAAAGTGAACTTTGCATAACCTCTTCCTCTTCCTCCCTCGCGCTCTCTCTCTCTTTTCAGATGAAGTCCACTGAGCCACAGCCTGTCAAGCTGAGAGGTTATCGTCGATCTGATGAGGAAAGAACAGACACTCGGCGTGGCATGAAAGAGAGCAGATAAGGAGCCCTGTGTTTCGCCAAATACCTGCCATTTTATTCAGTGTCATTTTGGCTGCTTAATGACTCCGAGTTGATAATCATAATCCGCGGCACATACAAGAGGACGGTGGAGCAGCTGACCCAGGTGTCTGCTGACTGAACGGATCCACGTCCCTGATATGGTGCGCTGGGTCCACCGGGGCTGTGCAGAATCAGATCCATCCACAATCACTACAATCAGCTGTGCAACATTTCACTGTTCTAGACAGTCAGTCATAAAGTGCAAGTTGAAGAGTTCTACAATACAGTACTACAGGCTATTACACAGCCATCAGCCATCTGTGTGTACTATGAATTATTTGCGTTACTGTCAGTATTACTTCTACCACAACCATATAAAGAAATCGGATTTGATCTCTTGAATAATGGTCTTTTGTTTCCATGGGAAATTCAGTGTGGGTCGATTCTCCATTTTTCTGTCCTCTAGTTACTAATGATTGCATATGTTCCATTGTCATAACCATTGGCCTTTGCTCAAATCAGTGAAAAAGCATTTTAAGATTATTCCTGTTTCTGACATTACACGTTGGCTTTACAATACCAGCTCCATCATGCCTGCAGCAAGAAGCAGCTACCTCTTATTCCAACTAGGCAGAGCTGCAAGAGCTGTGTCACAGTGGAAAGTGCCTGACTTCAGAGTGGCTCATTAGTCCTCCCGAGCACCATTTGACTGAAATGGAAGTAGCTGACCTGAACGACATTTCCCCACACTGTGAGCTGTTTGTACAATGTGTTAACTTTCATTCAACTGCATCTAAAAGCCCTTAAAAGCTTCCGGTAATAAGGGCTCTGAAAGGCTGGGATTCAATCAAAAATGAAATCTGTACTTCAAGGTTGATTTGTACTATACTATATTCAACAACAAAGTGGCACAAACAACAATTTATCATATACTAAATCAGCAGACGATTGACCCTAATTTGGTTAGATCGTCAGATTTCATTTTGACATCTTCCCCCTTTTGTTCTATATTTATCAGTGCATTTCCAAAAGGAGGTACCCTTTCCCAGGTGTTAAAGCTTACGCAACAAACCATTTAAACAACAGAAACGGCTGTGTTTGTCTTTTCTTGCTGCCAACCTGTCTATCGTTGATAACAGCCAAAATTTCAACGCACAAACAAAGCAGAGGTACACAGAATGCGTCAGAAAGAGCTACACCATCTACTTTTAGACAACTTCCCCAGTGAGCTAAATCCCATAGCGATGTCGTCAGCGACACCTTCTTGTCAGCTTGTATGTATCTGTATATTATATTGTTAGTGTGTGTGTGTGTGTGTGTGTGTATGTTTAAGTCTGTTTTTTTTTTAAGTCTGTTTTTTTTTCTTCAACATTAACACACACCTACCTGCTATTCCTCTCCTCTCTGTCTGTCTTTCTCTGTCTCTCTCTCTCTCCCTCTCTCTCGCTCCCTCTCCCCTCTCTCCGTGTCATTACCAGTGCCTCCGCCAGCAGGATCAGGAGCCACATGTCAGTTTGTGTCACTCTCAAACACTTGTGCTCCCAAGGGCCTCCCGTCTCTGTCTGGGTCTACAAGAGCCACTGCTACCGCCTCATCATGCCACGTCTCACAACACACACAGGCAAGTGCAGTTCCTAGGCAACGGCTAACAAGGCAGCGCTCAGTTAGGAGCGTGTCACAGTCAGAATGAAACATATAATTTCTAAAAAAAAAACAATTCTAATTTAAACATTGCAACAGGTGATGTTTTCAGCCATTTCTTGTTTAACTCAACGTTCTCAGAGATATTGAGGCGTAAGAGCACACAGTGGTAGGAGAACACCTAATGCTGTGCTCCAATATACATTTCAATGGTAGAAAAGAAATATCAGTCTGAAGTGTTCTTGTGGCTCAAACCGGTACAGCAAGATTGTAACACCCGATCAGTGCTCTCCGCCTTCTCAGCCTCATTACTGAGCCGTTCGGCTGTGTTTCCGTGTTTGATCTGAGCCTAGTTGACCGTACCTTTTCAGTTCACGACTTTAACCTGATTTCTGCCGTTTGGATTACTCTTCTGGATTGTACTTTAGAACTGCTTTTGATAAACTTCCTCATACTCTGAATCTGGGTCTTTATTCATTACAAAGGCGCTAGCCGTGTCATGGGGTCGATTCCCAAGGAGCACACAGACCGGTAAATGTACTGGAAGTCACTTTGGATAAAGCATCAACTAAATAAATAAATGAAGAGCTGTCTCTGGGTCTCTCTTGGGCTGTGTAATCAAAGTCCTTACAGGCAAGTCTCGCCACTTGACAGCCATCTTGGCAACGCATTTAGGCAGCTTTTTTGGGCAAACAAGATCAAGATCTGCAAGACCTATCTAAATTAATGGGGAGAGATCTGTAACTCCGCATAGGATGGTCAAACAGACATTTAAAGTACATCACATGAATCAGTGTTTAAATATTACATTAACAGTGTGAACATTTCACATTTTGATGGGGTAGCCTCCTTCAATAGATGCCTGGTGGAAAAGATGCTGACATCACCAGCACCTCACATTCAAACCTGATCATTGACACCGGAACATTCAGCATCACTAATAGATAAGTAGTGCTTTCCATTTAATTTGTATTAACTAATAGCAATTCATGTGTTAACATGAACAAGCTATGAATTCCATTGAATGGCTTGTGTTAGATAACTAATGCATTGCAATTTACATGAAGGATCTCTTTGCCTAGCATCGTCCATTCCATCAAAGAACATCTACATTTGTAGACATGAAACTCTACTAAGTGCTGCAGTTAACGTATCATTGTTCTGGAATACTGCATTTAATGAAAAGCACATGATGGAGGTTTAACACAAAGTGAAACATTTTACATGAAAGTTGAGTCATTGAACTTGGAACTCGCTGTGCACTGAAAGTTTAATAACTGAATAAAGTATAAAACACAGTCAAAAAGTGAAATGAGGTTCTCAAATGGGAGAGGAGTTTATTGATTTTGGTGGCCTGAATGTTTATTGTAATGTGACAATCTTTTGTTGTTGATGATGTATGCAATTGTAAAATTATGGAAATATATGTTGAAATTTGAAACATTATGAAGTGAAAGAAGTCTCAAATCCACTTCAAAACTGACTCATTCTTTAGACTAGTTGATTGATATCCTTTTCAAAGAAGGAAAATAAATCCTCAGTAACAGGAATCCTTTGAAAGGCAACAAGCTAAACAAATGTATGTTTCAAACTTTTCCAGTTCAGTGTGCTGTGCAAAGACAAATCACTGGAGAGACATCATCATCATCTGTAACGGGCAAACAGATTGAAATGAAGAAACACTGTTTTATCATGTCCGCTGGAAAGAGAAAGAGAGGGTTTTGAATCAGAAATGTCCTACCACCACTGAGCTACTGCTGTTAACCCTGTTATTCCCCGTGGGGAATATTTCGTTTTTTGTAAGGGTATGTTTAGATTTGATTTAAATTAAAACA
Source organism: Clupea harengus (assembly GCF_900700415.2). Taxonomy (NCBI): domain Eukaryota; kingdom Metazoa; phylum Chordata; class Actinopteri; order Clupeiformes; family Clupeidae; genus Clupea; species Clupea harengus. The sequence continues at coordinate 14,285,114 of NC_045153.1, forward strand.
AAATTTACTGCAGTCCTTTTACTCTCATGTTATTATTGCTGAAGTCTCTAGAATATAATCATACATGCCACTTTTGCCTCAATGTTTTTAGTTAGGGGAAATATACAAAAACATCAAGGCATGTCAGACTACCTAAAACTGGCCTTAGACTCCAGAGTGTTAAAGACCTCCAGTGCTCTCCCTGGCCAAGAGCTCAAATACAAACAGATTTACTTGAAATAATCGACTGACTAATCTACTGACCTGAGGCACCCATAACAGCATTGTGGTGCGTAAAATCTGTTTTCAGTTCTCTCAGGAATCAAAAACCATGATTTTTATTGTTGCACAAAATACAATTTGTTTTAACATGTGTGTTGAGAATCAATATCTTCAACCAAAACTGTCTACAAACCCTTAGGCCTTTGACCATTTCATACACACTCCAATCAGTAGCAATGGGGCTACTTCCCTGACACTGATTGGTGTTGCTGACTTCAAATCTGTCTGCAATCACATCTCCTCTGGTCATATTTCTGTGATGGAAAGCTCGCCGCACTGTGAACTGTTCCATTATTAAGCACAACACATGCATGTGGTCTAGACGCGAAACCTGAAACCTGTACATAATGATGCACATTTGGTTTGAGGAAAACAAAGAGAAAAAAAAATGAAAAACAGGCAAAAGACAGAAACAAGACCGAGGTAATAGAATGTGGAATGGACTGCACTGTGAGACTTAAACAGCAAGGCATCTGTTAAGAAATAGGCTACACCCAAATGCAGAGCTAGGTGTTTTTTTCTAATGAGGACAGGCAGCAATCAGAAAACAAGAGTCCAACAAACAGCATCAGAGTAAAGGTCTGGATATGTGCAGAAAGAAAATCAGTCTCAATCCAAAGACGAGGTCAAATCAGTTACGAAGCAGACTCAAAAACACAGAAGTCAGTATCAATAGTGATAGTAATCACAGAAACATTATTTCACAAACGGCAGAGGGACTATGTGCATCTAGGCCCTATATAGAGTTAGATGGGTTAGTTAACAAAGTAAATAGTCTTTTTCACTCGCACCCTAAATCGCCTTTATTTTGGAAGTAGAGCGCGCCCATCCTTACAAACAATTAGTTAACAAGGTAACTGCCCGTAATGAAAAAGAGAACAGGTGGTTTAGCATTCAGGGAGCCTGGTGACACAGGGATTGGATTGGCTAGGACTGGGTATGGATGGTCGCCTGGGTAGTGATGTTGCACCGCCTGAGAAGAGAGAATGTATTCCTCGAGTGTATCACACATGTCGTGTCTGCGCTAGTATCTGGCAACTCCAGTGCTTCGCTTTTTTTTACCCTGCTGCGGCTTTAAGCTTGATTGAAGCTCGGCTGGTCTCGTCGGCAAAGAAAAAGGTTTTTTTTTTTGTCATTCAAAAGGAGCAATGAGAGGGGGGAACTTCCCTGCCACCACCCTGGGTGAGACAGTGGGGAGATCAGGTTGAAATATGAGTGTGACATCTTCTCGGTTTTGATCTGTGTGTAGCCCTGTGGCTCTGAAGCGTTTGGCACTGCTAAAACCCCTCGCCTGAGTAACTCCAAGTGATTCTGTGACTTCAGGGGAAAGCTGGAGATTTACAGTGTGCCACCCACCCAGCCCCCCCCCCCCCCCCCCCCCCCCTCCCCCCCCCCAAAAAAAGTTGCACGCGTGAGATTCTATCGTCTTGTGGTCTGTGATTTGTAGACCTGACAATGTGTGGTAGATTGAACAGCATTAGAATGGGCGCGTGTACCCACTGTAGACTGGCACAGGATTGAGGCCCGAAAGAGAGAAAGAGAGAGAGAAAGAGAGAAGAAAGAGAGAGAGAGAGAAAGAGAGAAGAAAGAGAGAGAGAGAGAGAGAGAGAGAGAGAGAGAAAGAGAGAAGAAAGAGAGAGCAGCAGGTGAATGAGTGAAGGAGCAGAAGGCTGAGCACGCAAAGCCGACAAAAGAAACATGGCCACCACCAGGCTTTTAGACCAGACCTGAAGCCTCTCATCCAAAGCCTCGGCTCTTTTTGTTATAGGGATACCTATTGAATTCAGTTTGTACTTTCAGCATTGCAAGGTTAGATATAAAAATGTACAAATGTATGTTTGGTTATAGACAGGCGTTGCACTTCAAAATGATAGGTTGCGTAACAAATAATGCAAAAGGGTTTTATCAGGAAACAACCAGTGGCGGTGCGCCCCTCCTAAAATTTTTAGATGAAAAAAAAAAGTCAAAAAACAATATATACCAAACAATTAAAATAAGAAATGTACTGTGTTAACGCGTTAAATGTGTGTGGGAGACCGTAAGCCCCTGTCAACAACCACTTAAATGTGACCAAATATAATATATTGCCATTCGTTATCACTGAGATAAGCCACTCCTCCGTGGAGGGGCGCCGGCCAAATGGAAGTCAATGGGAGCTCTCATACTTTCCTCATACATTTGAGCAGGACAGCTTATCATTGGCGGATGAAAGTTCGATCCTGGGGCGCAAAATTTTGCGCCCTAGCCAATGACATTGTTTCTTATTTCAACGCGACTGGACTATTCGTCGAATCAGAGACCTTTATCATTCCCTCACATCCCATATACATCTCACGTATCTAGGAGAGCAACATAGCTAGCAGAGACTTTGATTCTGTGAGTATGGCAACTGAAAACTCTGTGGTATCTCTTCGTGAAACACCTTTCAATCGACGATCAGATGTCGATAAGAAGAGTGAAAGACATGGGACCCGAACGTCCGGATTTAAAAATGCAGCAGCAGAGCATCGGCCGCGGGAGGACGTACACCCGTAGCTTCTCCTCAAGCCTGTATGCTAACCGGAGCTGGTTAGCTGGTTGTTCAGTGAGTAATGCGTGTTTTTGTTTCCCCTGACTGTTGTTCCAAAGTCCTGGGACTGAAACAATCTGGACTGCAACGGGGATGAGGGATCTAAAGCACTTCAACGATAAATGTAAGAAGCACGAATCTTGCCGCAGCCATCTAACTAACAGCCTGAAGCTAAGCCTCTTTGGAAGACTGAGTAGCAAAGCAGCTCGACGAAGGGTACCGAATTGGCATTCGAAAACACAATGAAGAAGTAAGGAAAAAACAGACACATTCTCTCAAGAATAATAGACTGTGTGAAGTTCTGTGGTGCATTTGAGTTGGCCCTGCGTGGTCATGATGAGAGCGGGAACTCGGATAACGCATGGATATTCCGTGGCTTAGTCGACGTCGTTGCCTCACTTGACAGTGCACTGAAAGAGCATCTCGAGAACGCGACTGTGTTTAAGGGAACATCCAAAACAGTCCAGAATGAACTTGGCTGTATGCTGGCTGTTGTGAGGGAAAAGTTATTGAGAGATTTGCCAACTTGAAAGAGAGGAGGGCTACATTTCTTTATAAGTAGCGGGGCCTACTCTTGTCAAACACCCACTGTAAAATGTGATATCTCTTTCTGAATCTCTTGTGCTCTAAACCTCTTTCATGTGAGGGTTTAGCGTCTGCTAAATGACTAAATGTAAATGTAAATGAGGGTGTGGGCACCTGTTTTATTCTGTAAACCTCTGAAACCATTCTGCTCTGAACCTCTCATGCCCAAAGTTACAGTTTGTTGATGGTTGTTATTGGATAGTGTTGAGCACTGTGTGTTGTTGAAATAAAGCTTTGTTTTTTTTAATATTCTACTTAAACTCTTTTCTTCTCATTGTGGAGTGCTATTTCAACCGCGCCGCCCAACTGCGCCCCCCCCCCCAAAAAAAATTCACCAGCCGCCACTGGAAACAACTATATCTCAAATTGTTCATAAATTGAATTCTATAATAAAAAAATATTCAAAACTAATAAAACCAACAATCCATTCTGCTGTTTATTACCTCTCACTGCATGACACCCCACTTGTTAGTACTTGTTAGTATGGACACAGATCTTTCTCTGAGCGACCTTGCAGACAGGAGACTAAATAAATATTTAATGATAATTATGAACCTGCACATTTATATAATCAGTGTGGGTTGCATTTCCTCACGTTGCATTCATACATCATCCATTCCACATCCTTGTTCTTCGCTCGGTGCAGTTTTCATCACTGTGGCGTAAGATGCAAAGTGACTGTCTAAAGCTTGACGAGGGACTCTTCCTGGAGGAAAAACAAAGTGTGTTTATCCCGTTTGACAGCAGCAAGAGAGATCGGACAGCCACCGCTGTCCCACCAGCCTAATTGGTGGCCGTTTCGCTGCATCGGCCGTAATTTTCATAAAGCTGTTGCTGGCTCCAGGCTCTTCTCGCCGCTACACCCACCCAGGTGTCATCCTCGCTGTGAGGAGCCGGAGCTCAAGCGAGCAGCGGGGCCCACGTTGCCTCCTTCCACTGGAAACAATTTACTCCTGGCAGCCATCTTCCCTTCTGCAGGTTTGGATAGAAATGTAGCCCACGGTGCAGCTTTTTTTGACAACGGTGAAACAGTCACAGCTATTTTGGCGCTCATCTCGAAACGGAAAAGGGGCTGTGAGCGGATGCCAAGGCAAGGGTAAAGTACCTGATCACTCAGTCCTAGCAGAACAAATACCTCTGCCAAAAAGTAAAAAAAAAAAAAAAACACACGCACACACACAAAACGTTATGTGGCAGATGGCAAGGCACCAGGTGAATCACATTCCATCAGAGACTCTAATCAATCTCAGTTTGGGAGTGACGCGTGGGCCTGTTACCGAGGGCACCGACGGCAACATCTGGACATTCTGCTGGGTAACAGGCACTGGAGTTAATTTCATTTAAATGTGAAGAGTGTAAAGTCTTTTGAAATTAGTCTCAAACCAAATGCATTTTTTTTAATTGACAAATGTTTGCCAAAGAATAAGCTTTATGATGGACATATTCACAGAACATGTTTTTGGTTGTTTGTTTGTTCATTTTGTTTCCCCAATTTAATACGGACCTGAGATTCATGCAGATACTTTAGCGAAACCCATAAATTCAAAAGTGCTCTTGCGTAAGAATGAAACTCTAGGGCCACAGCTAGGCAGGACAAGCCTTAAATCACGCACAGACTTTTACAGACATTTTGACCGCCACAACAGAACCTTAAATCAGAGTGAGACATGCCCATGACCTCATAAAAGGGTTATATTTGAGAATGCTGTTGTATCAGGTCATCATAATAAGTCCAGTTCTTTCATATTAATGTGAAGCGAGATTTAAAAGCTCCAGAGATGATTGAGAAAAAAAAAGGTTACAGGAACGTCTCATCATTAAAGGTAAAGCTGCATGTATTAAATATATATTCATTTGTTTGTTGAAAATAGCTGACCTACTATACCCCACCTACTGTAAAGTTGCATTAAAGCCAGGGTATTGTCCTAAATATATACATATTATTGTGTTAGCATTTCTGTTAGCATTTTGGATGCAGGAAATAGCTTCCAAAAACCCAGGCATCACTTTGCATCTAGAGAGGTATGTGCCACTGCATGTCACATGGAATTTCAATTGTACAGACAAATGGCTGGAGCAAGTGGCTTATTAATGCTGTTCCAGGCAGCCCTCTCGCCTCATCCAACTCCTGGTGGACAGAGTGGAAAAATCGCTCATATGTGTGTGAAATGAGAAGGGTATCTTCAGAGGGCTCATCAGGAGCACTTCATATTCCATATGTGCCTCGGCCCTCCTCTGGAGAATTCCTATCGCTCTCCGATTTGGGACCTTCTAAGGAGGTGAGCGAAAGGTGAGGGAGGTAGAGAGTGAGAAAAACAGATGAGGGAGAGAGAGAAAGAGAGATGAAGGAGTGTAAGAGAGACAGACAGGGAGAAGGAGAGAGTGATAGAGACAAGGAGGGGAGTGGGGGGCAGGGGAGTTTGTGAGAGCTGGTTTCATAAAACACGTTTCTCACCTCAGGTTCGAAGGTGTTGTGGGACTCTTTGGCACCGCTGAGGAGAGTGAAACGCTCCCACGGAGGAGTGGCCGAGCCCCAGGCTTTCACTTCATTTCACCGTGGAAATGAATCCGAGCTCCAGAGCCCCAGAGGTCCAGGTCCAGTGGCGCTCCCCCTCCCCAGTGGCACCGCTAAGTGAAACATAGAGTTCAGATCTCAGATATTCCATGAAACACAGATGCAAATGTTAAATACAGTCAAAGATATTCCACACCTTCTTTTAACATTTGATATGTCTCCCTTCTTGTTGAACAGATGTAAAACACTTGTTGTTACATGGTAACCAGTGGCAGCTGGTGAATTTTCTTTTGGGGGGGGCGCAGTTGGGCGGCGCGGTTAAAATAAGAAAAGAGTTTGAGTAGAATATAAAAAAAACAAAGCTTTATTTCAAGAACACACAGTGCTCAACACTATCTAATAACAACCATTGACAAACTGTAACTTTGGGCATGAGAGGTTCAGAGCAGAATGGTTTCAGAGGTTTACAGACTAAACCAGGTGCCCACACCCTCACATGAGAGGTTTAGAACACAAGAGATTCAGAAAGAGATATCACATTTTACATTGGGTGTTTGACAAGAGTAGGCCCCACTACTTGTAAAGAAATTTAGCCCTCCTCTCTTTCAAGATGGCAAATCTCACTAACTTTTCCCTCACAACAGCCAGCATACAGTCAAGAAGTTCATTCTGGACTATTTTGGATGTTCCCTTAAACACAGTCGCGCTCTCGAGATGCTCTTTCAGTGCACTGTCAAGTGAGGCAACGACGTCCACCAAGCCACGGAATATGCCTGGGTTATCCGAGTTCTCGCTCTCATCATGACCACGCAGGGCCAACTCAAATGCACTACAGAACTTCACACAGTCTATTATTCTTGAGAGAATGTGTCTGTTTTTCCTTTCTTCATTGTGTTTTCGAATGCCAATTCGGTACCCTTAGTCGAGCTGCTCTGCTATACTCAGTCTTCCAAAGAGGCTTAGCTTCAGGCTGTTAGTTAGATGGCTGCGGCAAGATTCGTGCTTCTTACATTTATCGTTGAAGTGCTTTAGATCCCTCATCCCCGTTGCAGTCCAGATTGTTTCAGTCCCAGGACTTCAGAACAACAGGCAGGGGAAACAAAAAAAACGCATCACTCACTGAACAACCAGCTAACCAGCTCCGGTTAGCATACAGGCTTGAGGAGAAGCTACGGGTGTACGTCCTCCCGCGGCCGATGCTCTGCTGCTGCATTTTTAAATCCGGACGTTCGGGTCCCATGTCTTTCAGTCTCTTCTTATCGACATCTGATCGTCGATTGAAAGGTGTTTCACGAAGAGATACCACAGAGTTTTCAGTTGCCATACTCACAGAATCAAAGTCTCTGCTAGCTATGTTGCTCTCCTAGATACGTGAGCTGTATATGGGATGTGAGGAAATGATAAAGGTCTCTGATTCGACGAATAGTCCAGTCGCGTTGAAATAAGAAACAATGTCATTGGCTAGGGCGCAAAATTTTGCGCCCCAGGATCGAACTTTCATCCGCCAATGATAAGCTGTCCTGCTCAAATGTATGAGGAAAGTATGAGAGCTCCCATTGACTTCCATTTGGCCGGCGCCCCTCTACGGAGGAGTGGCTTATCTCAGTGATAACGAATGGCAATATATTATATTTGGTCACATTTAAGTGGTTGTTGACAGGGGCTTACGGTCTCCCACACACATTTAACGCGTTAACACAGTACATTTCTTATTTTAATTGTTTGGTATATAATATTTTTTTTTTTTCATCTCAAAATTTTAGGAGGGGCGGTGCCCTTGCGCCCTGTATTGACGCACCGCCACTGATGGTAACATAGGTGTTACGACAACTTACATTCGGAAGATTAGACAGCTCATCAATACCACTTCTCATATACCGTGGGATAATTTGGTCCGTGTGTGTGCGCCATCCTCTTTCATGTTGGTTTGGCCTAAATCGCCTATGTGAGGTCTCCCGTCACTCGCTGTCCTCCCCTGAGCTGTGTGTTTGTCCTAGAAGAGCCTGGCAGATCTCCTTATCAGATGGCTTTAAGCCCCCCTCCAGCACACATATCACAGGGGTGAGGCGGCATGTACAAAGCACACAGACCATCGCAGCGGAACACTGACCTTCAGGATGATTGAAGCGCGATGATGGCACAAAGGCATGGCAGGAGATTAGTGTTGATTCCCCCCCTTACAGCGTTTTTTTTTTTTTTTTAACACATACATGTCACAGTGAAATGTCTGGCAGAGGGGGGAAAAAGGCCTTCTCACAAAGAACATTGCAAATAATGATCATTCACTGATACATTCCAAAATGACTGAAATTAGATGAATATCTTTCGGCAGGGCACGGTTTCTCCTCTCAAAGATGAAAGCTGGCACCATTTCTGAGCAGCTTGAGAAAAAGAACAAATCTCTCTCACACACATCCCTGTGTGTGGACTGGGAAGCCCTTCCCCCCTCATTTAGCCTCAACCCCTTGTAAAGGCCCTCTTGTATGTGCCTTCCACTTCAATTAAAAAACACATTAATTACTCATCACTGAATTCTTCACGCTGTCAGCCTTCCCATCCAATGCCTTGAAAATGGCTTGTCGCAAACTATTAACTTAATAAAAATTAACTTGATTTAATTACAGGGAGTGATGTCTCGTGTGGTGGAGGGTAGTTCTACTCATTTGCTGGTGAGTGTATGGGGGGGGGGGGGGGGGGGGGTAACGGAGGCTGCAGTGGCACACAAGCGTGTCCGGGAGTGGGGAGTGGGTGTCCATTTCAACAGCTGCCCAGACAAGCCATTCTTTCCAGAGAGAAATGCTGTACATGCAGGGACTCTGCCAGGCATGCTTGTCCAGCAGATGTCTGGGGAAACAGGGCTGGGTGTCACTCGACACACGCTCACTCGCTCTCTCTCTCGCTCCCTCTCTCTCTCACTCCCTTGCTCTCTCGCTCTCTCTCTCCCTCTCTCTCCCTCCATCTCTCTCGCTCGCTCTCTCTCTCCCTCCCTCTCTCTCTCTCTCGCTCTCTCTCTCCACTTCTGCATCTGCTATCATGCCATCTGTCCCACTTGACCAGATCTGCCTAGGCTGCAGTAGGATGCTGCTAGAGTCACCATGCTTCACAGTGGCTTAAGAAAAACGCATCCAATAGCTCATACCTCAGGTAAACACAAGTACTTAGTTTACAGCATCTAAAGCAGCATCCACCAATCCACCATACCTGCCGTTTCATCTATTTAAATTATATTCTAGCAACGTGGCCACGGAATCGGTTATTAACGGCACGGAACATAGGTCTGCACTTGGCAGTCAAGTTATTAAAGAACAAATACTGAACAGCTCTATAGCTCCTGAGCTAATTTGTATTAATTGGCACAGCCATTCCTTTAATTCAGTGTTTGATTGATGGCCAAGATGAGGCGTTAAGCATGGCTCTTTGATCCCAGACTTTGACGTTCTTTCATGGTATATTTACCAAAATAGGTGGCATGTGTTCTATAAAAACAAGCTAATTTGGGTCAAGTCATGTTTTTCCATCAACATTTACTTGAAGTTATCTCCCAAATTACCAGCCATTAATTGCAAATAATTTCCTTGGTGTAAAATGTGTCTACAGTGTCTCATCGCAGAATTAGAGCGCCCGTAATTAACGGTGGCAAGTTAATCTTTTTTTTATTGGTTCCACTCTCACCGGTGAATTATTTTAACGCCTGAAAGAGCCAGGGACGTGAACTGGGGGTTTCCGCATTCCCCCCGGCCGATGCCGCGAATGGACCAGCACATGACTAATAACACAATTACGCACACCATTAAAAGTTCCTAATACCTGGGTTTTCCGGGGACGCCGGAAAAACTAAGCTCAGCATTTGCATCCGTGAGCAGATGTGTAATTGAGAGCGAAGGAAAGCGCCGCTGAACTTTGATGTATCAATCTACGTAACGATTCATAAAAATGCAAATGGAAAGGGGGGGGGGGGGGTGGAAGGAGGGAACATTTGAAGGAAATCCTTCTTTTTTAATGCCGGGGCTTCCAAACAGAGCAGGGGTAATGTCATTATGGCCGACTTGAATCAAAGGGGATCTGGGTGTGCAGTGTGTCCTGTGAAGACGTGGCGTGACTGATCGACCACACAGGCGGGATTAACGAGCAAAATGGCTTTGCCCCCGGGGGACAATAGCAAATCAGGGTAAGCACTTAACACCATCATTATTACTACACGCTGCACAGTCGCAGATCTTCTTTCCCCCTTTTTGGAGGAGAAAGAGGCGGTATCCGCAGAACCATCTTGAGGGCTCCTCAGGGGAGCTGGACCAGACAGGTGTTTAACGGAGGCTCTCTGGCCAAACGTGGACTCACCCATCAGACGTATGGCACTGCTCATGCTGCTACACAGGTGGACGGCCACAGAGCCCAGGTGCTGTTTGTGACAGGTGTGTAGATTGCAGGCTCTGGGACATGAGCGTGTGTTTGTGAGTGTGTGTGTGTGTGTGTGTGTGTGTGTGTGTGTGTGTGTTAGGGGCTAAACACAGATGTGGAGGAGTGCTGCGCTCGCTGATCAGCCCCTTCAGACAGATGGCCACAGGTGTCGCTCCACCTCTGCGAAGATCAGGTCGAATGGCAGCCCTGGGATAACGAGCCGGGGGGGCTAACGAGGTGGACGCTAATGAGGTGAACGCTAACGAAGCAGCAGATAACAAGGGCAGTGACGGACAGACGAAGATGCTCCTACCTCATTACCAAATCTTTTCATTCTCTGTGTGTATATATATATTCAGTGAGTGACTCTGACTGTGTGCTAAAACAATCAAAGGCGGAGAGGCTGAGAGTATTGTGTGAGGAAGTGTGCCTCATGTACTAGTTGAAATGAAATTCAATGTGGCACAACTCTCTAAATACCCTGTGGCTTGTTTAGTTAGCAACTGTGTTTCGTTTCCTCTTTCTAGTAATGGCTCAGTTTCTCTGAGGGCACTGAAGAACAAGGAGCCCCTGCTTAGGACACGTTGTCCTCAGTAACGCAGAGAAAAAAGGCTTCACAAAAATGGATGAAAGAAAAAGAAGTAGGGTGGATAGAGTGTAGAAAGATTGTAAGAGAAATTAAGGGGGTGGGCGTATGAAAGAAAAACATACACACAAGAGGTCTTACATTTCCCTCTTATTCACTCAGTGTATCTTTGTTTAGTGCGGGCCTCCGAATTATGGATATAATCGATTTGTCCTTACAAGTACTTCAATAATATGGCAGGTTTGGCAAGAAAATAACCACAATTCCATTCCTGTTCTCTTGAGAGCCTTCAACTCATTAAATGTTGAATTGCTATTCATGCCTTGAAGGATATGAAAATAGCAGTCTTGGAATAACAGCCCACGGATGATAATAATTCTCAGCTGTTTTCACTCAACCTGCTGTTCCTGTGTAAGTGCTACTGTTTTGAGACGAGTTATTGTTAGTTTTTTTAAAACTGCTTTTACAACTTTGCTTGGAGAGTGAAAGAAAGCAAGACAAGTAAAAACAGAGTGAAGGACAGAGGTAAAGCGTGAGCTCGACAGTGCAGATAAATTGAGGATCTTCGGCACGCCCGCCATCTCTGTACCCCCCGCCGCCCCCCCGCCCCCCCCAACTCTGCATTAGGATTCACAGGGGCGAGAAGCCAGAGCACATTACCAGGATGTCACTCCCCCAGCAGCGCTTGTCATTGCCCGGGAAACACTGGGGATCGGTGGATGGTGTGTGAGTGACAGGGTGTTTGTCAACAAACACGACAGCAGATGCTGGAAGAGGCAGGGAGGGGACAGACTTCCTTACAAAGCCCTGTGCCACTTAGCGCTTGCTGGCTGTCAGGTTTGGGGATACGGTGATTACTGTACGGCGGGGTGAACCGGGCCGGTAAACAACGATCCTGGAGAGGGGAGGGGCCATTACCGCCCAGGGGAGGATGGCCGAGCACTCTGTCATGATTGATGCATCAGTCCTCTCTTAAGCACTTGGGGATCAGGAGAGAACGCTGCAGAAACATTATAGCTGTGGTCCAGCAAGTAAACATTTGCATGCGCGGACAACTCGCCAAGAAAACACAATCATGTCCACCATATTTGATTTGGAGAAAAGATTGAGACAATTTCTGGGAAGCCATTACACTTGATCAGATATTCATGTTCCATAATTGGCTTTTGCAGTCCTCTCACAGTGAATGACTTATATGAATTCCTTGAGCAAAACAGCTTACAATGTGACTGTTCACGGATAAGGACTATCAAGGTGATTGAACATAACAACACACAAGAATTACCAACTGAAAAAACACATGAATTAAAGTCCACATCTATTGTTATACAATGTTATAGCAGCCTTATTGAGTAAAACAGGCATCCAGGCTAAGCGATCCTGTAGCCCTCTGTGTGTGTGTCTGTCTGTGTGTGTCTGTGCACTCTACCTCCCTGTAGATTTCATCCTGGTGTGTTGTTTCAACAAGGTCGATCTGTTAACCTTCCCGCCATCATCCCCAGTGTGGATGGCTGGTCATGAGTAAGCTGGAGAGGGCCAGACAGCTAGCCCATTGTGAATCTTGTCACACGCTCACAATGCAGTGACATTGTAAAGATTTGCAAACAAAACTGTGAGGTTCACCTTTCACCCACACGCAGACAGAAACACCTTTATACATTTGTAGTCAGTGATTTCCCAGAATTGTTCAAAAAAGAATGGTAAAAAAGTGGATTTACTGCAGCAAGTTATTGGAGGATGAGTCTTTTAGTTGAAGACTAGAGTTGATGAAATTGTTCTCATTAGTGCTCATTCATGTCTCAGCCAATCACTGAACTACAAATATAGCTTGCTTAGCATCTTCAGCCAAGTTTTCCAAGGCTATGAAAAGCATACAGATCAACAGATTTACAGAAAAGAGAAGCACTGATGCAATGTTCTGTGCTACTTGAGGCGCTATTTCTTCATTCTTTGAAGAATCTCTTCACGGGCGCATCGGTTAAGGGAGGACATATTTGTGCGCGTGCCAATCATTCAGTGTGAAGTGAGCAGTGTTTACTTCCTCCCTTAGATTCCTCAGAAGCGGACGCTACTACGGGCCACTGAGTGAAGCTGATCAGTGATGGGGGTGGGGTGGGGAGGGGGAGCGTGGCTGTGGAGTTTGGCGTGCGGCCAGCGCCGTACCACAGGGAGGCTGACGGGTGCTCAGAGTCAGGCATGTCGGATGAGCCAGAACGTCCCAGTGCTGAACTCAACACAGGCTTGGGCGAATCTATATCTCGTTATCCCAGGGCTGCCATTCGACCTGATCTTCGCAGAGGTGGAGCGACACCTGTGGCCATCTGTCTGAAGGGGCTGATCAGCGAGCGCAGCACTCCTCCACATCTGTGTTTAGCCCCTAACACACACACACACACACACACACACACACACACACTCACTCACTCCATTCACGCCTTCGTGGGGGTCGCCTTAGGATGGCAGGAGGGTGATGGTGTTGGGAGGGGTGTGAGGTCTGTGGCCTGGAGACACCACCCTCATCAGTCACTGTTACCCTTCAGCTAGTTGAGGTTAATGGGCAGTTGCTATGGTGATGGGAACATCATTACACCATAATCTGCAACTGTACTTTCTCTCTACCTGTTCACCAGATTTCTCTCTCTCTCTCTCTCTCTCTCTTTCTCTCTCTCTCTCTCTCACACACACACACACACACAGACATAGGATACACAAATATACAGTGGAAGAGCACACACAAACACAGTGGGTGACATAATGCAACTTTAATCTCACAAACAGAACATCAACAGCCTTTTGCCAACCAACCTCCCGCTACTTCCCCTCATTCCCTTTGTCTGAGGAGAAACATGCACAGCAGTCAATGCATCATGCCCATCCTCACTGGCACTCACGGACATGGACCCACTACTCTTTTACTAGTCAGGAGGAAGGCTCATTCCAATTAAGGGCCAATTAAACTAGTTGGAAACACGGGCCATGGGCCAAAAGCCTGATGACGAGAAATAGTTAATTCATCTCCATTATCACGCATTCTGGCGCGATGCATCTCACCACAGTGCAAGTGACGTCTGTCCTTGTCGAACATAATAGTGCAATAGGGTTTCATTAGTGCACTTACAAAAGGCAGAGGAAGCAGGGACACAAGCTAATCACACATTCAGACCGCTGTTCAGTTTTATTGAAGAGCACTGAGGTCATGTAATTAATAGTTCAACATTTATGGCCATCCTAAACGTGATGATGCAAGCTATTAGATGTACATGTTGTCCTCAGAATGTTAGTTTAATCACAGCTGCCTTCAAATTTTATGATTTTGGTCAACACGTAGCTATTACGAATGAAACACTATAACACTCCCTATAGCCACATATGAACTCATATTCCATAGACACAGCATGAATGTGTTTTCATGTAAATGGTTTATAAGAAATATTAGGTTAAGTCTCACACCACTCAGTATTCCATCCTACAGTATGACCAACAGGATTGCAGCTTTCATATGTATTCATTGTGAGAGCATACACATTTAATGTGATCTTTTAGGCAACAAACCTCATTCCCCTCCCCCCCAACCCATCCCACCCACAACAAAGGGACTTCAGCCAAACCATCAGCCGACTTCCTCAGCCCCGGGAAAGGGAGGAAAAAAAAAGGGGCAATTGCAATTCCGACTTGTCTGGAAAGAAATATAACTTTAAAAGAACATTTATTTTTTAATTTTTTCATTGCCGTTCCTCACTTCAAAAAGAGCTCCCAATATGCTAAATAATTTCAGGCTCATTCAGGGAGCGCTGCGCTTCTCTCGGGGGGTCATGGCAGGGAGGGAAGAGTGGCGTTTCCACTCCAGTGCACTCCAGGTAAGAACGCACCGGGGAGGGATGGAGAGTGAGAGAGAGAGAGAGAGAGAGAGAGATAGAGAGAGAGGCGGGAGGAGGAGGGTGAACGAAAGGTGGGAAGATGATAGGCGGTACGAAAAAAAAAGTGTGAAATAAGAGCACTGGAGTAATACCTAGGAAGGGAGGGAGAAAAGTAGTGAGGGAGAGAGAGTAAAAGAGAGAGAGAGACATGAAATTGGGCTTGTATCATGCCAGAAAGACCACTGATGAGAGCAGGTGATAAAGTAAGGAGAGGTCTGGACTGACCATCCATTACACCTGATTACACCTGCAGAAATAACTACGTCTGTATGAATAAATCTCTCCCTCTTTCTGCTTCCCCTGCCCCTTTCCTCTCTCAGTCGCTGCCTACCCATGTACATTTTCTCCGTAGACCGCAAATTCCTTAAGAGATCAGGCATGCTGACGTTTGCCAAGGGCACAGAAATTTTTCAGACACACCTCCCACTGACACATCCCACCCAAACTGTATCCACTGTCTGCAAGCTAAGCACCGCGACGGCTGCTGCGGCTGCCCGGTAATTGACTTGTTTGGTAATGACATTATTGGGCTTCTGCACACCCCACCACCACCACCACGACTTGCACAGGACCTTGTACAGTTTTTGTAATTTCACAGATGATGGCTTTGAAAAACATACCCAATACATTAACCCAACTAAAATGTCACATTTGCTCAGAAGTGCACACACAGCCGTTCATTTATATGGAAATAGAATGAACTTTGAAGTGCACAACCCACACTTCTGCCGACCGATTTAAAAGTATTTCAGCTCAGCATTGTACGACGATGTGGCCAAAACGAGGTCCTTTTGTGAGCACTGAAGGGTGAAAATTCAGCATCGAGACAAAATGCAAACTAGTTTGTTAAGATGCCAATCCATACAGACAGCAATGGGAACGGAGAAAAATAAACTAATGTTTCAGCAATGTCTTACAGCTAACCTTCATCTCCATAGCTGACGTGGCCATATACATTGTCACAAGTATGCTGGCACATCTGAAACCAGGACATACACACACATACCAATCACATTCTCTAAGGCTTGGTGGTTGACCAGTATATTCAATGTATTTATGCATAGGTATGCACAGTTGCACGTTTTAAAGGCAAGACAGATTTATGTGCAAAAAGACAAAAACCATCAATCACTGAATGTTTACATGTCTTGAGGGTCGGACTTCCCTAAAATCTTGATTGCTTATCTGCTCAACTGTCATAGTACCTATAAGACAGCACCAGATGCTGGAAGCATCATATGTAACAGAGGTAGCTTTTTGAGCTTTCTGTCTTAAGTCTGAAGAACCTAGGTGCTCACCTTCGCCCCACTGGTGAGGAGGCTCTTGGGTGGGCAAGTGGTTATAATTCTGGGCAATGGATCTTCGGTGCCGAGGCACTAATCTTTGGTGTCCCCAGGCCGGCCTTTTTGTGTACCGAGGTGTGAGGAGGATAAATAAACCCTTGACGCAGGCGAAACGCACCCTGGCGCATTATTCTGTTTGTGTTTAAGCCCACAACAGGCCCCTATCAGGCTCTTATCAGGCGACTGACTGGAGGGCTTGTTTAGATAGCATTGTATCGACCATGTTTAAACATGAGGCGCTGGGTCTCCTCTTCCCTACTAATGTGCCAGTGGAGAGACCCTGTGCAGAAGGCAGGAAGTCTCTGAGACTAAAGAGCCATATATCACAATAAGAGACACTGCCTATACTTAGCTATATGCATATCAGTGCTCACACCAACACCCATGCATACATAGTACTTACATACACATGAATGCATGCACACACAAATGAGCACATACACACACCCTTAAGAGAATCAACAAGTCTGATCAGGCACATCCCTACTAAATTAAAAGGCTAGAATGTGCAATAAATATTTATGTGTGAAGATAAAATAAATATATATGCAAGCGTGGTACGTGTATGGTCTTCTTGACCAAAGCTTCTCGCAGTGTTGTGTTCCTTTCGGCTAAACTATAGCTGAGGCCATGGTTAAGCAGGATATTGAAACAGAAAAGTGCCCATTTGATATTCACGTCATAAAACATAAGTCCATCTTTGCTGTTAAAGCGCTTCTGACAACTTCTATAACTCTGCGCCGTGTCTTCATTTGTCTCTCCATCTGTTCCCTTCATGGGCACCGCCAGAGGGGAATGGTATCTCTGCAGACGGCTGGCTGGACGGCCCCTGTGATGGATGCGGACCAGGGACCAGGGACCTCCCTCAGGGCTGGTAATGAGCTCACGTTCCTCTGTGTTTGTGCATTTATGTCCTCCATCAAAGGCAGCCACGCACCAGTGACGGTGCCTCTCTCTGAAATTCATTTCCACTGACATGAAGTGATATGAGCAAGTGGTGTTGGAGGAGGAGGTGGTGGTGGTGGCAGGAGGCTGGTACCCATGGAGAAGGAGAGTAACATCCTCTCTCTTTTCAAACCGCCAAGCTTTCATAACTCAACTCAAAGCTTCAGCTCTGATGTCTGATTCTGTCTCTCATTCTTGTGAATACACTCTAATCTGATTGCTCCAGAGATTGTTTTCACTCATTTGAACACTGTAATTACGACGGGCACATTCCACACACACATGTGGAAACTCACACACATACGGTGCACAAGAACAAAAACAAACAGGCTAGCTACGGGTGGAAACATGGACTGTAAGTGTAATCACACAGCTTGATTGCAGACTTTCAGCCCATTTTTATGTCATTCCCACTCACATTGAAAGCAATTTATTTATCAATTTTTTAACATTGTGGTGTCATGTGAAGTCAAATCGTTCAAATCTATCCTCTCGTGACCTAGTAACATTAACGATGATATTCTGATATGTCACCAGTATGGATTGGAATCATTGGATTAACATGTTCAAGAAGGTCAAGGTGAAGGGGGAACTTCTTCATTCACTCTTCATCAACTACATTGAAATCAGAGTAAGCACTTGCCCCGTTGATGTCCCATTATTTCTCTCAGGATTGTTTAATGCCTATGTGAAGGCATTTAACTTCATCCGCAGGTGGTTGTGATCACTTTGAACCCAAGACTGCCTTTAATTGGTGAGCTGACTTTTAATAATTTTCTGTCACTTAGTAGAATGTGCACGTAATCAAAACTATTTAATTTGCCGATCAATTGCATACTTCTAACTCACACCAACTGAAAGCAGCTTCCCATCCATGCCATGTCAAAGGAAGGGGCTAAGACGTAACAAAAGGAAGGAAGGAAGGGAAAAGATATTTTTCTTTGCTCCATTGTCCATTGAGGGTTAAGCAAAAACGTAATTTATTATAGGTATGTATGTACACGAAAAACAACTTATATATGGTGTTCACTATCTGCGGTTTCGGCTCTCCGTGGTAGGTCTTGGAGTGTATCCCCATATGGGGGCACAACTGTTAGAAGAAAATGAGCAAATTTATCTCAAAATTGAAAACTCCACATGAATGTGTGAGCAGAAAGATTCTTACTTCATTCCAATTCCAAACAGACAACATAAAGAGTTGAAGAGGAGAAGCCGACATTGGTGTCTACAAACAGGCAAACTGCTTGTTTGAAGCCTGTCTTTTCATCTCGCAAGTTTTATTCGATTCTCATTACACCCCCATTAGCGCCCATCATAGCCTTAGCGGGAGCTCTGTTACTCATAATGCCCATGTGTTTGACTCCCCTGTTTGTGATGCACCCTCATTATGACGCCTCAGTTTATGATTGTCTCTAAAGGGGGAGTGAGTGCTGCTGCTGCTGGATAATGAATGTCAGGGTAGATATTATTCATAACACTCGATGAATGTGGCACAGGACTCTCGTACGACTCCATCACGCACCTGCATTTCCATTAAGCCTGAAGAACTTAGATTTACTTCACTCCGATCTCTGTCCCATGTATTTATCCGTGTGATGTATGGTACAGTGACTTGCGAGGCAAAAAATACATGGCGAAAAAAATTGACGGGCTCCGAATCGTTTGACGTGACGCTCAGGGTTTTGGCAACTGTGCGTGACCTTCTCTGGTCATTGCACAGCTGGTGATTCCATTTATTACCACTCTCAGCTCCTCTCCTGTGACCAGGCCACACTTCCACTTCCATCCATCCATTCATTCACCACCAGCGTGGCTCCCACTTCCACCACTAAATTCCATCCCCCGATCTGAGTCCTCTCCTCTGGTTCACTCCTTCTCCTCTGACATGTTTCCCGTGATACACCAGAAAGGGCCACAGCGTCTCTTTCTGTTCACTCGCAGACGCCTCAAGCTCCTCCAAATGTTCCCCTTGTAATGGCTTTGACACATCCATTTAAAATGGCCTCTTTGATTTCCTACAGCTCTGGGGCTGCTGGTGGGAGGGGAGAGAGGAAGAGGAGAGGGAGGTTGATGGTGAGAAAGGGGAAGGAGGGGGGGGGGGGGTAGTGCCACATCTCAGACACTTCCACAAGACGGATCCTTTGGGCACAGAGACAATCTTAGAGTCTAAGAATTCCTCCTCCTCCATAATGTCTCATTCGGTGAGGCTGGGGATGTGGGGCTCATTTATGCAATCGCATCTCAAAATATTAACCATGAAGGGAAACCTAACTGGAAAAGACAGGGCTCCTAAGATAATTGTGTTGCTCAATTTAGTGTGAGTGTGGGAGACGGCGTGCTGGTGATGGCAGTGCTGAGGGTCTGGGTGGGCACATGAACATCACTCACGAGAGATAAGCTGGTTACGTCCTCTGACGGTGAACATCACACATAAAAGTGGAAATAACTGCAGAGTGCTTTACGGTACATTGTTAGCACAAATGTGCATTGGTATCAGCTGCACAGCATAAATAATAACCACATGCTCCCGGAGAGTAGCCGTGGAACAAATCTCATATGAAAATGTGAATGGTTCAGCAAGTTCAGCATGAGCCGTGTGAAACATCTGCAATCTGACTGTTGCCCATAACACTGTTTTGAAGACAAAAAAAAAGAATATATTGAAAAAGGCATGAAGACATGTGGTGAGAGAAGACGAGAGAACTACACGGGGTACTTTTCAACAGGAATAAAAGAAAGAATCAGACAAACAGTGAGGCTCTGGGCAGAGGGGGGGGGGGGGGGGGGTTGAGTTATTGTGCTAATGAGTCTGCCAAGGACAAAGAGGGCAGGTATCAGCAACGTGGATCAAATTGGTTCAAATAACACCAACAAGTGCCTGAATATGTCCCCATTGCTTCTGCCAGTCTTGTTAAGGTCAGCCTGCCCTCGCACTCTTGGAGAGATATTATTTTCCAACTGCATACTGTGGCGAGAATGAGTGTGCGGGAGAAGGTGAACGGAAAGTCTCCTTCACGTAGATCAGAAGTGGAGTAATTACTGCCAAATTAATAAGTGTCTGTTCGGGGATTAGCCTTCAGTTAATTAATTTCACCTGCGGGTGTTTTTTTTATTCCCTTAAGGAATTTTTAATGACAAACTCGCGCCATAAAGTTCACTCATAATTGTGCTTTTTTAGAAATGTCACATTAACATGACATTTTAATTAGATGCACTAGTATAGTGTCGTACCTTTGTAACACACGTACAATCTCTTGTATGTGGTAAACAATTAAAATGTATACATTAAAATTTCTTTATGAAATGAATAGGCACTTCTGTATTTTCAGTATTTTCAACCACAAATGGAAGTAATTCTGCCTAATTTTAATTCATGCAATTTAAATATTTTCAAGTTTGATAGCACAAACTGCAATATTCTTTTAGTTCAGTCAGGGTACCATGTACCCGTTCCGGCTTTTGATTGCGCGGCCCAAAGTAAGGCAGTGCCTCAATGGACACAAGTCGAGTCTGGCATTTCGGAGTGCTTCCCCATACTGTTTTGACACACACACACACACTGAATGTCCCCTCTCCTTCCTTGTTATTACAGGGAATACAACAAAGCAAAGCACACAGATAATAGCAACAGGAAAACACGCGTGGTTTGAATGTGAATCAATTTAATGATTTTTTCCAAGTCTATCACCAAATGCCACCCAAACAAACAAGGGGACATTAACAACAGCCAAGAAGACATTCCTCCAACAAAGAAGGCACTTATACACTACTCAGCTCTGAAGGAAGACCAATATACACTCAGTGGCCAGTTTATTAGGTACGCCTAGCGAAAACTAATGCAGTGTAATACAACAGTCCTGCAATAAATCCCCCTTCGTGATTATTATAATGTTCAGTTTATATTGAAACATGTATTGTCATTTTAGAGGATGTAAATTGTGTTGCTGTTAAACTGTATTGAATTAAATTAGTTTGGTATTTACACTACCAGAGATCACCAATGCAATGAAATCAATGCAGTAGCCATCAAATACAAATACAACTCAAAGAGTAGAGAGGATGCATGCTACTGTTGAACATGGCTACAGTAGGCCAGGGTATATATTGTACCACCTGTCTTAAGTATAGGCTTATTGCTTTAGTACCATAGTTGCCAGCAACTTACATTTGCTCACAAGCTCTTGAATCTTCAGTTTACCAGCTGGTGGTTAGGCTAAGACAAATGAAATGCACACTCATGTAAAGAGCAACGGGCTTTCATCGTTATGGTTACATGTTCATGTCAGGTCTGAAGTACCTTTAAGGCGTATGACATTAACAGTCTGAAGGTCAATAGCTTATAAACAAGCTTAAAACTATCAGGCTTAACTAAGGATCCAAATCCATGACTCAAAAAACACAGGTTTAAAATCAAAACAAGGATTCTTTACTGACAACGTGGGTTTCAAGAACAAGAACAGGATACCCACAGTGATAACAGTGTGAAAACATGAAACACCGTCAGACATAGAACTGGACATCCCTCAGAGCAGCAGAAGATGGATACACATGGTGAATGAAAGGGAAGGTCAAGATCAAGGTCATTTACGGCGGGTCGAGCCAGGCAAAGTGTTCTGCTCCTGGGTGACATAGTAAAAGTCTCCTTAATGAGTATGAGTCAAACCTCCCAATATGCTGGGTGGACTGTTATGCCAAAGTAGTTATTATTATTTATTATTACTATTAAAATTGAGTTTGTAGAGCGCTTCTCATCTGCTGAGACAAATTTTGAAACGATTCACAGACTACAGTAACGCTATAATAAGGATTAATAAAAGTTACCGGTAACAAGGTTTTAAGATGAACAAACTAGGATAAAACAATATGAATAAAAAAGTTAAATAGAAAGAAGTTAGAATCAAATAAAATGAAGTAGAAAAGGGATTCAAAAAGGGGTGGGCCGCTATAGAAGATTTAACAGAAGGCCTGCCAATAAAAAAAGGTTTAATAAACCTCAATGGAAGGGGCAGAGCTGAGGTAGACTGGGAGGGAGTTCCAGAGGTGTGGGGAAAAAGAGTTAAAGGCTCGATCTTCCATCATCCGGAGACGTGTAGTGGGGTTGTGGAGCAGAGGTGAGGATCTAGAGCAGAGGGAGCGTTAGGGTTTGTGGATGGTGATGAGGTTACTAAGGTAACTGGGGCTTTGGCCATTGAAGGCTTTGTAGGTCAGGATGAGAACTTTAAACTGGATCCTGTACTGGACTGGGAGCCAATGAAGTTCGGCAAGTATAGGGGTTTTGTGGGCTGACTTTATTGAACCAGTTAGGGCTCTGGCAGCGCTATTCTGGATGAGTTGTAGATGGCTGATAGATTTGGCTGGGAGACCAAGGATAAGTGCATTGCAATAATCAGTTAGGGCATGAACCAGTTTTTCGGTGTCATCCTTTAATAGTAATGGCTTCAGTAAGATAATCTTGCAGATGCGATTGATATGGGCTTGGAATGTGAGCGTGGAGTCAAGTTTTAATGTAGACCTGGGTGTCATCGGCATAGCAGTGGAAGTTGATGTTATGTTGCCTGATGATTTGTCCAAGTGGAAGCAGGTAGATTGAAAACAGAATGGGCCCAAGCACTGACCCCTGTGGGACACCGCATGTCAATGCACGTGATATCTCTGGTTGGTGAAGCAGGATGTGAACCACTTCAGGGCTGTGTCCGTGACCAAAGTGTAGGTCTCTTGAATACTGCTGCTTGAATTCAATTACCGGTATGTTTTTCAATGATCTTACTACCCTGGTCAGTTACGAAAAAAAGCAAAGATGTTGAATACGGTATTGTATGCATGTGTGATGAGCAAGAGAATGTAGCTGCTACTCTCCATCTAGTAACAACTCACAACACAATTAACATGATGAATCACCTCCAGGATGGATGAATCATCCCCCACCTTTGAACATGCCATGTCATATCTATTTATGGGAGAAAAAATAAAACAATTTCAAAACTGAAATAATTAAGCGACATGTTTCAGAGGTTGTCCAAATGAGACTAAGCTGTGGCAAGAGGCTCCGTGTCAGAGGCTATGATGCTATTCCTTGCCCTCCAAGAACATGGGGGAGGGGAGGGTGATACATCATATATGCAAAGCCATTACATTTACAACTTAATGTAACCCAAAGTTCATCTGCCCTGGATTTTTATTTTATTGACGTGATACATTTTATTTAAACCCGGTTTGTGTGAGGAAATCTATTAGGGTCTCATTTTATGGGCCGATATGAAGTTATTATTCAGACCGAAGTCATCAGGGAGCAATTATTTTGCCGAAAATCCATACATGCAGATGGAAGATTGATGCACCATTGCTTGTTTACCTCCAAGCAGAGTCAAATAAAATCAACATGGATGTAATATGTTCACGCAGATCGCACACTAATTAAACCACTTACCAAAAATACACAACTGAAATGGATCACAGAGGGAAAAGGCAGGTAAGAACATAGATGTCTAGCATGGATCATGGAGGATCACAATCAGTGGGGCTATTATTCATTATTTAACCTTTAAGAGATTCATTAAGATCTCATATGTTTGGGTAATTGCAGTTGACTAGAACTGAAACCTCAGGCAAGGACATTTGAACCACTCACTTGGAGTCCAAACCCTTGCGCTAAATGTTCCATTGTTAGAGGTCACATGCATTTCAACTCACAAAACAATTGGACATCAATGAAAAGCAATTCTTTTCAGCCAGTCCAAAACTTTGAGGGTCAACGATTTTTTCTTATTTTTACTTTTATGTAAATCCCCCCAAAAGAAAATAAATAAACAAATAGCTGGAGGTAATTTTCCATTTCACCAGCCACAGACTTCAGTGTGAAGTAATAATGACACTTTTGCATTAGTGCATCACAGCCAGCACACAGACTTAGGAAACTCTGCAAATCTCCCTGTGCTTCTGTGTACCTTCAAACACCGGAGTTGATCCTCCTATAGCCAGAGGATTATGGTCTCCTCAGTCATACTAGCAGGTACGAACCCCCCAGCGACGGAAGAAGAGCTGAGCGCACAAAAGGAGAGCGGTCTCAGAGGGGCAGGATTGCCAGCCTGGTGCCTGGTTCCCGGCTGAGCTCCCGTCCTGTTTGTGCCATTATTTTGTTGTTGAGGCAGTCGCCAAGATTATGAATAGTGGGCTTTGAAAGCCTTCTCAAGCCGTGAATACTAATGTTCCAGTGCTGTAATGCCAAGTGGAAGCTCTGCTACCACCTACAGGAAGGCAGGAGTACAGCACTGTTACGGCAGCTGTGGGAATTGCAGGAAGACAACACAGAGTATGGAAATAGCCTTTGTCTTATCCGCTTTTCTTTCCTCTGCCTGTTATTCCCTCTCTCTCTCTGGCTCTATATCCCTCATGTTCTCTCTCTAAGACACACACAGCGTGCTCTCATCACATGCTCTGATCCTTCCTCCACACTCCACAGCGGTGTTTGCCTCTGGCTTACCTTCATACTGGCAGAGCAGGCACAGTCTTACACTGTCTCTTGCCAATCCCAACATTAACTACTCCCATAAAGGATTCACTTTCATTTTTTTATGGTATTTAAAACCACCTCAATCATCTGAATATGAATATCTGAATGTTTGTTCATCTTGAATGTCTTTACACTCATATCATTTTCTCTGAGGAAAAATATCATGATTAGGATATGATGTTAACATGTGATACCAAATAACAAGGAAACAAGATTACTTAGGTATTTAAGCATGTGTTTACCCTCATCCCTGCCTTCTCGCTCACAGAAAGCAGTAACTTCACGGAGCCCAAGGTCACTTATGATTTACCAAGAAGTACTTATAGGACATCGAGTGGAGAGACTATGCTCCACACAGCCCACTGTTGTCCTTAAGGAGGTTAATTTCCCCCCCAGTCCCCAGAGAGCGGAGTCTGTGTCACAGTCAGGTGAGAATAAGCATTTGATTGATTACGGCTAGCCGGTGTTCACAGCTGTTTCGAGACACAGTGCTCACGGTCTTCTGATTTTCCTGGCTGTTTGTACGCTCTTGTGTGAGCATAACAAGCCCTTGCCTGTAGGGCACAAATCTTTCCTGGACCAGGGTACCGCCTCGGAAACTGGCTTTATTAAAACACTTTGTCTTATAATAGAGGTTTGGTCTGGCAATCACGCCAAAGGTTAGCGCAACTGCCAGAAAGAGCCTACCATGTCCACTTAAATCTTCTTAAGCCTTTATAATCCAGTTTCATGGATGGAGATGTCTGCTCTGTCTCAGACAAGTTCATTAACTGTGCACTTGTGCATTGATCAAATGTTCTATTACTTCCAACCACACAGGTGGCCATTCTGGAAATTAATTGGAATGAGATATGGTTTAGCTTTTGAAGGGTCCATTTTTAGAAAACACACAATGTTCAGGAAAACATCATCTACAGTCTTTTTAAAAAAAACTCTCTTTGTGTCGGCCCTGGGATGTCCTTGCAATTCCTTGACTGTGAATGACTGAGGTGAGGTGAAAGGTCACACCATTGTATGGAGCGAAGCACTTCCATAAATCAACATGTTGATGGTGATTACCAATAATGGATATGTTTTGGATTACCATTTCGCCTTATCTCACGGCATTTGTTCTGAAGAAATCGAGTAAATGGGAAATGTTTTGTCATTCTCGAAAAAGCCCATATCTCTGTCTCCTCTGTCTTTTGCCTGTAATCAACCTGATGCATATAAATCTCCTGACGCTAACGAGGCCATTCAGTGTGATAAGCTCCGGCGTTGCTCGCTAATGAACACATGCAAATGCTCCTCTCTCAATCAGCCCTGCTTCCTAAAAGACACTACAGTACCAACTGACACCCCGGCATCCATCTCTTCGCGTAATTACTTTATTTTGTCATTATTTTTTGGCTGCCTCACCAAACTTGGAGGGAAAGGAACGACAACCCAGTGCTGTTCATAAAAACCTTCCCATCATTGAACAATATCTCAATGCTGGCTATTTGCTGGAGAGAAAAGGATAGTCAGCCACCTCTGTTCACCATCACAAAGAAGATATGGCTTTATACTGAGTTTGTATCACGAAAATGTTTTGGTGTTTGTACTACACAAGGCTAGTTCTACCACACTTAAAAGATTCCTCAACCTCATCTGCCAATTAGTAATGTTGTAGCTGATGAATTTGAAATATTTGCACTAGATAAACTGGGCAGAAACTCCCACAGGCCTTCATTGGAGAGTGGATGTTATAGCTCAACTCTCCTCTGGGTTCGGTAAAGGCTAGCTGTCACTGTTTAGCCTTAAGATACGGTGGATTGTTAATGATGTAAGCTATGAGCTGAGTCAATCACGATTAACACAATTTGGATGACACTCATTAGTTATGCCCCTCTCCAATAGAATGTTTCCAGACCCCAATTAACACAGTGAATGTAGTTTGGCTCTGCCATGGTACGACAACCTAGGGATGCACACATGCAGCCACTCTCACTGAACAGCAGCAGTCCAAGCTCACACAACGCTTGGTACCTCCTCTATAAAACCATTGAGTAGTAAACCATATCAAGAACATCCATTGTCAAAAATAATAACATTAGTAAGGGTTCATACAGTATGGTGTATGTGGATAGTGTAGAGCAGAGGCAGCTTGGCAAATTTCAATACGTAATTAATTTCAAACCAAACTTAACGGAAAAATGTCCTTACCAGTTCGGTTACCAGGGGCAGACCGCAAGATATGCACTATACATTAATGGGTGGATCATTAACACATAAGAATAACATGAGTTACCAAAATGTAACATTACAGTCAGTTCAGACAAAGCAGTGAAAGAACATGACGTAGGTCTATTCGGGGGGGAGATGTTTTCGGCAGCAATGTAATGATTAGCTGCTCAGCTGGTAGATGGTTCATATATACTGTCGCCATGGAAGCACGAGTGAACGAGGTGGATGCAACTGGAAGCCTGTTAGCATTTTCCTTACATTCGGCATGAAATGGCACGAGTTGAGCTGCATTCCTTTTTTTGGCCGTGTTGCTGGGGTGGGTATCTAGTCCAACAGTAACAGTTATTTACACGGCAATCTATTACTTGACATTGACTAATCTAATAAATCTAAAACATCTTCTTTTAAATTTCTACAAGTAATGAGTTCAGCTCGAGTAAATCAACTAAATAGGTGGCATTACATTAAAATCTTAAAGGGAAAACTCAAGGCTCGAGGCATCATGTGTTCCCTTTCAAAGGTATTGCCGGGGCTGAAAGCGGTCTCTCCCCCAAGTGCATGGAGAAGCGGCATGACATGCTTGTTTTCCTTTTCCCAGATGAGCTCCAAGGATGTAGCTCTGGAGCCCTGGGGACTGAAAAGGCTGTCTCTACAGTATATTCTGTTGGCAAGGTAAGAAAAAAAAGAAGAAAGGTCAGTTCTTACAGGCTCGCTCGACTCAGACACTGCCGTGCGAGAGCCACAGTAATTCCTGCGCTGAGGTCACGACGGTCACACAGCCTGGCGTCTAACAGGGAACTTCCCGGAGCTGTTAGCATCAGCCCAGCCGTTAAACGACAACTCTGAGACAGATGGCCCCTCTGATCCCACACTTACCAGCAGTGGGTCTTTTACCTCCAATGTGAGATTGGTATATGGGGGCATGGAGGTGCTTTTGCACAGTCATTCAATGGAGACTTGAAGGGCTTTGACAGAGAGCAAAACGACAAAAAAACATTTCTTTAGAAAAATATTTCAATCACTTGATTCAATACTTAGTTACTATGGCCTTGCTAAATTGCCCATGCAGAAGCCAAGTATGGTAGGGGCTGTACTTTTTTTCATGCATCCTCCGGCTGAGCTCTGTGCTGATGAGTACATTGACACGTCAGAGGGGAGAGCGGAGTGCTGTGGTGGTGTCAGTGAGGAACGACTAATTGAAGCTGAAGCCTGGACCAGAGCTCCAGACGCTCGTGTCTGAGATGCAAAGGGAACGCATCACTGACCTCACCTCACAGATACACACAGCTGTACACATAGTTCATCTCACATCACTGCGGTGATGTCCCTGCAAATATGAAAATTTCAAATCAAACTATGAAAAGAAAATGATTCTTCATACATAATCATACATACTTTACTACATACAAATGGGGCCTTAATTGTGCACGCACAACCTCACACTACTATGCACACTGACCGACCCCTACACACACACACACACACACACACACACACACACACAACACACACACACACACACACACACACACACACACACACACACACACACACACACACACTGACTCATTCCAGCCATGACCAGCCAACAAATTACAATCTCTGCATCTAGCGTACATCAGCTATCCATCAAAGAGATTAGACTTACAGTAATAA
Source organism: Clupea harengus (assembly GCF_900700415.2). Taxonomy (NCBI): domain Eukaryota; kingdom Metazoa; phylum Chordata; class Actinopteri; order Clupeiformes; family Clupeidae; genus Clupea; species Clupea harengus. Next base: position 14,313,604 of record NC_045153.1, read on the forward strand.
ATCCACACACACTGGGGCTAGAGGGGTGCCCTTGAGCCTCGGGCTCCTCAAGCGGAGAGCCACCACATGGATTTACTCAAAAGACTCCTCAGTGTGACGCAAAATAATTCTTTGAATCGCTTAATTTTTCAGGAGCTGAAACAATTCTCTCCGAGTGGCCCTTTCATGCTCCCTCATAAAGGCACTTCTGTTACACGCAACGTAATGCGCAAATTCAATTATGGTAATGAGGCATACAGCAAGTGCAGGGGGTGATTCAGCCGAGGTGGTAATTATTCACCGTGTGGTGTTTATGGCTGTGCCCCTGGGCGCTCCGGTGCTCCTGTGTTATTTGTCCCCCCCTCTCTTCACTGGGCGTCAGTGGCTTCCCCTGTTCCACCACCAGCGCGGCCATTAGGAGATTGAGCTGCGTGCGTGTGTGTCACAAAAAGGCTATTCATAACCAGAACCAAGGGGTCCGATCCCCAGGAAAAGTCACCACGCAGCACCCACCCGCGCCAGCTGCCATTCATCCGGAACCTCTCATTACCACGGGTCAGATGCAATGCGTCCTTTCGCAACACTCCCACCCTCCTCCCCCCAGGCCCTTCTTCGGACCCCCTCAGCCATGGCCACCAGACCCCCATGTTGCCATCTTTTCCCCGACGGCTGACATTTGTGCTGGACTGAAGCAGCAGCTGCTAATAACCTGGGTCATGCACCCCGCCGAATGGCGCAGAACCTGACATTTCCTCCTCTGGGTATAATAACCAATCACAGGCTTTCTAATAACAGATGGGGTCTCGACCTACATTATTAAACAGTGCCTCAGCTTTCGTTACTGACAATCGCCTCTTAGATTCTCGTGTAAAGGTCTTGTTTGTGAATAGGTGAGTGACGGAGGAAGGGGAGAATGAGGATCGAGGGGAGGAAGTGAAGGCTTGAGAGGTTTGGCTGAAGGTAAATGCAGAGGGAGAGCAAAAACATAGATAATATTTTATGAGGTGTTTCTTTCTAAATGAGGAGGCCTGACATTTAAATAGATCTTTAAAGCCATGGTGAATCAGGTCAACACCCTGAAGAGAGGCTTAACTGACAAGGAGGAAATGGGAAAAAAAATTGATATAATCATTAACCCTGCTGCCACACTATCCTCTCAACCCTGTTGCACAAGCTCAGAGTGAAAGACCAGTAGGATGCAAACGCGTGAATATCAATTAAGCCAAGGACAGCCTCTCTAGATCATGCAAAACTGTGTAGAGCAGGATTCCAAGACATACTGCTCTGCTAAAAAAACAAAGGTGTTTATGTTTGATTCTAAGTGGGTTAGCATAACTGCTCCTCTTAAATGTAGGTTATTTCGTGGTGAAAGCCAACAACATTTTGAAACATTCAGGTCCCCAACATTCCTCACTGAACCATCAACTCGATATCTTGCGCGTCCCATACGTGCCTTTTGGAGCTTCGGTATGATATTTCTACGACGATTCATTATGGTTTTTTGACGTGAATGAATTTGTCTATTTGTCACCTATTGTTTCCTGATCCACCAGATAGATCTATGCTGATATTTATTCACACTACACAGAATCTGTCCCTGAGGAGAAGCTTACTGATGACCTTATCAATGGAAATGGGTGTTACAGGAATGTCAGTGCATGTCCAACATGTACACATGGTGTTTACTGTTGGGTAAGTAAAAATAGATGCTATTATAGATGAGTTATAGCGACACTTGTATCATTCAAAATGACTAATTCCACACAGGAAACAGAAGTTCACATAAATAACTTTGACCTATTGATATTGGTAGACACGCATCAACACATCCACAAAACTGAACACAAATGCATGCTAATGCACCACATTTCCACAAACACTTTCTGACAAGCACGGCCCCCCTCTTCCAGCACTTTCCAAAAGGTTAACAAGTCCTCTGCCCTCATCAATATTCAAGGCTTGGGCCAGCCCCTTAGATTAAACTCATCTGTCACTCACTGACCCAAGGAGAGGAAGTGGGGATTTTAGAACAAATCACTCAGTCAAAGCCTCTCACACACACACACACACACACACACACACACACACACACACACACACACACACACACACACACACACACACACACACACACACACACACACACACACACACACACACACACACATGCTGATATGCTCACACAAATATACACACAGGAGACACTGGCATTCACACACGACAAATACTTTAGTGGCAAAACAAAACACGCAAACAAACGTCACACACACACACACACCTCTGCAGGCTCACATTCGTAAAAGGAGGGGACGGGGGAGATGTAGTTATCAGAGCCGCTGCAGGTGTGGGGGGTGGATTAATAGGACAGCCATTTTGAGCTCATCTGAGAAGTTTGCCAGGCAAATTGTTCCATATAACTCATGACTGACACTAATACAGCAATACCCCCATAAATTACTCTTTCACTAAAACTCTGAAGCCTCTCTCAGCTTGGCCCTTTCAACATCCTTCTTCTCTGTACCCAATTCCACTCACTCTCCTCAGATCCAGAGTCCCTGCTTCTTCAGTCAGAACTTGAGGAGTACAAAACCCATGAATGTCCCTTACAAACCCACCAAGCCAGCTTGTGTTTGAAGCCTTCCAGCGTGTCCAGTCATCTCAGCATATGAAAACAGACTGAATGTGGATGTATGATTGTACAGGATATTCAATCATTTTAGATTTGCCATCTATTTAAGTCCCACCAGGGATAAACATGACAGCAAAATACTGTTTTCATGAGGTGTTGCGCATGGAAATGACAGCTGACATAATAACGGAATGTTGTCACATGTCTTTCTGCACAGTGTCACTTGATTGGCACAGTAGTGTTCATCCATATCATGTTATCAGTGCATCATCCGATACTAATGGCTGTGTATTGTCTTGACATCCCTTGACAAGTGCTGTCATATTAAACCTGCCCTCATTAGGCCTCCATAAAGATTAACATGTGTCTCTAATACCTTTGGGACATCAGGGAAGAGCAGATACACTGCAGTGTTTTGGTCTGGTTAAGACCATTTAATTGATACAATTGTGATTGGCATATGTATTCATATTGGGGCATTTAATGAGGTAAAAAACAATTACGTTAATGCAAAGTGTGCCATAGGGTGCCTTTAAAGTCTCAGACAGGTTCTGTGGCAAACTTGTGTATAGAGTTTAAAGGCGAAGTCCACAATTCCAATCCCATACACTTATTTTTATCAAATTCAGTAAATCTCTCTTCATGGTCCTTTAGCAGTCAGTTCACTGTTTGCTCTCAAAAACCTCCAGTGTTCATACACAGTCCTGGCTCTCTCAATAGGGAACAAACATAGTGGCTTGGACCGAGCCATAAACAATCCCAGCCAATCAACAGACATATATCTAATTATGTATTTATCCAAGTATTTAACCATTCATTTATTTATTTATGTATTTATTTATTTATTTAGTTATGGCCCCGATAATCCTCCATAACCATCACAATACATTTGAGGATGTTATAAAAACTAGTTACCACAACTATACCTTAAAAAAACCTGCATAGTGTTGCTCAAAAAGAATTGTAATAAACTTTAAGTTGCCTTGTACACATGCTGGGGTTGGCTAACCTACAGCTGACTCTACTTTGCGATATGTCACGTCTACATCTCCTCACTCTAGCAAAGAAACCTGTGATTTAAAGGTGAAGACAGAAATTACAGCCATGCCAAATAAGGCAATTTCTTGTAGAGGTAGCGGAGAGCTAACAGCCATTCATTTTCTGTACGTCAATGCCATTTGTCAAAATCATTTGTAATTGCTATGCTGTATACCCAGAGATATTACTCCTTTCAAACTTCAAAATGGGACAGCAGTGTTTTCACATCATTTATGTTGTCACATTGAATGGTGCATCTGAATGCATCATTGGATTGTTGAAATTATACACCAAGAACAAATATTCACTTTTGAAGCCGTATTCTTCCCTGACAACTCATACAGGGAGCAAACAATGGTGGCCATAACTGAGAGGAAAACAGGAGCATAGGCCACAGGAGGTGTCCATCTCAAACACAGACAAATCACTGTTGTCCAAGAGTCCGACCTCGATCATCAGCTACTGTGCCAGCAGGACCACTCTGCGTGTCTGGACAGGCTAACACACAAGGAGGAGGAGGACATGATTTCTGAACAGCTGATGCATAACCTCACCACTGAGCCCTTGGCACAGCCCTTTTGCACAGTTTAATGAATGATGATGCTCTGTACCACACCCTCTTCTACCACCAGGTTCTACCAGCCCTCCTATAAATACATCTCTCTCTCTCTCTCGCCCCCTCTTTGTCTCCTCTCTCTCTGTCTCCAACTGTTTGTGTCTGACCTGTGTTTTCTGGCTTAAGTAACTCGTTAAAGTGCATCATTTTGGCCGCTCTGTGTTCCTGTAATTGAGAACATCGGTATTGATTCCCCATCTGGCGTCTGAATATCTGGGCCTGTTGGTGGTCTGGAGGGGGCGAGGCGAGTCAAATGTGATCACATCCAGCATGCACACACACACACACACACACACACACACGCTTGTTTCTCCAATTCACATCGACTAATGAAGGAGGCTGATGGCTTTTATTTCAAACAAACAGAATGTGTTTTATCCTTCTAAAACATTTCAGTCTAACATGATTATTCATCTACCCAGCTTACAGTAATAACCTTTTTTCAAAGGTCACATTTTCAGAGATGACATTAACCTTCCAAAGCCAAACTATTTTTCAATGAAAGCTTTAAAGGAAAACTTCTGTTTCGTTTTGTTTAGTTTTTTTCCCCCTTTTTTTAGGTCCAATTTTTCACTAGGGACACAAACTATTAATATCGGTCCAGTATGAAGTTAAAATACTAAACGCCAATCGCAAAACGGTTATACGATATAATCCCGGGGGGCAAGGATCCGTGTGAAAGTAAACCGCTTGTTTTCGCCACTGACAGGTTCATAATGTTATTATTAGTGTCTGACAACATGGAAAGGATCCCTACAGAGATAGACCAGCGTCTGTTTACCTCAATAACTGTAAAGAGAAACTGTAGAAAAAAACTGCAGTGGCAGAAAAAAGCAGATCAAGTTTATGCAGATGTATGCCCCATAGGATTACATTGTATAGTAGTTTTGCAGTTGCCAAACTGAACCCTGGACCAATTTAAAGATTTGTTTTTGGGCTTTTTGCCTTTAATGAGATAGGACAGTGAAGGTTTAGACAGGAAATGAGATGGAGAGAAGAGGTGGGATCGGAAAATGACAGTGGGTCGGATTCAAACCTGTGTCCCTGTGGGCGATCAGGCCCGTATATGGTCGGGGCTACTGCTTGCACCACAGTGCCCCCCAACACTGTAACAATTTAAATTAAATGAATCACAGTTCATACGAAGTAAATCTAGGTCACTTACACATATTAAACTAAGATGTGAAAACTTACAGCCATTGCTTTCGAGAGCCTGAGAAAAACAATGAGGCTTTTACTATGCGCTATCACATGATACAAAGCATATTAGCCACGAAAAGTAAATAATCACTTCAAAAGAAACTAATATAATACTGTGTGTGTCTCTGTATCAATAATATATATTTAACATGTAATATGTTGAATTACTGCAAGCACTGTAAATCATCTGACCTACATAAATCCGAGGGCAGAATTGTAGGCCTACTGTTTCCACAGCTTAGTTTATTAGCAGGGCTTGAGGCTTACTTTTGGATTGATTTATTGTATGTGCACTAAATATGATTTGAATGATAAATATACTTCAAAATGTTTCCTTTGTGTTTATTTCATTTTTACTCATATATTTTTTTTAAAGTCTTAAAAATGTACACAAAAGGTGTGAATATATTACTTCCAATTCACTTGAATCAAAGACAATAAAAAATAATGGTTACTTTAAATATTGCCGTCACTTGCGTCAACAAACCAATGTTCTTAAAATGTGAGCATTTGTATGTAGGAAATTTGCTGACATGAATGTGACTAACATAACCCATTCATCGTACTAGTACGGACTGTACTAGTTTCTGATTCTGCGCGCACTGTAAACTAGCCTACTATAACCTCCATCCTAATGTTACTTGTAGTGTCTGTAGTCACTTAGGAACACATGGCTTATAGGCAAATTTGAATAGCTGGATAGCTGGATGACTGGATGTCATTAATACTGACATGATATAGCTAACAAGGTTGGCATATGGCTAGGTAGCCAGTGCGATTAAACTGGGTCAACATTCCTGGGGGTCCCTCACACAATGTTCACGGGTGCACCTCCGATGACCTCACAGCAGGGCATCCCACTTCTTACACCATTTGTAGCGAAGGGAGAGCATGGTCACCCCACCCGGACTCGAACCCGGGTCTACAGGGTGCGAAACATGCGCTCTGACTGCCACACCAAAGAGCCCGTCTCAATGGCATGGCAGCCAAAGAGCATATACACCTGTAGGGGCGATCACATCGTCACACTGCCCTCACCTTCGGGAAGTGCACCCATGCGCTTCACGTACACAGACATCCCTCACGCATACACCAATCATGCTTCTCCCATCCAGAGCACCCCACACAAGCGCTTCACCCAACCACGGGGTCCTTCACACGGTGCTTCACCCAACCATGGGGTCCTTCACACAGGGGTCAACATTCCTGGGGGTCCCTCACACAGTGTTCATGGGCACGCCTCCGATGACCTCACAGCGGGTCATCCCACTTCTGACACCATTTGTAGCAAAGGGAGAGCGTGGTCACCCCACCCGGACTTGAACCTGGGTCTACAGGGTGCCAAACATGCAATCTGACCGCCACGCCAAAGAGCCCGGCTCAATGGCATGGCAGCCAGAGAGCATATTCACCTGTAGGGACGATCACATCGTCACAGAGGGCCCTTTGCTGTTGCGTTATCAACCTTTTTGTTGAAAAAAATATAGAGGCTGCTTGGGCTGAATTGTGTAACACTTTTTATTCGCACACAAGCTCCTAAATACAATTTACAGTTTGCGGACATATTTTAGTCATATTTTTAGACACAAATAGGCAAGTGAAACACTCACACTGTCAGGACCTGCTTAGGCTGACAGGATGCAGCGCATAAGAGGCATTTGTTGACAGATCAGACTAGAGACGTCCAAGGGTGAGCAAAGACAGTGATTCCACCAATCATGTTCAAGTAAAAGCATGTCACTGTTTGTAAGTTGGAGTATTTCCATAATGACATGCTTGCAACCCATAGCTCTTCTGGACATCACCTCCATATTGACAAACTGCCTCCATTAGTACGGTTGCCTAGGTTAGACATCATGTTATTAAGTGGTGAAAGACGGACGAACATCCATACTGAAATGTCAACTCAGCGAGGAAAATATTGGATGATACATTTGTTAATAAACCACCCGACCAGTCTTTGGTTTTTCAATGTTTTAACCCTGACATGTACCAATCTGTACCAATGTACCAATTTTTCCCGAGGCTCCAGAAAACACTCACGACTGATTGTTGTCGCTGTTCCACATGCACACGTCTACAAAAGCTGAAGCAAATGCTCACCATCAAGATCTGCTCTGTAGATGATTAGTGGAGACATTTGTCTCAGAAAGCGTTTATTGGTTGGCTTTCATAGCAGCGCCACCTCAGCAACAAAACATAACAGAGGCCTTTTATGTTAATTCACTTGCTTGATTCCTGGAATAGAAAGGTACATTTACACTTCATTTCGCCAAGACCACACTTCAACATAAATCTGAGAGCCATGATGATGATGAACATTTTTGTATTGATCTAATGCATTGTTATTATGTCTAAAAGCCTCCCTGATGGTGTATCTGTTGTGCTGTTCGTTGGGCACTTTTTGTCTGTCTTTTTGAAAAAAAGGCTGTAATTGTGACCACTGAACTGCCATAAAAGCACTAAAGCTTTCTCTCTCTCTCTCTCTCTCTCTCTCTCTCTCTCTCTCTCTCTCTCCCTATCCTGTTCCGGAGAAAGAGAAAGCTATTGATGGCTGTTCAACATAAGCACTAAATGTATGAGTGGGTCGCTTATTAACCCTCCACATCACATCACGTGACAGTCAGAAAAATTCCGATCAGCAAACTTTCTCTCACCGGTCTCATCTTGTTCTTCACTGTAGTTCTTCTCATTTAGCTGAAAGGGAATATGCCTAGTTAAATATAGATTCCCCACGATCCCCATCCTCCGACCAGAGCAACATCTCTGGCACTCATATTACTGCAGCTCTCACTCATTCTGATATTGAATGAACGCATCGCTTCGACCATTCCTTCCTCTTCCTGTGGTCAGTGTGCTGCTGTTCACCTCAGGCACGGCTACAATCAGATTGATGAGGAGGTTATGCTGCCTCATTAAAGAAGCCAAGCGATGTGCAAGCCAACCCAGGACACTTGGGATTCATCATCCTGTAGATGAACTGCAGGAAGAGCATGTGGCTTCAAGTGGTTTTCTGGTGGTTGTCTATTTAGAAAAAAAATGATAGCAGCTGGAAGCTGTATGAATGATTTTGGCCAACACTGACAGTTTGGGTTGCTTTGTGTAAACCCTCGTGCCTAAATGCAGAGCATCATGTACTGTAGCGTGCTTGGCGAGTGCTGGCACGTCCGAGAGCTTAATTAAAAAGTGAAAAGAATGGAGTCCCCCCCACCCCCCACAAATAGACCATGAACATAAAATCATATTACCCACAGTGCTTTTGAAAGTCATCTCAGATCCACAGCCCTCCTGAGCGAGCTAATCACACTTGTCCTGCTTTACAGAAATAGACACGCAATATCATAATGACCCTGAGCACATTCACTGCACGTAGTGATGTTTCTCTTAAGAGTTTATGTTTCAGATAATTGGATAAATCTTTGAAAAATGTAACATACCATTGCTTTGCTATAGCAGAAAAAAAGACAATTCTATTTTTAAGATAAACATGGGAATACCACAATAACAATTTCCTTAGAAGCTATAACTGCCGTTTAATAATACACAAAGATGTTAATTTCCTTTGAGCTGGTAATCAGAGGGCTATACACAGAAAATCAGCTCACACAAGTTCACTAGCTGGTCTATATAGCCTACCCTACTGAGGAAACAGCGAGGAAGAGGCTTAACCCTCTCAGAACAGGAGTGTAAACCTGGACTCATTGGGAACATTCTGTTTGGTTAATGAATACCACAATAAAGTTCTTCCATGCAGCAGCAGTGAGACGCTCTTCCATGTTATACTGAAATCCTCCCACCACCCATTGCAAACTTGTTTCAGCGATTATCAGCAATCATCTATCATCCTCAATGCAGGAGGTGAGAGGAGGTCAAGGTTACCAGAGGCTACACTCATAAAACTTTAACTCACTTTAACAAATGTGTTTTGTCTGTGTGAAATCTTTGCCCCGGATTAGGTCATTTATAACATCAATAATTCAGCAGTCATTTTGAGAGAATGCTGGGGTATGGTTGTCAAAGCTTAAAGAATTGCTGGTGTGTATTCTTTTTAAATGCTGCTTTGTGCAGAGCTAAAGCTGAGAAATGATCAGTCAGTTTGAAGACTGGAGGGAGGGGAGTAAAATATGCTTTCAACCTTGATGATCACTTTGTAAGTTGGAAAAAGAGATTAGGAAAGTAGGACTGAACAGGTAGCATGTGTAAACACACATACACAGCGGCTTCAGATCAAATCAGTATTGATCTTCTTCACATGACCATGTACCATCAAAATGACGTTGGAGATGTTATAGAAATTAGCTACCTAAAAAATATACCTTAAACAGTAAAAAACTCCATAATGTCGCGTTGATGTGGGCGATGTTCTACAGAAGAGTGTTATGTAGAGCTCACAAACATGGTGCTAACAAATAAGGCCCCAATGCCACAGACACTACATGACTCCCAAAGTAGTCAGATCACTGTACTGTTCACACAACACGCTGTCTTGTAATCAGGAATCTTGACGTCGCTGTGGTTCGCTGCACACTACATGACTGATTGGCGACAGGGGGGTCACACATTCCAAGATCTTTCACCAGGAGGAATCTCTGACGAGTCTGTCTGGTCTCCACGAAAACACACACGATAAGTGAATGATGCGATATAATTTGCAAGAAAGGATTTTTATTAACAAAATGGATGAACTGAGCAAATGGCAAGAAATGAGTGATCCAGGTTGTTTGTGCACTGATTTGCAGAAAATAAAAATAAAAACAAGGGAGAAAAAGATGCTTGTTGCTTGTTGTGTTGCAGGTTTCACACCTTCGTTCCCAGGTTTCCCCTTACCTCGTGTCTTGCACTCTCATTTGCCGTAGCTTGTCGCCGCCATCATTGCCATTTACAACCGAGTCCCAACACTTTTTTACACCTGGGGATTTGGACTCCCCGACAGGTCCGGATATTTAGCCAGCTTAATGTCTTTCTGGTGTCTGTGAGGCGAGTGTCTCAGATTGCGTCTTCACACACAGCAATACAGCAATAGAGCGCCAATTTGCCACTGAGCTTTTGACCTTTGATCCCATCAGTAAGCTTAAATAATAAAGTCTATATCTAAAAACTTCATAATTTCATAATTCATATTGAAAAATCTAAAATGTTCATAATCTAAATCTAAACTTTTTTTTTTTTTTAATATATAATTCAAAAAGACTAATTATAAATGTAACCCCTCAATTTCTCTCTGGACCATAGTGAGAATGCAACAGAACCATTGGTGGCAACTGGGAATTCATGCACAGAAAAAACACCAGTGTCAGTATCAGTAACAGCAAATACCATAAGGCCATTAGATATTTATAGGAGACCTGAAGAGCACTCCAATCAACATTTGACCTTTTTTTGCTTCCTTTGATTTAAACAATCCTTAATAGCTTTGTAAAAAAAAAACACTTTCTGGAAACTCTCATCATGATTTTATGACATCGGGGGACACCTTGAGGGAAGAAAAATATGAGTATTTACCAACCATGAAAGCGTGTAGAAAAATGTATCCCGCTGCAAAAGATCAATTAGTTATTTTCTCCCCTATGCATCCTCTCTTTTTGAACTATATTTCCATAGAGACATTATTAAAATGAGTTGCAGATCTGGTAGAGATTCTCAATGGTTAGTGAAATATTCACTGGGAGCGTAGAAGGCATGATAAACTGATAGTGAAGCAGGGTAAGGAACTTGCATTTTTTGATGCATATCAAATAGATAGTAAAGCCTACTGACCCTGCAACATGGTAAGCTTTAAAAGAGATTATCTGTCCTCTCCGCATGGAAACCACTTACTTTAGCCTTTCCTCAGACAGCGTTGGACACCTTCATCAAGTGAAACAGTTTTGCCATCTACCTCTAGCAGGAAGACGGTGTTTTAAATGTCATCTGCTATGGCCTGACACACCTAAGGGTCACATGTCAGTCAGTGTGATTAAAGTGGCATCACATTACAGCTAGTATAATATGGTGCTAATAAGCTGCACGTCTTAATTGCAAATCAGGGCAGTGGAAATACAAGAATAGTAAATGCAGGTTCAATATAAACAGTGCTTTGAAGAGTGTTCTTTAAAGGGTGTTAATTGTCTCGTTCCCTGTTCTAACACAGGAAAATGTCTCTGGCCAATATGGTCTGCATGGGCATGGTGACTGATTAGCCATGCTAGTAATGTCTTTCACGTATCCTCTCACCACGAAAATGAAAATCAGAGAGTGCATATCTGCCGCTAAGGTCAAACATTGGACTGTACGGGTGTGTCACGGAGAAAGAAAATTGGCACATTTCTATTACAGTGAGCTGATAGCTGGGATAATATGGTCGAGTTATTTGAGCAGTATTAGTATGGAAATGATGATGCTGTTTGTCAAGTAATGGAGTTAAGATAATTAACCAGTGCCCAAATGCATTCAGCACACACCTAATATCTCGCAGTGCAAACAGTCTGGCACAGTTTATCAAGAAACGACTTTTTCTGATGTCTTGAGATGGTGAAAATGGGCCATTTGTTTAATGTCTTTTTCTGATTCCCTGTTATGAGAATTAGATATGCAGCCTTTTCCATCTCCATTTAAACTGAGGAATGGCTGAAAAATGTCCGCCTCCCTCCTGTGGATGTTGCGGGGCTCTTTCTATGTGTGTGTGGCTGTGAAGGGATTAGAGGGAATAGGTGGAGAAGTGATGCCCAGTTTATGAGGCATAAATGCTTAGAACATTCTTGTCATGGAACCTTCCCATTACAGAAAACAACAGCAAAATGACTCCCTTCTCTTGACTCTTCTTCCCTCCAGCTCTCCCTCATTCCCGCCACCCACAACCCCTTTCGCAATCTCTCCATTTCTCCCCCCCTCTCTCTCTCTCCATTTCTCTCTCTCTCTCTCTCTCTCTCTCTCTCTCTCTCTCCTCTCTCTCCTCTCTCTCTCTCTCTATCTCTCTCGCATCCCGTTGGGGCCTCTGCCCTTGAATATAAATTGATGACGGTTATATTTAAAGCAGTTACATTATTAAGTCGCTTCCTTTTTCACGCTTCCATCTCACCCTTAGCTTGTGCTTTCACTTTGACTCGGACCGAAGCAGAGCTGGAAGTCAGGAGGAGCAATATTTCAAAGGCACCTTTTCCCTCCCCTAAACAGGCTGGTCTATGGCCAAAGAGCCTGGGCTGGAGCTGACATCAAAGGGCCCTCAGTTCCCTGAGCCCCCGGATCGGCCCTAAATATCCCCCATACATCCCCTGGTACCCCGGCAGACACAGAAAGGTGAGGCACAGCAGGGCGCAGTGCAGATAAGAGGCGGAGGAGAAACAATGAAGTCAGCAGATGGCAGATCTTGCCCCCCCCCCAACCCAACACCACCATAACAGGATGGGATGAGGCTGTGGACATCTCTATTATGGAGTGGTCCACTGCTGAAGAATGCTGCGCTGGTGCAATGTGTGGACTACTGACCTAAGCTGAAACATGGAAGTACTGTACATACATACACAAACACAGAGGCACTCAGATACACACACACACACACACACACACACACACACACACACACACACACACACACACACACACACACACACACACACACACACACACACACACACACACACACACACACACACACACACACACACACACAGAACTACAGATATTAATATTAACCATTCTAAGCATAACCTTAGTCTATGCTGCTGTCTTTGAAACCCTCACAGACCAAAAAACTGCTTTGTTATGTTGCTGAATGTCAAACCAAGAGGACTGCCAGGATTACACCCATACTGCCTGTCTGGAGTATGTGCTGTCTTTTCCCTGGAGTTCTGGAACAGTGAACATTTGCAAATCTCATTTGATGCGGGGTTTAGGCATTTCAGACTGATGGTTTAATAAATATATACATTTGGCCATTGACCATTAGCTGGTCAAATACATTCATATACACCAGAGTGCCAAGGAGCAGAGAGGATAGAGGGACAACCAAATAGCCTAAATACAGACCAATTTAGTTGTTAATTGTACTAATAATAAAAGTGATGCCATCTCTCTTTCTCTCTCTCTCTCTCTCTCCCCCTATCTCTCTCTCTCTCTTGCATGTGTGCATTCGCTCACTCTCTTTCTCGTTCTCCTTTCATCAGGCTTGTGATAATCCCCTTTCTCATCCACCAACCTTTCCTTGTTGTTTGCAGGCAAACGAAGTGTAATCAATGTGGTGATTAAAGTCTTATTCAAAAGGCATTGAACGGGCCAAGACAGAGGAGGAGATTAGATTAAGCTAAATCTGTCTCATCACAATCGCTTCCCTACCCTTTTCACCCCCCTCTGACCACCCCACAAACAAACAAACACACACACACACACACACACACACACACACACACACACACACACACACACACACATGTACACATACAGACACATATACACACACCAGTTAAAAGCCTCTGCCTGTCAGTATGTGATTTATCAGACAGTTCAATGCATCGAACTGGCGAGGTCCTGCAAAATAGGAAACTGCATTGACTGCTAGAATGAGGTTGTCTAGACAGGGCATGATAAACACAGTTTTTGTATGTCAGTGTCAGTGCTGTCTATACACACACACACACACACACACACGCACACACACACACACACACACCAGTGCTGCTTGTATACACACACACACACACACAGCCACACACAAACAAAAACAGACACAAACACATTTACAGGCACACTACCCGCAAACAAAGCAAATAACTCACATCCTGGTGCAGTCAATTGGCAGTGCTAATGCTCTTCTTCATGACTATGGGACTGCAGTGCTAATGCTCTTCTTCATGACTATGGGACTGCAGTGCTAACGCTCTTCATCATGACTATGGGACTGCAGTGCTAACGCTCTTCATCATGACTATGGGACTGCAGTGCTAATGCTCTTCATCATGACTATGGGACTGCAGTGCTAACGCTCTTCATCATGACTATGGGACTGCAGTGCTAACGCTCTTCATCATGACTATGGGGCTGCAGAGACAGTGAGCTGGGCTGCTGGAGGAGGCTACGGAACAGTGAGACCCCCATTAACAAGACTGCGAACTGACCACTGGCCACTGAGCACGTGACACACACCCCAACTTCTCCACCACCACCACCACCACCACCACCCCCATACACAGCTCTGCCAGGGCAGGGAAGGGAAGCCTGGTATCCAATATTGATATAGACATTTATTCAATATTAAAACATTAACCATAACCCTGCAGGAACACAAGGCAGCAGCTGCCTGTCCAAAGGAGCAGGGCCAAGATGTTTTATTAATACCTATCTGCTCCTATTAATATGTGAGTGGATAAGACTACAATTTCTTTCTCTTGCTCTCTTTCTCTTACTCTCTCTCTCTCTCTCTCTCTCTCACACACACACACACACACACGCAAACAGTTTTGCTGAGACACTCTCACTGAAACACCAATACACATAGGATCACACACACACACAACATACATGGAATATATTGACTTAAATCCCTTAGAATTCATGCTGCCCTACCAGCTGACAGGGAGGAGGAAATTGCAGGAAAATCATCAACAATACCTTCTGCCAAGTAGACATCTTTGACGACTTCATAAATATCTGTGATTACAGGTATGTGTGCGCACACACAGACTCGCATAAACAGACAAATATTTGTAACAGCCTCATTGCTTGCATTGATGAAATTTGGTGTTGACAGCCAATGCAATATTCAACCTCTTTTGATGCGTTTCAACACATTTCACAACTTCACAAATCATTAATAAAGCCAGACTGCATGCATTACTGACTCGTCCAAAGCAAAACCTGTGTCAGACAAAGCAAACATTCATTACTAAGTCCCACTGTAAATCAATGTAGGACCGCAATCAGTTATAGCAGCTCTCACACTCTCTCACCTCGAACACCCTTTCTCCTTTTCTGCCTATTCTTACTCACCCTTTATCTTACCACTGCTCCATCGTTCTCCTGTCTCACTATTCCTCCTTCTCTCCCACACACTCCTTTCTCCCATCTCCCTCTCGCTCACTCGATACTAGCAAACCAATGCCAATGAGTCTGCGGCATGACCAAAAAAGATGAAGAGAGGGAGAAAAATAAAATGAACACAAAAAAGAAAGCAATACACGATTCTCTCATTCATCCAGTGCTTCCATAGGTCAAGATCCCCATCATGCCCACATGATGCTTTGTGTCTGGTGACATTAATGATGCCTCATAGTAAGCATATATTATGGCTGATTTGTTTGGGTGGATCAGTGGAGCGAGACGACCGTGTCGTCTCGTGCCACAGCACGATAACCACTCAATGCCAGGCGAACAGCCTCTTCTGCTATTTTTTCCCCCCCTTCCGCTTCATAAAGGTCATGTCGCATTTGCTCTATTCAAAACAAATCACTCAAGACAATAGAGGCATACTCGTTATGTGGTGCCTGGAAACGCAAACAAATCAAGTAAATACAATTAGTTCCAGCACAAATGTGGTAAGATTTAAACCTGGATAACAGGCTGTGCTCATTCTTGACGAACACTGACATGTACAGAGAGGGAAATGGCACACGAGGGTTATGGCATATGAGGGTTTAACGTTGGATCCTCCAGTATTTCTTCCCCTCGTCTCTTCCTTATTAACGAATAGGAAGCCACCGCTGAAAAGGCTCCCAGACTGCAACCCTCATCCCTGTCTTGCACTCCTCGTGACATTTATTAATCTTTCATCACCACTGTATAAACCTACGTGCCATCTATCTACTCATACAACATTGATGCCATGCACTGGGCCTCGAGACAAATTCTGTAAAGTATATAGGGAGCATTATTGCCTGTCCCTGAGGAGAAATCTTAGTGTTGAAGTCTGCCTGCACAATGAGGGTGACTTCTCTTGGCTCTCTGCCGGTCACTATTGATTTTTCTTTTTTGCATCCAGACACAGCTTCTCCCTCTTTGTTCGTATTTATTTACACAACACTGAGGATCAATCTTCACATATTCAACAAAACCACACAAACCAGGGGTTAAGTGATCTGGCCATAAAAAATTCATGTCCTTTCATTCCCCCCTGGCTCTCCAGCGATAGGCTTTCGCTGTGCCAGGGCTCCTCTCCGTTGCTCAGTCTCCTTAAAACTTCATTAAGATGTGACAGTGGCTAAGCAGTGCTTTATTGGTGTTGCAAAGGCCACACAAAGCTAATTAATCTGGTGGAGATGAATCTAATTAAGACATCCCCCAACTCCTGCAGACTGGGTATTACCTTGGAAAAGTGGCTTGCTTGGAGAAGGAAGTCAAAACTGTTTTATCTAGTGTGCTCACGGCGGCACCCTGGGAAGGTTAAATGCTGAAAAATTGTTGCACCTGGGGCTTTCCCTTCCTGCCACTCACCCTTGCTGTATGCATCCTGGCGTGGCCACTGTGGCCACATCTCTAGGGGGTGTCACACACTGCAGGGACAAATTTCATCCCTGTTATGTCAGAAGATTGAGGTGGCAAAGTCGTTGTTGGACATGAGATGGATATTGTTCGCTGTGATGGGCTCATTATCAAATCAATATTCTCTTATTCTCAACTATTAAGAGATTACAACCGTATGCGCGTTTGCCGTCACGCTCCGGTACCTTTGATTAAATGCATCAAGTGTATGTTCAGAATAGGCATTTATTCGGACTCCTTGAAATCCGGGCGAAGAGGACAGGCAATTCTAAAGTACTTATTTCATTTTGCTCTCCGACTCTGCCAACGTGCTGCATGTGGGCCTGACATTTACAAAGGCCATAAACCTTTTAACAATGACTGCTATTAAAAACACATTTGCCCATTCCCACTATCCACGAGAGAGTGTGTTTCAAAGAAAGAAACTGCCCATTCATATGGGCCCCAAAAGAAACATTCATGGTGGGGAACTGCCATTTAACCTCTGCTTTTGTCAAATCTGGCTTTAGAAAGCAACATTTATTGGAAAATGGATTGTGAGAAAATCAGAATTTTGATGAGTTCCTCAAGGGAAAAACCTGCAGTGATTTAAAGCCAGGACAAAATGAATGAAAACTTAATGTATTAATCTCTCTATTCAAAATATAAGTCTTGAGGGATGGGGTTTTAAAGGGCAATTCCTGTATTTTTAAACCTGGGACTTATTTTCCCATCTTTTTGGCTCCAAATTTGTACTAGGGACAAAAATGAACATTCTTCCAACATTAACTCTTCTGGACCAGACCGAAAGAAGAGAAAGGTAAGCTAACGACAGTAGAAACAGTCATAATAAAAGGTAGAGGTAGGGATTCTCTCCATGTTCTTTCTCATTTTCTTTGCGCTTATAACAACATTATGAGCCTGTCAGTGGCAAAGAAAAGCAGATTTCTTTGTCATGGAATGCGTGCCCCATGAGATTATATTGTATAGGCATTTTGGGGTTGCAAGTTATAATATTCAATACGTTTTTGTCCCTAGTAAAAAATGTGGATAAGCAACCATATTATATTATACTATATTATATTATTATTATATATACAACAATAACAACACATATAATAATAATTATAATTTGCAATCCTGGATTTAGCTGCTCTGCCCAGTGAGATTAGATGTTTGGTTGCAGCTACTTTAGTGCCTGATTGAGCATTTAACATGAATATGTACCCTTCAGTTCAAATAACTAGACTAGAGTCTGAGCGACTTCTCCAGGGCTGTCTGCAGCTTCAGCACAGTGCCCTTTCCTGAGTACCCTTACCTTGCAGAGAGACGGTCTCTAAGGTCCCTCTGTGCCAACTCTGCCACTGCGTTGCCTGACTGATGTGTGCTGCCCACTCCCCCTGTCACGATTCAAAGCCTCTCTTCGCTCGACGTGCCACAGTGGCAGGCATGGAGAGACGAATCATGGCACTGGAACCCACTCGCTAATTGGCGATCCTTTACCCTTTTTTCACGACATCCCAAAAAGTTTACTCCAGCCTGTCAGACTGTCGCAGAAACCATAAATTCATAATTGTGGGACATTTCACATTCAGACTTTTTTTTTTTCCAACAGTAGAATGTTTTATGGTTGCTAATGTGTTTTTCTGAAGCCTCCTCAGTTTCCTCAGAAACTCTGAGGCAGATATAGTGATTGACAATCTGGAACCAAAACGGAAACAGAAAGCTAACCCCACAGACCAAGTGCGCGTTGAATTATTAATTTGGAAACCACATTTACTGAGAGGAGTTGTAACACTGATGAAATATCCTGCGCATTTTCACATCACACATGGCATTAACGGAATGTAATTACAGCTAATATATGTGATACTTTTACCGAATACTTGAGCGAGTTTTACATGCTGATACCCATCACAAAAATAAATGCACTGAAGAAAAACAAGGTAGTCTCTCGGATTCTCTTGGGCTCTCTAACTGCCGACTAAAATTTTAACTTGGTCTGATTGTAGGCACCAATCAGACAACCTCCAAAAAGACAGACTTGCCAGTGCTTATGGGGGCCAACAGACGTTAGTAAGAAATGCTAACATCACTTCCAGCAGCTGTAACTGACCATGTGATGTCTTCCAGGCCACATGGAGTCCTGGCGTGTGGAGTGATTTTGGGCAGCCAGACCGCAGGCGCATCACATTATGCATTCTTGCCCACGTAGCCACTGCACCTGTCACAATGGCACGGCTCGCTCATGGCCCCGGAGGAGATCTTTCTATCAATTTCCATTTAGTTCAGATAGTATCCCACAACTGAAAACGGGTCTTTGATTCAGATTATATGATATGAATATTTACAAGAAGCAGGGGTGTGCGGAATGGCGATCTTTCAGAAGAGAAATAAAGTTTTCTTTGAGCGTTTTTATACGTTGTGGAGCCACCCATGAGAATTTGCTTTGTACTCTCCAGAACAGCTAGGAGGCAGAAAGTAAACCAGTAGCCTGACCTGGAACTATATTTTTCTCCTCTCCTCAGTCAGTGGATGACATGGTCCTTTGGGCTTTTAGCACATTGGAGCATTCCATACAGAACCCTGTGCGGTTTGGGCTCTCTTTTGGACCAGGAGCTCAGGCATCATCAATCTGTTTTTCACACTGAGACAAAAAATGTGTGTTTGTAGAGTCGTTTTGCACCGAGGAATAAACAAATCCTAAGAACGAACAGATATTGTCACAGAGATAGCACAGTGCAACCCTGGCCCCACTAAATACTCCTCACACGCATTGCTACATTTCCTACATTCTATCAAGATTCAGGTCATCTGATGTCCGCAAAAAAAGCAGGTCCCTCTTATCTCTCAGCAAACGGGCACTGCAGCGTTCCTGAATGGTCACCGGTTTAGGAGTTAAATCAAATTACAGTTTCACCATGTCCAGAAATGGAAAGTGTGTTAACCACCTTTTCAGTGTCTGGAGAAATGGGGTGATGGAAAAGAGAGAAATTGAGGTGAATTCTGTGGGACATGTGCAGTAATTTAAATGTAAATGAGTAATGAGGGAGTGTGGAGGTCATGAATGGAGTTTGCCCTGGGATGATAACGCCACGCGCGTATTTCAATTCCTTTCGTGCAAATACAAAATAGAAATGACATCGCCGGCGTCAGCACAGCAGGGAGTTTTGGGTGGATCATCTGATGGCTTTTGACCTATACTTAGACCAGCACTGGGAACAAAGTCACGGGTCAAAGATCACAGATCAGAGACAGCTTGAGCTGTCATCTTGCATCCAGTCTTTGGCCTTTTGTGGGGTTTGAAAAAGCATGAGAAGCCAAATATATTATTTCAATAATTTATTCCAAAAGTAAGTGATGACCGCATATGTGAGGCAGAAGTCACTGAATTAAATGAAGGATTAAATGTAATTTAAGATTGGATGCTACACAGTACACAATATGCGCTAAATACGCACTGACCAAATCCCTGATATCAAATGTCCAAACCACCACTTTCTCTCTTAACAGGAGTATCAGTTGGGGGTGGCATGAGGCCATATTTGTATTAATCTCTCTGTGGTCAGTGTCTTCCTAATGTGCAGGTAATATCCCACCCCATCAGTGGCGAGCCCCATCCTTCAGTGTCTGTGGGCCGACCCCCTCATCCTGATGACTGCGGTGGTTTTCATCAAAGCCACCCACTAATCCTCTCCGCTGCTGGTGTCAAAGCGGCGGATCATGTCCAGAGTCTGTTAAAGAGCAGAGGCTCCGTACTCACAAAGGCGATTATGGTCTCATCCAATTTTTCCCCACTATTGCCGAGTCAGCCAAGAAAGTGAGCGAAAGAGACAAGGGGAAAAAGAGAGAGATCTCTGTTATGATTGAGGCGGCGAGGCAGTGAATTTGATGGGGTGTTATTTTCTGGTTTCATTTGCTCCACTGGTCCCATAGAAGAGGCGGCTGTGTTAAAAAAAATCAAATATCTATTAAACGTGAATGAATAAATAAATAAATAAATAAATAAAAGTGCCAGAGGTGCCTAAGAGCCAACAGAGATCACGGAGCCTGCATACCTCACACATGCTGTCATAGGCTGGCCACAGTGTGCTCTGATGGTGGTCGGGCAAGGTGACCCTGCCTCTAACACCAGTGTTAATGTGAAACTTATGAGCTGGATAGGATCCCCTGCCATCCGGCTAACGAACATGCTGGACACACTGTGCAGAGGGCCCACACTGACGCTGGGCCAATGTTAAAGCACCTGCTCATAAATGTTTGAATGCAGAGGTCCACTTAGTCATAGAAGCCTTTTATGATTGTGTGATGGGACGGCTGACAAATGACTGTAATGGTTTAAATGAGAGTGAACAAAATAATGGGAAAAAAAATAAATTATGTTTACAAATACGGTTGGGTTATACAAATGCCTTGAAAAGGCCAATATGTGTAGTGTCATTCACAGATGAATGACAAAAGCAGGATGCAAAGAGAGAGGGATGGCTTTACAACACAGCAAAGCAAACAATCAATACTGCTCATATTTCACTGTCTGTCGTCCATTTATGGGCAGAAGCCTTGCCTGACATGGTCACGCAAGACACTGCAGATCATACAAATGTTTCTTCCTTTTAAGTACATTATATCCTATGTGCATATTTCAACTGTTTTATGGAGGTGTTCAGACAACAAACATTATTGCATCTCTCTCTCTCTCTCTCAATCTCAATTTCTCTCTCTCAATCTCTCAATCTGTCTCTCTCTCTCTCTCTCTCTCTCTCTCTCTCTCTCTCCCACACACACACACACACACACACACACACACACACGCACAAACACACGCACACGCACACGCACACGCACACGCACACACACACACACACACATACAGACACACGCCCATCATGATATTGTGCCGGGAATGAACCAAACTATACAATAAGGCATTCTAGCTCTGTAGCCCTCGACCTCTTCATAATGCATCTACTTCAAGGACTTGAATGGTGATCGAGAGATGCACTCATATGGGGAAGTGTTCGTTGTGTCTTGCCCTCCTGGATTCCCAGTGAAAGTTGAAGAGGTCTCGTTATTTTTGCCCGGAGCTCTAGTCAGTGCCAAAAGCATCTCTTCTACTTCACCCACAGCAAGCACTTAAACCAATAGGTCAAAACGATTGGCTCAGCCGAGAAGTGGGAGTGAATAACAAGTGGTAAACAGATTCAAGCAACACTGAAGAAACGAATCAGATACCCTCTGTGGTACTGCAGACAAACTGACTCTGGTATGTAAGCCCAACATTTGCAAGTCTAAATTTGAGCTCTGTTTTTATACCCCTTCCTGTCGTCAATTCTAATTGAATCAGCGTATCCAAATGAAATTTACCTTCTACCGTTCAGGATATATAAACTGTCTGTCTGCCTTTGAGAATTAATTCATTGTTGGCCAATGTACGTACGGACAGCAACAACTCCCGTAAAGCATTCTGTATACACGTGGAGCTGAATGGCGTTAAAAGGACTGCCCGCATACGGACAGGTATTCACCTCCCTTTTTAGAGCCTTGTGGCTTTCTTTACCAGCAGCACGTCTGCTCTGGTGCTGCCTAAAACATAAGGAGCGTATCGACCGGCGCTGGCCCGGGCTGAGGCTGCTGTAAATGATGCTTTTATACGGTGCTTCAGATTGAATTAACTCCCTCAATGGATTTACAGCTCCTGGCATAATGAGGCCTGAGTGGAGCTTTTCCTGCCCGGTTAAACAGTAGATCTAATCTCTCTCTTACTCACTCTCTCTCTCCCTCCCTCCCTCTCTCTCTCTCTCTCTCTCTCGCTCCTCTCTTTTTCTTTTCTCTTCCTTCATCTGTCTTTTTCCCTGCCTCTCTATCTACCCCTCTCTCTCTCCCTCATTCTCCCTCCCTCTGCCATTCGTCCTCTCTCCACCTCTGCTGCACCGTCATTCTTTTCTGCTTTCATGTAAACCTCTCGCTTCTGTCTGGCGAATCTTTACCCCATTCTGCATTGACCTAGCCTTCTAAGAAGTAAAAGGTTAAAGCACTGTGTTCTGTAACAAGTTCTGCTCATTCCAAAACTTGTAGAAAATGACTATTATCCAACCTGCTGGGCATCTAATAATAGGCGTCTCTATGGTCCAACCAAGCCTCTGTAACCTAGACAGTTCTATAAAAAGAAGGGATAAAATGTTCCCCGTGATTATAATAGAGTTTTATGATTACCATTGTGTTCTTGGGTGGACACACTCTCTCCCCCTATCTGCCCCCTCTCTCCCTCTCTCCTTCCATAAAAACAGGGTGATATGAGGCTTTCACCTGGTCCCCTCCCAAAGAGGGCTTTCTATGAATAGTTGAATTAACATGAGGCCCACAATGGCTCACAACCTTGGCTAATGTCACTGTAACATTGCAGCTACTTTCAAACTTCAGGAAAATACTAAAGTGCCACAAGAAGAAGGCATAACACCGTTCCAGTCAAAATGGTTCGTGAAATACTGGCCGCAAGAAGACAAGCCTGCTGCTCACAAATTATTTGGCTCGGTGTAAACCTATTAACTGTGGTACCAAAATAAAAACAAACCTGCATACTAATGAGCCACCTTGTCTTTGGGGGGGGGGGGGGGGGGGAGGCAAAATGTGGGAAAAACAGTCTTCTTTTTTATTTCTCTCCTTCGTCTCTGTCTGTCTCTCTCTCTCACTCAGTAACAGTGTGAGTCTCACATCTCTGAGTTATATATTTAGCAAAGACAGGGACTAAATTAGCCCATTAATTACTTTTTACCGCCACCTACATTCACACCGGTTTAATTAAGGACTCACTGTGAGGGAAGGAGGAAGGAGGAAGAAGTAGGACAGGGGGAATATAGCAGGAGATGGTTGGTTACAGTCAAATGTGTGTGTGTGTGTGTGTGTGTGTTTGTGCGAGTTTGTGCATTTGTATTTGTGTGTATGTGAGTGGGAATGCATGTGCAGTATGTGTGTGCATGTGTGTGTGTGAGTGTGTGTGCGTGTGTGTGTGTGTTAGGGGTGAATAGGGGTCACATCACAATGCATCAATGATGCATCAACTGCCCAGGAGGCACTGGACTCAGGCAGGCTGCTGGCATTCTGCAATACGCATCATGCTGGATGGCAATAAAACATGAGCAAAGCCTCCTGTAGAGGAGGGAGGAGAACGACGCAGCCCAGCATTTCATTGCCCCCAATCTTTTTATTTTCATCCTGTTTTCTGCACAAAATGAAAGCCTGCGATAATGAGTTTCTTAATGAAAGCTGGCTTTTTTCGAGAATGCTACACTCAAGAGTGCATACTTCTGCCTCATCTCTGGTGTAATCTAGTCCATAATGTTGCAATTGAGCCCTTTAACATGCAAATGATTCTCCAAACCCCATGCGTGAAGGCTGAATTAAACAGGCTTTCTGGAGTTACAACTGTTGCACTAATGCTTACAGCATAGAGGTTAATATGGGAAAACACTGTCAAAGATGTCTGTAGCTGAGCCAATTAGAATCAAGCAGGATTTGGGAACATTTCTCCGATGAGGTAAGTTTCAGATACTTGTCAGTACTGGAAAAGCATGAGTGTGCAATTAGAAGGTTGGTGCAGACTTAAAAATAAATGCCAAATCAGTGTCTATGTAGTTCCTGGTTCCCAGTCTTTAGCCAAATAACACACAGGAAGCTGCTTGTTCATTCCCTGTCATAATAAACCAACAAGAATCTAGGATGTAAGAATTTTGGATGTGAGGAGAAACTTCAGTTTGAAAGGAAATCATCATTTAAAAAAAATGATGATGCATTAAAAAAAAAAACTATTCTGGCATAATGTTTGGTGCAAAGCCCAGGCTAAATCAGCATCTCTACATGGAGGGCTCAACCACAACCGACTCCTAGCTTACTCTGCTTTCTCACAGACATTTCACACAAATGCTGTGCCCCTTCCTCCACAGCGCATACCATAAGAAATAAAAAATTGCAAATATATTGTTATAATTCTTACTGTGGGTATAGTAGTATTAATCCCTCGGGATTAATAAAGTATCCATCTATCTATCTATCATGTAGTGTTTGTCTAAGAAGGTCACTTACAGATATTTCACTATAGCATTCTCAGGTGAACAATGGACAAACTTGGTTCAAACACATTACCAGACAAGCAAAATCGCAAAAGCAAAATGCCAATGAATTACTCCCTGTCCTCCATGACTGTGATAAGCAAAATTGTCCACAAAAGCAGCACATCTCTGACCATTTATAACTGTATGGCGCCCTGTTTCTCTTGACATTCTGACCACTCTGTCAAAGGTGTAAGAGGCTGCTCAGCCTAATGGGGCAAATCCAGGATAAGGCCCGGAGCATTCCGTCTACCTCACTTAATAGTCCCATAGATCTACATCCACTCACAGCTGTCGAAGATATGACAGACTATATCACTCTTACACGGTGAACTGGACTAGGATAGCAAATGGCGTGATGCAGCAGGTGTCTGTTATGTGAAATGGTGACTCCTGTGTGTTAACAGGGCTTGTTTAACACAATCTTGTCTTGTTAGTTTTTTTTATTTTATTTTTCATCTCTGAAGTTTAGTCAGGGGTTTATACACATCTGAAACTGTCCAAGAGCTAAATCACAAACTTCTCAGCTAGCAAACACTAATCGCTGTTTCATAACGCCATCCCTTGCTTTGCCATCATTCAAAATTGCAGTCCCATGGAAGCGAAGACCAAAAGTGAGAAGGAGCATCGAAAGCCCTTCAAGCCGCAATGAGTCGAGGACGAGAACAAACACCAGTGATTTAATTTTTTTGCTTGTTTTTTTTTTTGCAGGATTTTTGCCCGTGCGCTAGCAGTTCTAATGACACTTGTGTGCCGCTGAGCCCGGTGTGCGTTGGAACCAAACTGCATATTTATACCCTTGCCTCCTCGGCTGCGCCAGCCCCGCCTGATCTGGGCTTTTCATTTCCCTGCCAGTCGGGGCTCCGGTGAACAGGAGCAGGTGCTGCGCGCCGCACCCCTTTCAGGTTGCTGTAAAAATATTTACATAAATGATCTGAAATATCTGTGTTTGCGTGAGTGTGTTTTTGCATGTGTGTGTGTGTGTGTGTGCTGTCCCATGGTGCTGCTGTTTCTGAAAACAAATATTTTAGACAAAAATATGTCTTTGGTACTTCTCAATGGCTCAATGTTGAATGCTTTTACCACCACTCAGAAGACATTTATACATAAGAGCTACCACTCAATTAGCCTTTAAAGCTTTAAGATGTGGAAACAGCTTGGGGGAAGCCAGTGCGATTGTTTGAAAATAATAATACAAAAAAGAAATGATACAACTGCTTATAAACGTGGCTTGGATATGGATTTGAATTTTACACAGATGCATGTTTTTTCAGCATGAGGCCTAATTACAGATGTCACCCTTATCTCTGCCTCCTCTCACCTCTGCGTGAGGCTCTTGAGAACAAGCCTTTGAAGATGTCTATCTTTCACCTCTCCCTCCTTGTACGAACACACATTTAGCACTCAAAAGCCCCACGGAGGTGGAAGACCAATGGGACGGATGAATACTAATGAAGAGATGAAGTGAGAGGCAAGTCTACAAGGGAAAGCCTGTCTGCTTATCAAAAAGTAAACACAGTTTTAGCGGTGCCCAGGCAGGAGAGCTGAAAATAATTGATATGACCTTATCATTACAGCACATATTCACTGCAAGTACACACATTTAGTAAATATCATTTTCACATCTACCAATGCCATGCAGCACCGCAAATCACAAAACACGACTGCAGTGCTTCAGCAGCTTTAATGTCAGAGGCTTTCAGTATGATATTGGAAAAGCACTACATTCACACCTAAAAGCATTTTTTTTTGCCAAACATAAAATCTAGTCTGTCCGCTGTGTATTTCAGAATGGAACACAAGATCTACAGTTTGTTTTATCATTATTATTTTTTTTCTTTCAGTCTTTTATCCTTCCTACCTCAGATGTAAGGGGTCTTTTTGCACTGGGTCTCTGTAACCTCGAGAACGACAGAAACCAGCTTTCTTCATTACAACTTCCATTCAAGCTGTTTTAGCTGGCAGGAAGGTGGTGGTGCGTGAGGTGTGAGTGCGTGTGTGTGCGTGTGTGTGTGTGTGTGTGTGCCTGTGTGTGTGTGTCTGTGTGCCTGTGTGTGTGGTGGTCCTCATTCTCACAAAACCGCCGGGAGGAGAGAGAGACTGACAGACGCACAAGTTCACCTTAAACAGGCTTTAATTGATTATCCGGCGAGCACACGCTGCTCTCATTTTGATGCTGGAGCTAGAAACGTGAGGGAGTGTTTTTAATTTAATTTCTGGAGTGGAGAGGAGAGGAGCGGATGGAGGATGGTGTGATTACTTTCAGTCCTGCTCACACTCTTTGAGGGTGAAGGGAAAAGGTGTAATACTTGTTTCCTGTAGCCCAACTCTTCAGGAGAATAAAAAGACTACAAGAAGCAATTTAAATTGGATTTAATTTAAAAAATGTCCTGTTCGAATTTGTTGTTTGAAACTGTGTGTTTCTCAACACAGGGGAATCATTGGTGTTCACAGTGTGCAGTAGTGTGAGGACCAGCTTCCGTGAAAGCTCTTATATTTACTGTTTGATTGTTTGATCCACCACCATACCATGTCTCGGTCTATGGAAACATATCTTTGTGATGTGGTTTGGCAGAGCATGATGGAACATGCATTAGAACACATTTCTGTGTATGACTGTTCAGAGAAGCTACAGTCCATTTAATTTGTCTCATTTACACACACACACACACACACACACACACACACACACACACACACACACACACACACACACACACACACACATATATTCAAAACTCATGGTGCATGCATTTCATTGATAATCGTAACAATTGAAGTTACCCGTGTTTTGAAACATCTGTCTGATCAAGGCTGATCCAAGTCTGATCATACCTTTATAGTCGTAACATCTTCGAAAACGTTTTATCTTTTGGTGCATATTTTTACATTCTCCAGCCTGTGCTGTGTGTATGTGTGTACCTGTGCTGTGCTGTGTGTATGTGTGTACCCGTGCTGTGTGTATGTGTGTACCTGTGCTGTGCTGTGTGTATGTGTGTACCTGTGCAGTGTCCTTTGTGAGTATGCGTCGTCTGGATGTTGTCATTCTGAAAGGCTGCTCTCTCTCTCCCTCAGGGCTGCATTATCCTCATCCATCTCTCTCTTGGCATCTGAGAAGTCCTAAATCTCCCTGCATCGATGGTACCAAAAACCTCTTTTGACAGCGCTTATTGTGTGTGTGTGTGTGTGTGTGCTGCGTCTCTCTTGCTCTCACTCTCTCTCTCTCTCTCTCTCTCTCTCTCTCTCTCTCTTTCTCTCTCTCTCCCTCTCTCCCTCTCTCTTTCTCTCTTTCTCTCTCTCCTATTTGAGGCCAAATGACGATGTCAGCCTCCACTGACAGCACATGTGTCTTCTGAAAAATGCCTCCCTGCATCTGATGAAATAGAGCACAAATCTGACAGTCTCTGTCAACATAACTTTCTGCCATGCTGAGTGTGTAACTCCCTGAGTGAGATGTTAGCATGCTGTCCAAGTTTTTAGGGAGGCGTCGTGCTTCAGAGCTACTTCCACGCGCCATAATTCATCCTCCTCCCCTTTCACGAGGAGACAGCGGCATGTTTTTCCACAATGCCTCCAAAATAGGACCATGAGACAGTGGTTGTGCGGACTCCCTGGGTAGAGAGTCATGTTAACACACTATTCTAACTGTGCTTTTAAGTTTACAAATCTACACTCTGGTCTGATAGGAGATGAAGGAGAGGAAATTATATACAGAAAACCTCTTTGTATGGAGTAAATCGGTATAACTGGCTTGGCAGTTACTATGCCATTATTGAAAATCATCACATGCATCATAGTTCACATACATAGGCTCTATCTAATGTATTTTAACTCACCATGTTTATCCTTATCTAATGCTCATCAAGAGACCAACATAATAGGAGAGGGAATGCACCCCAACACACCATTTGCACAGTATGTTTATGAGGCATTAGCAGCAACACAAGTACATATTGTCATGACAGCTACACACAGCACAGTGTTAAACACAGCAATAAGTGATACTTTTCTGGAATGTATTATCTACACTGTCTTAGTGTGATAGCTATCACTGAAATAGATACTCTGAGAAAAACATTTGTCTTTGAGGACCTCTGCCACCCAATTATTTTGCTTCTGCGCAGTGTTTGAAAGAGCGTGGGTGGACTCTTATTAGTCTGGCAGCGAGAACAGTTCACAACAAATATAAAACACTAAAAAATACACTTATATTTGCCTTTTTGCCCCTGAAACTATGAAAAATACTTTAATTTAAGGGATTCTTAATTTGCAAACATGCTCCCTTCATTTTACCTTGAGTTTAGCCAAGCCCTTAGTTTATTTTTAAGAAATGTCCTTAAATATGTGATACAAGGCATGATTCAAATCTTCTCCTGAGTTTATCAAAATTCAAGTGATTAGTAGGGAGTACATTTTTACAGATTGAAGGCCATTTCTTAATAATCCTTTAAGGACAGATGCCTTAAATGTAAAGTTCAAGGTTCAGTTCAAGGCCCTACTCAAAGGGTCTGTGTTAACAATGTTGGGGGGTGTCGCTGCACTTGTTTTGAGCACTGTAAATAAATTCACACAATATTTCACAAATATTTGCTGTGTTCCTCACACCCTCACCAACAAACTCTGTGAGTCCTGGCCGCCACCATCCTGTTGTGGAAGTTTTTTCACACTCCCTTACTTGTCAGAAATACAGAACAACTCTCTTCCTTTCTACATAAAAACAATATCGAAGAAGACCTCCCCTTTTGCTTTAGAGCCCATCACAGCACTGAAACGCCCTTCTGAATGACCTACTTGCATCTGATCATGGGTGCATTTCAGTACTGGTTCTTCTAGACCTTAGTGCTGCTTTCAACACTATAGATCATCATATTTTGCAACAGCGACTTGTTGGCATCAAAGGCCGTGCCCTATCCTAGTTTAGGTCTTCCCTTTCTAATCGTCATCAATTTGTTCATGTCCGTAAGTCATCCAATCACACCAGAGTAAGTTATGCTGGTCCCCAAGGCTCTGTGTTTGGACCCTTGCACTTCTTGTACATGATACCTTTAGGTGCTGTCATAAGGAAGCATGACATTAACTTCCATTGCTTTGCTAATGACACCCAACTTTACTTATCCATTAAACCTGAGGAAATTGTTTAGTTACCCAAGATAGAAGCCTGCCTGCAAGATGTAAAAGCTTGGATGACTAACAACTTCCTGCTCCTTGACTCCTTAACAATTGAGAATGACATTATCTAGCCATCTACCCATACTCAATGGCAAGTCATTAACATCCAACACTAGTATAAAGAATCAGTATAATTATCAACCAAGATCTCCTGCTCCCGGTCAAAAGTAGAATTGATTTCAAAGTCCTCCTTCTAACATACAAAACCCCAAACGACTTAGCTCCAAATTACCTCAAGGAATTAGTTCCTTCACTTCGTTCCCAGAGTGCAGGTCTCCTTGTAATTCCAAGAATATAAAAAAACACAATGGGAGGCAGAGCCTTCTGCTATCGAGCCCCCCTCCTGTGGAATAATCTTTCTGCTTCCATCCACGATGCAGACACCCTTTCCATATTCAAATCGAGCCTAAAGACATCCCTCTTTAGTGCATCCCATAGTCATGAATAATGCATAAAAAACCCGTCACCTGTCGCAACATTCTTCACTTCCTCCTGTTAGCCATGTTGTTGTGTTTAGCAGGAGTGGGCTACAGACAAAGCAGGGCCTTTTACGGATCCTCGGTACAGCATGTTGCGGCTGTCACCAGCCAGTTGTGCACTGCTATTGTATCCTACCACCCTTACTATACTTGCATAACAAAAATCCCCATGCACCAAGTCAGACAACATAACATTACTCATTACAACCAAACACATAAAATTCCCAATATCAATAAAACAGGGCTGCAGACGCATGTTGTACTGTGAATGAGGGCCTTTATGGATCCCGGGTGAAGCATGCAACGCGTTGGACACTGTTGCTATCCTAACTAAAATCCACTTGCACCGTGTCTGCCAACCATAACTAAATATAACTCATCAAAACTAAACATAAACAAAATTTTATCTTTATAAAATTAAAATTAAAATCTTTCATCCCCTTCTAGTCTAGACTGTCTTCACTGTGGGATGCTCCTGTAGTCACTCGACCTGATCTACTTGTAGAAACCCTTGGCCTACAGTTGTGTACACATCTCAAAACTCAATAATCCCCATTTTTTTGCATCACATGGCAAACACAGAAATTCATATGGTTAGACTTTTTTGACCACTAAATACTTACCAGTATGATGAATCTAAAACACTCTTCTGGATGGAATAAAACATATTTGTTACAGTGAAGTTACAGTGTTACAGTGCACTTCATAGAGCAATCTGACAAAAATGGTTACAATAGACTGATTACAGTAAATATACACACAGACACAGTACATTCAGTCAGTTTCAGTCAGACAGTGAACCTTTTAGCCTTTCAGCATTAGCAGACAGTTTTGCAGATTTGGTGTGGGGTTTTACACTTTAAGTGACAGGTTTCAGAAATTTCAGACAGATTTCGTTTCCATCTGCTGTGTTATGTGAATTAAAAATGGACACTCCTAATCAAGGTGTGAAGTTGTGAACAGCCGTGGGATCAAAACGTAAGATTGTCAGGGCAACTCTAATAGAAACACCTAATAAGATTTTATACATAATAATAAACAAAGTTTTATACAAATTTCAAGCGTTTCCACCAGGATTTCTAATTCTAATCGTCAAAATTCACATTACAGTTTTTCTTTATTGCAAAATCACTAAACCAAATGCTCAGTGGCCTGAACCCATTAATTGAATCGACAATTCTTTCTGCAAAATCATCACATTTTGTACTGTGATGGCACTGGTGGCAGAAGTGAAACACGATTAAAACACAGATGTCATAGTATAGCAAACAGTTCACACTTGTTGCTAATGATGTGATGGGATGTGACTTTGTAGAGCAGTAACCGCCGGTGAGACACAGGGTAGGGCGCACTCAAGCATGAATGGGTTGCAAAATTAGTTAGGTGTGGCAAACAAGTCATTCTTTACCAGCCAATTCACATGGAGCATTGTCCCACAATGGGGCAAAGAACACATTTCAGGTCACGAACGGCGGTTCGCCGCTGCCAGCCTCTGACCCCAAATGCCAGGATCTCTATCAGCCAAGAGTTTGGCAGGCTTTGTTGGCATACAAGTTGGTGTTCCAGGAAATGCTGTGAGTTGTATTCATCATGCTGTTTTAAAAAATAAACATGCACCCTAGTCCAAATCAATCACGTTAATTCAGAATACATTTATTGACAAATATAAATCAAATGACAAATTCTCTGTATTTGGGGCCTGAGGCTGGCGTTTCTGTGGAGAGACGGGGAGAGGAGAGGGGGAGAGGAGACGGGGGAGAGGAGAGGGGGAGAGGAGAGGAGAGGGGGAGAGGAGACGGGGAGAGGAGAGGGGGAGAGGAGACGGGGAGAGGAGACGGGGAGAGGAGAGGGGGAGAGGCTGATCAGAGAGACCATTTCAGCATTCTCTACGCCAGTGGTTCTCAAGTGGTGTGCCCATCCGATTTAATCTCTTTGATAATTATTTGACAGTCTGCTGTAGTACAATATGGGTCAAATCTCGCTAATGACATTATTGCCCATCTTAATGTGAGTGACATTCTTCATATCAATAACCAACATTAAGTTGGTGTGCCTTGACGCTCTGGTTTAAGCTTTGATCTGCCTTAGCCCACAAAGAGGTTGAAAACCCTCTGCTCTACATCCCAACTGAGGGGAACAGATGGCCAACAGCAAAGTCCAGGGTGATGTCCTTTGACCAACCACTTCTCCGGACCCAGCAGCTCACCATCCAGAGAGGAATGCATGCGCCAATTAAATGTGCCACCTGACCTGTCCAAGCATCTGAAACGCAAACGCGAACACATGTATAACCTGTAAACTAAAATGTGTCACCACTGAAGTGAATGAGAATGTGTTTACAGTTTTGTAAAAAGAGTAAATGAGATCTGCAAATTGTAATTAACTAGGTGAAATGTTTATAGTTTTGCCAAAAGAGTGACTGATTCAACAAATGGGTTCAGGCCACTGAGCATTTGGTTCAGAGAATGGCCTTTAGTGTTTTAGCAATACAGAAAAACTGTAAGAGAGGTGCTGTACGATGTGCAAGACAGGATGTGCCATATACAGTAGACACATTTATTTTAGTTCTCTACAGCTTTGGTGAGAAGAACATTTTCTAAGAGGCTAGAAAATAAGGGACAACTGAGAAAAGCTTTATTCCTCTGAATTGCATTGAGCTTTTTATACTCAGCTTTTTCTCATTTTCTGGTCCTTAAATGTTTTCATCAAAAGTGCCAAAATTTAGCTGAGGGCAAAAGCAATAGAAACATCAGCAAAATGATTGCCTCCCATTTCAACTTCGGATTCATCTGTTTCGGACTGTTGGATGTTGCCGGCAGCTAAAAGTTTCATATACATTATTTCATTTTCATTTATGCCTTTTCATCTGCTCTGATTTCATTTCCACATGAGCGCTGATTGTCTCTGTGAACTTCATGACAACTAAGGACCCAAGGAATTCGATGCTCGAAAAAACAGCCTATAAATATTAACATAAAAGTAAGCATATAAAAATAAAGACGTTAGCGTCTGCTCCACTCCACTTGATGTCTGAGACGTTTGATATGATCTCCTCGCTGGCTCTGTGAATCCGTTGCCGTTTCCCCTGGGGCCTCCTTCCCCCATCTTTTTCATGTCTGTCTTTGTGTCACCTGAGATCACACCGCACTTCATTTCCAAAGTTGTTCTTGACAAGCCCCAGTAAACAAAGGCCTCACAGTCTCCCGGCGAGAAACCACAAACACTGGACTGGATTTTTAGGATGACATAGGTGCTTGAGGCGGGCCGGATCAATAGGCACTCCAGAAAAAGGTGACCTCATCCTGGGTTCACCTTCATGGTGGTAATAGGGACGTGGTTGGTAAAGGGTAGGGTAGGGAGATCGATACCTGTTCCCGAAAGGTGACCCCTTCCTACCACCTCCTGTGGCGTCACCTGGGCTCGGGGGGTCTCTAGGGAGTGAGTGGAGGTGAGTGTGAGCGAGTCTCCGCTCCCTGCTCCCCCTCGCTCTTAATGACTCGAGTTTATAAAAATAACTCTAGAAAACAATCCCTCACAGCTAGGTGAGCATAGGGTTCAGCTGGTGCCCCATTTATGGAGCCTCACAAGCACTGAATCGTAGTCTAGGTACCTGTTACCATGGCATCGCATAACACAACAGAATGTAGCTATAAGCTACGCTGCTCAGCATGTCGTCATGCCCTTAGTGTGAACAGCAGTTATATTATCAGAAGAGGCTGCTGGTAATGATGACATGACAACAAACTGACAACTTGACCATTTGACTATTACACTGATGATCTATGTTTATAGGGCAGAGTGTAAGTGCATGTTAGATATAAGTGTCATGTGGTTGCAGCAGCATCATTCAACATGTGTCATTTCACATCGCTTCCTTTTGATAAGGGGGGAAAAACTGTCGACTACTGTCGACTCTCCTCACTCTCCTTACTGACCATCATCATCTCATCTCGAACAATGTGGCATTTATATTCTCAGTCATTCCTCAACATGGTCACTCATTCCCACATAAACCTTCATGCCTGAGCTGGATATATGGCCATAATCCTTCTCCCCTCTTTCACTTGTTGATGGAAAGATTGCCGATAGAGGAATGGGGCTATCTCAGCGTTGTCACGGATTTTCTCTGTGCCGGAGAGACTGTTTCATCACACACACCCTGTCACACATATACACACACCCCCACACCCCAACACTCATTGATCGTAAAGATTGTCATCTCGGAATGACCCTGTAGACCCATTCTATGAGGGAATTCAGTGCCAGCGCTCCTTTCACCTCATATGTCAGGGAGCGGGAGCGACGAAAAAAAAAGAGCAAACATCGTCCGGGATTAATCCTTTTCGGCGGGAGTGATGCAATGTGACAAAAAACGGGCAGGGCTAATTTTCTATTTAAGGAGATGGTGACGGCTATAGGAAATGTGCCACTCTGGCTATTTATTTCCCCCATCACTTTGGAGGTGAACGCATTCATCCAGAGAGCCATCCAAAGTGCTTTTAAAGAGCCCAAATGGATCAGCACATTACCATGAGAATGGCTTTTGTCAGCAGTATTGATACATAAGCAGCCCTTCCTGCGAAATCTCTGCCGGCTTAGATTTTACTGCAGCTCAGGTTGGAAGTTTCTGGCGATGCCAGGCAATTAAAAAAAAAACGTAACTCATAATTCTAATAAACAAAGGCTTATCCTCATACTACTTCTCCTCCACATGGCATCCTGACCTTTGACTCAGGGTAGGCACATGCGAAATGAAAAATAAATAAATAAAATATGAATTGAATTGAATTGAAATTGAAAATTGAACACATTGAATTGTGGCTATAAAATCCTAATGTTACAATTAATGAAAAGGGATGAGTTTTCATGCATACATCTTGTCTCCTCAGACAGCCATCCATCAGTTTATAACTTGTGTCATTCAAGAGCCTTGTGTTGGTATAGGCAGCTGTTAGTGACTTCAGCAAGGCATATCTCAAGCTTTAGACTAGACATGCGGAGGAGTGGGCAGGTTACAATTAAGTGTTCTCCCTTTGTTATCCGACAGTTTGATAGAGATATTATTAGATCTAGAGTTTAAATCAAGATTATGGATAAGTTAGGTAATTTACTGGCAGTGTGACAAACAGCCATTAGTTGACCGCAATTTATCATCTGGTAACGTTTGAAGTAGGCAAATTAGCGTACGTGTGGATGTGCTGTGCAGCTACTGTCTTAGCAACATTGCATTTTGGCCCACTAAATAGGCTAATCTGTATCAGGAATAACAATCCAATATATTGTCAATAGTAGCCTATGTGGTAGCTAGTTAAACTGGTGTGCGTATGTGTGTGCATTTTTTATTTATGGGTAAAATGGTGCCCGGCCCCCCAGAAAAGGTTGCATGGTAGCACCACAACTCTAAACAAAGTAGGCTCCTTTTCCTTGGCACTACCATCCTCCTCGCCTCCCCCAGGAAAAAGAAGATGAGCAGGGGCAGATGTCAGAACACCCTCTAAGATGCATGTGTCCCAGGCACAGTGAGCCAGGCACCGTGAGACTGATGGAGATGTTTATTAGGCCTGCTGAGGTGTTAAGAGCGCAGGCACTGATGAGTTTATTAGTGGCAGCGATCATTTAATCAAATGCTTACTTCTCGCTTCTTTCGCTCTCCCTTGCTCCTGTGCGCGTGAGCGTGAGCGGGCCTCTATTCAGGCTAATTGATCCCCAGGGATGCAGAGAGAAGAGGAGAGGGCTGTACCTGTAACAAAAACATATTTGATGACACACCAGGGCAGCTGTCTTAAGGGGGATTTATGCTTGCCGTTCCCGTCCTTGTGCATGGCGGCGTGGGCCAAAAATCATTACTGTTGCCGTACGGCGTGCTTTGGTGTCATTTCGACTGGTCCCACACCTTCCAGTTGTTATAACTTGGCGCGCGCAGCATGGCTGGCGAATTTGCCAAATGGATGAGCTGGAGGTACGAGTCTATGAGCAGGTCCGTCTCTACAGGCATCTCTATGATCCATCAATGCAGGAGTATAGGGATTTCCAGATGGCACAGAACTCGTGGACGGAGATTGCATGGTTTACAAACGTTACCATCTTGCTTGATGAAGACCTGAAGGTCAAAACACACAGCTGGACAAAAAAAACACCATAACGCAGTTCAGAGCGTCTTATGTCAACCTATAGTTAATGTTAGGTAACAGGCTAGTTTTGCAGGTCACTAGTGATGAACACTAACCAGAAACGTTTAGGACCTGTCCAGTTTAACTCACAAATGAATATTCATTCATGAACAGTCATGTATATTTCACTGTGCTCTAATATGGCACATTATCTTCCAGCGGTTTAGATGGTATTTTTTTCAGCAGGGACACCTATTGTATAGGAGAAAACTGAAGCGAGTGTAAAAGGTTATGGTGCTGTGTTGACGTAACAGTTGGTGCATGCAATGACCAATCCCTCCAGCAAACAGACGCCTTAAAGCGAACGTACGCTGGGGAGCGCAGAGTAAACAGAGACTTGGCCAGTCCACAGAAAGCCAGACCCTGGCATCACTACCTTTTCTTCTAAACAAAAATGTAAGCAATTTTCGAAAGTATACAAATGAAAGAATCAACTATTGTCTCTCTTTCCTTATGTGCACGGTCATTCTGTGAGAGTGTACATGCAATGTGTGATGTGAATATCGATGTGTGTGTGTGTGTGTGTGTGCCCGCGCATGTTTGTATGTCTATGTGTGTGTGTGTGACTATATGTGTGTGTGACTGTGTGTTTGCACATGTGCGTATGACTGTGTGTGTGTGGGTGTTTATGTGTGGGACTGAGTTTGGGCAAACATCACAGGAGGCACTGTAGAGGAAGCAGCCCTGGAAACAAAAGCAGCAGCTGGTGAGTAATCACTTTTTTAACCTCTGCTTCTCATCATTAATCACAGTCACAGCAGACGGGGAATAGCTCTCTGATGAGCAGCGCCACACATCAGACAACGCTGAAGCAAGGCGAGGCTCCACACACCCGCCACCACCCAGCATCACGCCACACCGCCGCACACAAACACAGGACACTACAAACGGCCCTTAGGCAGATATATCCAACCGACGACTTATCCCCACAATGTTACTGTCCCCAGAGGTGCATGTGATGTATATAAACCTGTAACTCATACACATCACAAAACGCAGTGCACAACCATATATGACGAACTGAAAATGTAGTTAGTCCATTATATTCACACAGAAAATGTGCCCAAACAGTATTCCACTGAAACACTGCAAAGCATTTCCATTAAGCTACATTTTGGCTTCACAAGGATGTACAGTCATCAAAAAAACATATTGGTAGGCCTCCTCATTCCAAATATAAGAGTCTTATAAAATACAACAAACAACATGGAGGGCAACAAAACCATATCGCCCGCTAACCCAAACCACATGCTGTGACATGTTGTGCTGACACTCAACAGGCTAGGTAGAACAAAGCCAGATGGAGCGAGTGCTTGGATGTCACATTCGGAAAGCTCTATCAAAACATTCTCACACAGTTGCACACTAACACACACTACAAAGACTACAATGTACACACAATGGCACCACACAGAAACCCAACCCAAACAGGCTTAGTTGTGTGTGCTCACACACACACACACACACACACACACACACACACACACACACACACACACACACACACACACACACATACACACGGATATGGCTTCTGTCAAAAGCAGTATTTTCCGCTTTGCAAGAGAGAGATTGGATTCCTGCAAAAGCTCCTGTTATTAGTTTGTGCACAAATAAGATTGAAAATTGTATCCCTATAATTCCAGATTGCATTACAGAAAATACATTTTATACTTCCTCAAGGGGCTATTTCTCAGAATATCAATGGCTGAGAAAGGACCGGAGGAGATGGGGGAAGAGAGAGGGCAGAGAGGGAAGAAAAGCACCAGCAGAGAGCAAGAAAGACAGCAGAAATGAGAAGTGGAGACTACTGCAGTGATACATACAGATATACAGAAAGAGGATCACAAGGAATTGGTTTCGAATCACAAAGTTAACAAACAAGTGAAAGGAACTTATTCACCAGACTTATGACTGTAGATCACATAATGTCCTTTAGAGATTATGAAGATGGGACTTCTCGCTCTCTTTTGTGGCGTTATTGCTAGATGCATTGGGTTTTTTTTTATGAATTAATGATACGAGAAGTCCAAGCACAAGTACAACTGTGTGATTTACTGTTTGTGGCAGAAAAGCATTCCCCCCAACAATTTCACACATCATGTTTTCAGGGGAGCCCATGTCTTATCAAGGAGAGCTAAGCTCCCGCTGGCTCCCCCAATAAATTAAACATACATTTTAAGGTGCAAAAGTGTGAAAAATGTATTTTGTGCCGACATATGGTATTTTTGCTCTTTTTTTTCAATTGTCCAGGTGCTGCTAATTCTACTCATTAATAAAACACATACAATAATCAATCATAATCATATATTTTGAGGTACACAGATTAGAGAATGGACTTTTTTTAAATAGCAGGCCTCAGCTCTTCAAAAATCATTCAATTGTGTGTTCCTTTTTCCTCCATTGATTGTTTGCATAATCTAAGAGATTATGATCCATACAAGACACAAAAGAGGCATAATATGGCATATCTTGCATGAAGGACTCAGTGTAATTATCATACACTGATTGATTACAACCTCGTGTCGTTTGTTGCTCTTCTCTGAGTCTATGGAGGACTCTTGATTCATGTGTTTCAGTAGGTGTACTCAGGAAGAATAGCATTTCCATAATTCCCAATATCAGTCATACAAATGATGGCGCATTTCAAATTATTTTGTTTTTCGCTGCTTTCATTTTCTATGGTAAGTCATAAGATGTATTGCTTTCTAAATATTATTACATTCCAAAATATGTTGTCTATTCTTGCACATGAGGCAATTATATTCTGCATTTAATGTGCTGAAAAACAAGTACTTAAGAATATTTATGCTGCAGGATATGCAGATGGTATATGAAAGATAATTCATAAAGTAACTTCTTCACAGTTTTCACATAAAGCTATTTTCTCACAGTGGTAGGAGCCTATTAATCATGTCTAGATGTGGGTCTGAACTCATGCCAGTAGACACTTCATCACAAGTATACTTGACTAGTATGCTTGATTTTGCTCTGAGGTGTTGACAGAAAGACAAGAAGGTTTGACTTCTTTGTTCTGTAGGAGAAACACAGCAGTCCCTTCTGACAATTAGTATGGGCATATACTGCATTAACACTATGAAGGCACACTCCAGCTGGTGTAAACTGTGATTGTGTTCATTTTGATGTCACATTGACAACTCTGGCAAATAGGATATTTTATGTTAACAAAAGCTACTGTATGTTAGGTTAAGTTCTGGGTTTATATGAAATATCATGACACGATAACTGCTTTTTTCAGCTAAAATATGTTTTAGCTGGTAATATTTGACCTATATATTATGAAAATATAATCACGTCATGAACATCTTGTGGCCGAAGTCACGTGTTGTCATGACTCACAACATGCACGTCATGTCAAGGATCTGTGTTGTATCAACTTCAAATGTTAGCAAAATACTTCACGAATAGATTTATCTTTACCTTTAAAGATTTACTGAGTTGCAGTTCATATTGGGAATCAGTCAGCACATTGCAGTAGACAATGGCTACAGATATGAACTATACAGAATTTGAGGTACATTTTGAGATAAAAGAATCTTTTATTTCAGCTCATGAAACATAAAACCAAAACTTGGCATGTTATATTTTGATCAGAGTACATAATAATAGCCTATGCCATACATTAAAGTGCTCCCATATGAAGACATTTCTAATTAACTCTTCTAATGAAATCTTCTTATTAACTTATGATTTCTTCAAGATCAGCTGCATTGCCCCACGGGGCTTCCCTATGGACACCCTCATCACATCCTTCTCAGAGCTAAGGGTGGAGGCTTCACATGTCTGCCATATCTAAGAGCTTCCTCCATGTCCCCATGGGTACAAGCAAAAGAAGAGATCGATAGAAAGAGAAAAAAAGGAAGAAGGAGAAAGGGAAGAATGTCTAAGAGGTCTGAGCACATTGAGAGCTTGCTAATGGATGCACTTTCATGATATGGAGCACAAAAGAAAAAAAAAACAGAAAGAATATGCTCTTGCTTCTTTCCCTTCTACCTTGAAAAGTTTTCTTTTCTATAAAGGAATTTTTTTTTCGTCAAGGCTAGAATAATAGAATCAGCAGGATGGCATCCATGTGAGTCGCAGAGAGTGATGTCAGGTAGGCATCTATCGCTCCCAATAGACACCGCATCAAAAGGCAGTCCCCATGGGGCTCCACGGAAACATGGTACCACCTGGGCACATGGACCGAAGAGGCAGGATCCAGATAATGGAACAAGAAGGGCTTGACAGAAGCTAGCCTCTGCTCCGGTTACTGTGGAAAAAATGCAGTGATATTAGAGTGCAGTCATTAGGTAGGTTATACTAGTTATACCTGACTCATACCTGTTTTCATTAAGTAAAATGTCAGTGAGCAAATAGCTAATGGAAGAAGTAATTTTCTGGCTCAACACAACAGTCTCCTCACCCCCTGTTTTCTTCCTCCCCATCCTTTATTCATCGCTATAGGATCTCTGTGTCCAGTCATCTGTGGCATCAGAATCAATGTGTGGAGTCACACTAGATAAATTGAATCGATACTCGAGGTTGGTTAAAAAAAAAAAAAACAGAGGCCAGTGACTCATGGAGACATCAAAGTTAGAATAACTCCCAATCAATGGTTAATATGAATTAATCTGCCGTTCAATCGCTACTGTCAAAAATGCAAAAGATTCATAAACTTTTGACGTCGTATTTCATCATTATCTAAACTCGTCATGCTTGAGCCCTATACAGAGATAAATGATGTTCTTGTTAGGGTGTGTTCTCTGTAGAATACAGAAGAGTGTGGTTTTCTACAGTAAATTGACCTCATCATTTATGATTACAGTCCTTTTTTTTTTTTGCCTGGTTGGGCCGTCCCATATATC
Source organism: Clupea harengus (assembly GCF_900700415.2). Taxonomy (NCBI): domain Eukaryota; kingdom Metazoa; phylum Chordata; class Actinopteri; order Clupeiformes; family Clupeidae; genus Clupea; species Clupea harengus. The sequence continues at coordinate 14,355,284 of NC_045153.1, forward strand.
AGAGTCCGTTACTCTGGCCAATTACACAGAGAAGAACTTATTAGCTAAGAGCTCCAAATCGGAGACGAGTTCAATACGGCACTTTCTTTCCAACATCCTCTCTTATGCCTCGCTTGAATTTGGGGCTCCTCACTTTTCATCCCAATCAACACCACTTGTTCAGAGTCATTCATTATCGTTGTTTACCAGCTGACCACCGTCTGCAGCTGACTGTTCATCAATCAGACTTTCCTTTAAAGCCGCAACATCTCTTATTGAACCTGCAGGTGTGGCCACTGGAGCATTTAAGAGGAGTCTGGAGCCTCATGAATCCAATGAAGGACAAGTTAACAACTGCAGAGTTAGCTGCTTCGCCTGCATCGCGATATGAATACACGTGTGTGGATTCTTCAAAGATATTCTTTCAGTGTTGGATGTTACTTCTTATATGCAACGTGTGGGTGCTTTCCACATTGCATGAAGTTCTTCATGAAGGTACACGACCAAAGAAAAACGGAAGATCTTTGCTCCTTTGATGCTAATTACCTGAATCAGTGCATAAAATGCTTCATACACAATATTATGCACTGTATGAAGTACTGTTATGCACACTTGGCAAGTACTTTTATTAAAGAATTGGTAAAGAATGTTGATATAGTGGAAGAAAGCAAAAAAAAAAATGTTTAATAATGAAGCACCAGTCAGTGTCCAGGGGTGTCAGCAAAACTGAAGCCAATTGCTGTCAGAGAGGATAGGAGAGCCAGCCCGAGTGGAGAGAGCAGGCCTCTTATCTCCTTGCCAATCAGGAAGAACCAACCACACCTGAGCACCAGTTCACCTGCTGCAGACAGAGGGAGAGAGAGCACAGGCACACAAGGTGGGGAGGCCACAGAACGCCAGACAGACCCATAACAAGTACGCTGCCAGAAAATCTTCAAAGACAAAACTAAAATAAACAAAAACAACAGTTAAATAAAAATGTTAGTGCTAATATCACTTGACTGAGAGTAAATTAATGATATAATAAATGGTATGCCAAAGCTTAGGCAAAAGTATGTTAGTCCACACAGTAATCACCAGGTGAGGATGCACATCAGGTTAATCTGGTTTGGTAATACATCTGAACCATGTTGAAAGCTTTCTGGTTTGGGAATATATCTGAAGCATGTTGAAAGTTTTCTGGTTTGGGAATATATCTGAACCATGTTGAAAGTTTTCTGGTTTGGGAACATATCTGAAGCATGTTGAAAACTTTCTGGTTTGGAAATACATCTGAACCATATTGTTAAACATTTGCTGCAGATCATCACAGAGCATTGGAGAATTGAGAGATTGTTTTCACAAAGTATATATTTTTTGTAGTTTCTGTCAGATTGCAAAAACAGGTTCTTTGATTGATTTATTATTAATTATTCACTTACAACATCTTCAAAACAAAATTAAAAGCTCACTGTAACATAATGATCCTTCTTTGGAAAAAATAATTTCTTGATTCAAAATATATGTGGGTCAATAAACTTCATTGCCAAGCTTACTTTTTTAAATGTGAAAGCTGTATTAGTTAAAAAATGAGAATATGGAAGAAATTCCTCCCAGCCTCCCAGCATTATTATGTTTTCAAAATGCATTTAACTAAAATGCATAGACACTAGCATATAGACACATGTTTCACTTTTCGGTTGTGCACATTGGCATGTGAACCTGTGCTGCCATGTATCAATGAGATCATTAGTTTGGCTTTGATATCGCAAGTAATTAATGCTATAATGTTTCAAGATTTGCGATAATCCACTGATCATGGTAGTAAATGGGTCTACCTTATTCAGTGGAGCCCTTCTATAAATTAGAGATCAAGCTCCTCAAAAACAGGTCTGATCTCTTTTGATGTGGGGATTAATGTCTTATCATAGGCCTGCTAAGAGGGCCAAAGCAGAGTTGAAGAGATAAATCCTACAAACTCAAGGTCTGAAGAAGCTTGCTCAGTAAAGATAGCTACAGTCTCTGACCATTCCTTCATTAAATCTGACCTTCACATAACATGCACATCCATAATAGGGGAGGGAGACAGGGAGAGACACTACAAAACAGAACCCCTTAATTTATACCTTAAACTATCCGTAAATATTATACTGCTTTTTCAGAGGGAAATTTAAGTAGATTTGTGCACACATGAACGTTTTCAAATGGGCAAAACCACTTATTTTGACCCTTAAACAGAAGAAATGTACTCCTTAATTAACAGATGAAAAAAAGTCTTGTATTCCTTAATTTAAAAATATTGCATTAGAGTACTTTTATACACACTGCCCAATATTCCTGAATGTATAATATGCAGGTATACAAAAGTTGTGTCGTCTGCGTGTTTCACTATTGCCCATGGGTGTAAAGTTGGTGGTGTGTGAAGTGAGAAGAGCCATGGGGAGAGAACGCAGCCCTCAGGAGGGTCCTGTGCTGAGGGTCAGAGGGCGTGAGGTTCAGTTAACAACCTTCACCCTCTGTGGCCTGTTTCACAGGAAGCTCCGACTCCAGTGGCATATGGCTGGGTCGCTGTTCACGTCCAAGAGTATGATAAAGCGTTTTGAGTGGGTTGATGGAGTTAAAGGTGGAACTGAAGTCAATGAACACTTCAAATCCATCAATTTCCAACAATACTTTTGCTCTAGTGTTCACTCTTATGTTTGGATGTAAAAAGGGTTCACACTAAGTGGGCTATGCATGGTCAACAAGGACCTTTTGAGTAGAGCCTTGAAAAGACTTTAATCATGCCTTATATCACATATTTCAGTGCATTGTTTTTAAGGAGTAATATCAGTAAGAATATTCTTAATATAAATAAAGAACTTTTGCATAGTTTCATGTTTTGTAGTGAGAGAGATACTGTTTCATTCTTCCCTCAGCATTTGTTTCACTGGGTTGAAATCAATACAGCTCCCAATCAGTATACGACAGAAATCAATAAAACCAGATCATATCAATCCCAGAGGTTTTGGGTGATTGGCAAGCAATCAGACTTTGGTGTGAAGTCCAGTCCAGCTCTCGCCACAACCAACTCTGCCACAGGCTTTCAGAGTTAAAAAGGAATAATCTAAAAGAGAATAGCTGAGGCGCATTATGGATTTTACCAAAGCCAACTCACGTCAGATTGGGAAAAAAAAGTCAAACACCTTCATGAAGATGGCATGGTGTTCAGCTGAGGCACTCAATTTTGACTGAAAGGTTGGATAAAAAAATGCAAATTGAGCCTAAATGCATTTTCACCTTAAATTGAAAGCCTTTGAGAGGAGAGGTTATATTTGTATCCTCTAGGGGGAGCTGTGTTACAGCATGCCTTTGTTCTCATGTCAGGCAATCATGGCATCAGGGATTCTATGAACTTCATCAGCATCCCGTACAGCTGACACCACAGAGCTGAGACAAATGCGCAGAAGAAGGTGCAAGCTGTAATCAATGCCAGACAGTGTTCCTGAATGCTTTTGATGGAACCCATGATAGGTCTTAGTTATCAAATTGAATTTGATCATCTGCTCTGACATCCACTTAACAATACAGAGAGACCAAGGCAGGTAAGATTCAGTTGAGCCATTCCCTGTCGTCAGGCAGGTAAGTACTGAAGTGAAACAGAAATCCATACCCGATCCAAGCGACTCAGGCGACGCAGGCACAGAGGTCTTTTACGGCCCTTCCAAATCCCCAAACTATACCAGTGAATGTCAGAATGCTGCAGGGCCTCTGTGCTATTTACTCTACACACTGAGGACCGCAGTAGTGCATTTCAGTTAAAATGACAGATTAGAATCACACACACACACACACACACACACACACACACACACACACACACACACACACACAGAGAGAAGCATAAACACACACGTTGTGTTAGAAAGCCCAGAAGCCTTGTGCATCAGATGCGGGCCCATCACAGCAGTTTGTGGTGATATGGGGCCTTCGGTGGCGTTTGTGCCCCTCTGATAAACTGAATCATTTACTCTCTCCCGGGCTGAGAGTTAATTGCCTGTGGGGTTTTTAGTCTGGCCACCGTGTTTATTTTTGTAACATATTCATCCCCAGGCTTATCAGCGCTCATAATTTTCCCCTACCTCCCAAGCCTGAAAGATATCCACATTTTCCACATACCCACCAAGGGTCAAAGGTGACAGTACTGTTATTTTTCTCAGCATGAATAAATAATTGACCCATTTACATAACATTTGGCTGGACCAGAAATGTCAAATCAAAATAGTGTGGCGATAGAGGGGGGAAAAAATGCTGTAATTATCCAATCACATTACATGGTGGCGAGACATGGAGGCTCAGAGCTGTGTGTGGGGGTCTGGCCTGCAGGGCTTCAAAGAGCCCATTACAAAAAGCACCCTATCAGTGTCAAACAGTTGTCCATCCTGATCAGCCATATTAGATTCGCCTCTGTGAGTTTCAGCACCTACCTGCTTTTATTTCCCATACTCTGAGCATCTGGCCTTTATTGTTTGGCACTGTCCCCACGCCTATCTACCTCAACACTCAACCCCACCACTCTCTCTCACTCTCTCTCTCTCTCTCTCTCTCTCTCTCTCTGTTTGTCTCTCTCACTGTGTCTGTCTTGTTAACGAGCGTGATGGTGTTACCTGAGGACACAGAGTAGTCCTGCGTGATGAGACCAGGAAATGTCGGCACAGGCCGGAATGGTTCTTTTATGAAGTCATAAAAAGCCGATCCATCTGCCGCTGAGATGATGTCATTTGTGGTGGAGGTGATCCTGGGTTTATGACTGCTACCTGCCTGTGCATGTGACAGCAAGGGGGGGAAAACACCGGAGATTAACCTATCTGTCAGGCGATGAGGGTTGCTCACAGATATGTTCTCCAAGGCAAGAGCCATAAATACAGCACCAGATCAGCAGTGGCTGTAACATGTTAAGGAATTGGGATGTGTGATTTGGGGTGTGACTGCATCATTGATTGCTGTGTCAATGATTCTCATGGTCAGTGTCACCATTGTCAACTGCTTCCTGCAAAGAACTTCCAGATGAAGCATATGATGGAAGAAATGTAACTTGTGCTGACGGTTGCTGGATATGTTATTCTCAACTGAGCAGGAAAGTACTTGACATTGTTTGCAAGAGTGAATCCATTTTCAATGGTGAAGTTGAAAAAGGCTGAATCAACCAAAAGTTCCCCAAAGGGGCTATGCCATTTACAACGGTTGTTTTTATAGCTTTCACGGTTCATGATGTCCACTGAAGAACACACTCGATCTGTGTGCTTGTTTAGGTTTCATACCAGTATCTTATTCTGCTGTTTTCGTCAATTGCTTTATTTTTTTGTTACTGAATACTTAATAGGACGGGCATCTGAGGAGCGCAATTGCGAACAAACCGACCTTGAAGATAGAAACACTTGTCTGTTTTCCCATCTATATGAGAATTAACTGCTCAGCATCCCACATTTGTGTTCCTCTGCTTACAAGACGACCTACCCTGCCAACTCTGAAACGAGCCACGCTCATAAAGAGTGGCCTCTGCCCCACCCCTGTGAAGGGTAAACATGCGGTCACCGAATGTGGACAGGATGGTGGTGGGCGAGGTGGATCTGGATACCGGAGACAACTCTAATCATAACATGACCCAAGTATAGGGTTAACATGCACCAATGCTATTTTTGATCACAGCGCTAACTTGACACCGTCCATCAACTCATCCGCAACACAAGCCCCCTCTGTGGCATGAAAAGCAGCTCGGCACTAATGGCTCTTAATATGATACAATAGCCGGCGTGTCAGTCTTAATTGGGCCTGTGATTGTCTGAAGTGGTCTCACCATTCCGCTGATTAGTAACGAGACCTCTCTCACCCCTCTGACCTTCCTCTGTCCGCCACATGCCAGGTGTCCTTTTTCAGAGACTAATTGCAGTTTGTCCAGTGGGATTGCCAGCAAGTGAATCTAACACCATGTCCTCACACCGCACCCGTCTGGATTAAATGCCAGTAAAGTTACAGTAGTTTATCACAACCTACGTTTTTTTTTAGGCCACAGTGTGTGGTTCGGTTACAGCGACAAGAAGATCCTTCCTATACATGAACTGCCACAGTTTTGAACTGCTATGTCTAAAACCCTACAGTAAGTACAATAGGCAAAACCACTGCCCCACTTTAATCCAGAAGAACTTGCTGAAAGAAACATGGTCAGCAATAAATTCAACTGTAAATGCTGACTTCTTTTTTAATCAATAGAAAAAAATGGTTTACAAATAATGTTACTTAATTAGCAGCAAGCATTGTTATAATACTTTCATAGCTATTTGTTTTCTTCTTGGCTTTGTCTATGTCTCTGCCTACGTCTAATAAATCCAAACTTGAAGCACTTAACTATGGAACCAATCACAGGCAAAGAGATGAGCTGACACCTCTAACAGCACAGCCAAACATAATTTTTCAGGAACGTGCACATCGTCTATCTGATTACAGCACAGAAAGTAACCAAGCAATTTCAACAACAATAAATTAATGTGTTTTCTTTTCATTATGATATTGGTACACTAAAATAAAGCCCAAAACACTAATTTACATATTCACATCTATATTCTTGCCACAAACCCTAGGCCTCTATCTTAAATGTACACACAAGTATGAACTATTTGTCATGTCACTCTCATTAGGAAATCCACCAAAACATGTTGAGAAGATCTTGTGTCCTTCCATCCTGCAGTAGTCACTTAATACATTTATTTGTAATAACTTGAAGCTTTGTATTTGAATTAATTATGTTCACGGGTGATGTCAAACACTTGCCTCAAATCAGTTCATATCCTGATATCTAAAGATGTCCGTACAACTATTATTGTGTCTGTTTTTTAACTTATTTATTATTTTATTATTATCTATTATAACTGCTGTCTGTTTACTTCCTTTTATTTTATACATCTTGCTTTCGTCTACTGATGCTTTCTGCTATTGTGTGCTATCCCCACTGCTGCTGTAGCACTGCATCTTTCCCCGTTGTGGTATTGATAAAGGATTATCTTATCTTATCAAATCATGCATTCCGACCTTCTTTAGCTGTGTTTATTTTAGCCTCACGTCTCACGTCTCACTAACTGCAACATCAATTAATATCTCGAGTGAGAGATAATACTTGTTAATTTGTCACAGCATGTGTCTCATATTGAGTTGGTTAGAGCGCATTGGAGAGGTGTTCATTAAAAACCATGAACCATGAAGCACTGTGGTTCTTGATCAACACAGCCTGTCGCACATCAGCATAGTGTCCTTTAACAACAAAGCAGAAAGCTGAGTCACAGAAGAGGCGAAGGATGTTTTTCTCAAAAGGAAAAGAGAGGATAACAAAGATAACAGGTGCTTTCGTGAACACAATACGAACCGTTACATCGTTACCACAAAGTGAGCATTGATCATGAAAGTGAGTGGGAACTTTGAAAACCGTCTTGTGTGGTATAGAGTGAGGTTTTTCATTCTGACTTTAATTGGCTGTCCTGTGTTCTTGTCCCCTTGGCAACAGAGGAGAGCCTTAGAATCCCACTTCCCCTTCTGCCCCAAGCAATTTCCTCTCCTGTCTTTCTATCAGAAGTGTTTAAGATTTCACGGCCGATCACTGGTCCAAGTAACCTCACTAAAGTGATTCCCCTGACCACATAAGCATGAGCAGGGCTGAAATTGACCCATGTAAATTGTTTTAAACTAGACGTGCGAGACGTGTTAGACATCTTGCACATCTGCTGATGCTATGTTTTTGGAACACCAAAGGAAGTTGGCTTTAAAGTCTTAGTCTTAATACTCTTAGTCTATCCTGGGTTTTGTAATCTGCCACAAACATTATACAGGAAAATCAGAATGCAGATGCAATGGATACTCCTGCCCATGTTCATGCATGTGTGTGTGTGTGTGTGTGTGTGTGTGTGTGTGTGTGTGTGTGTGTGTGTGTGTGTGTGTGTGTGTGTGTGTGTGTGTGTGTGTGTGTGTGTGTGTGTGCCAAACATGAAAAGGTGGGTAAGTCTTGGAGAGGTTGGCAAGAAATGCTAACATCAGCTTTAACAGAAACAACTAAGAGTGGCCTCTGTTGCTGAGCAGATGTGATTCTTCTAGCACAGTGTAGATCTTACCACCACATTTTAGCGCTCTCTCTGTGATGAATCTAAAATATCAACTTGATTTATATTTGACACTTACAGAATTGCAGTGATAGTCATCTCCATGCTGAGTACACTGAAGAGAGATGGATAGTGTATAAAGAGTCTCTGCTTTATTTACGATGGCTCAATGCACCAAATACACATTCTGTTGTCATATGGAAGAACCTCATTTTACAACATAGTGTTCAATCATCAAACATGGCAACAGTCTCACAATTGAGTGATTGAAGACGAGCCATACTACACAACGTGTCTGAATTTTCCCAGCTTAGTATACCAAAAAGTAGACAAACTATTTGGAAACATTATTGCATATATTTTATACACCCTTAGCATAGAAGTCAAACACTGGTTGTGTACTCTTTACATCTCTGCAGATGACCTGACTCCAATAAAGTGACTTCAAAACTCACTTTGGGAATTTCACCAACCTCATTCATCTCAATCAGCTTGTCCATGAAATTTACCATGCGTCTTTACTGCCACCTGCTGGTCATTCTGTAGGCTACACAAGCTCTTTCTTGTCCTCCACTGACTGGGGTTGATTGGATTCTGGTAATCTCTGACTATTTATTCACCTCATCAACAATGACCTGTTTTCACCATCTATCAATTCAGGCATTGGGCCATTAAGTAATACTTGGCATAAGGTAACGGCTGGACATAACCTTTGACCTCAGTGAGACAGGGACTGGATCATGGATATAGGCCTAGGCGGAGTTCAGAGTGCCCTAGAAACTGTTGTTGAATCTCCAGTGTTCACTTGCCAAGTGTTCACACAAACTCTAGATCACTAGCCCCACTAATTCCACTACTAATTCTAACACTAATTCCCTGGAAGTATCACTTGACTATCTTATTTTAGGTTTGTTTCCTAATCCCAGACACACAGGATTGGCTATACGCAGAGAACTTTCATTAATACAACTTTCTGGATTCAGTCTGCAGAGTCTGAACACTTAAAAATGTCAGTCATCAGTAGCCTCCCTGAGCATGTTGTATATGATTTGTCTTGGCGCGTGGTGTGTAAGTGTAGACCATGCTCTAAAGAAAAGATATTCTTAATGCCACAGAAGTCAAGCGTAAATATAAATAATCCTGCCAACCAGGCCAAGCCACGCATACTTATCTTCCAGGCTTTTCAAGTCTATAGGTTTAAGTAGCCGAAGTGGATAAATCCATGACTCCGCCTCTTGGAAGTAATCAGGCACCTTGGACTAGAAATTCGTTTCGGAGCGCACTGGTTTCCCTCCTCTGATATCGGGTGATGATTTACAAGTATGAATTAACTATTTCATTTGGATAACTAAATAGTTAATTACCTATTGGTGTATTGTGTTAACAACTGTTTATGGAATGAATGTGCTTTTGAGGTTAAGTACTTGTAAGTCCTGCTGCTTTCTATTAGTTGACTTGTTGATATTGATGTTGACATATGGTACTACTGACGGTGATATTTGATTCTATAACCTGGTAATGTATTTTTACACTTTTGACTTCATCAAAGCTTTTTAGTGGCTGCAATTTGAAGAATATATATCACGAACTACATGTTATAATACATTTAACCAGGATTTGCAGACGGTATCTAGCCTATTACAAAAATGTTCTGTCTGCTTTTCGGTCCCTTTGTTTGGGTCAGTCATATAGGGGACAGTTGTAAAATTGCTATTTTGTACTTTTTGTCTTGTTGCAAATACACCATTTGTCTCTAATACACCATTCGTCTCTAAATGTAGCCTACTTCATTAATTCCATCCCATGTGCCTTAGGTCTACTTATTCTTTGGTCTTCTCTAAATGCAGCGAGTGCCTTGGGGACAGTTGTTATGTGTTAGGGACAGTTGTAACAGTGGCCGAGGATAATTGTAACATGCCAGTTTGAAGGGGTGAAGTAAAATGTATGGCAGCAGCCATGCATTATTCTAACCAAATACGTGGTGGATAAGGATTTTTCAGTAAATTGTAGTCTTGAGAGCATATTTTTTCAAAATGCAAATGAGAACCAAGGGTGTCACATTTTCGCAAAAGTGATCAGATTAGTGATCAGAAATCAGTTATCAGAACCACCTGTTACTTGTGTCAAAACACATCAACTGTGCTGTCAAAATCTTGCGTAAAACTTCAAAGTTAGGCCTACACATTTGTGCCACAAAATTACTTCTGTCTATACATTTTGACAAAGATTGAGGCACAAGCTGGGATTTTGAATGTAGCTTGATGATGCCATCACACATGTCTGAGTTTCATCGCATTACGTTAGATACGATTTGAGAATGTAAGCAAATTACAACTGTCCCCGTTACAACTGTGTCCCCTACTTAACTTTAATTGGCTGGACTGGAAACAACACGACAATGTCAAAGGGACGGGTTGAATGCTTAAGACAAGCAAAGACAATGACATCGTACCTTTGAATTGTGTAGTTTTTTAAAGACGGGCGTATTTCAAAGGGACAGATTGATGTCAGCATGGATATCTGCATTTTGGCCTATTACAGTATGATAGACTGTAAAGGGAACAAGCGATTTTCTTAAAAAAATCTCGTTCATGAGTGAATAGATGGGTCTTTTGTCATCTGACTTAGTGTTGAGACAGTTTGTTGTGAGTTATTTTTCACGGGGCAACTTGCGTTTTTTCTACTGTAGTGGCCATGATTCCCTGGTTGCTGTTGTTTGTTCTCCTTTTTCTCGGTGAGTTTTGTGTAAGAAGAAAAAAATATATATATAATGACCATATGTTATTCATTTAATATAAATTATTCATAATAACCAATTGTGTTACTAAATTGATACCTTCCTTGTTTTCTTGTAGATGATTCCTTGGCAGGTGTGTGACTGGATGAAAGTGGGGAAGAAGACAGGGAAACAATTAGATACCAGGTGTCATGTGAACATGTAGTTAATTAATGCTTTATCTCTCAGGATTTCACATACACCACACATACACAGTAAGAGTTGTAGAAGGACAATGATGATGAAAGCCTATATTTTGTTTCCTAGATAATCCAGAGGATGTGGGTGGATGCTACAACAAGAACTTCAGCATCCTTCTCATTGAGTATTCTCCAACAGATACCCCTGACCCTGCAACAGCCTCAGTCTATTTCACTCCCAGCATCCCTGCTGGTCCTCAGAGAATAGTGTTGGAAAATGGACAAGTAAGTGGCTTGTGTTTGGGCATGTCAATGGATGAATGTACACTGATAAGGTACATACAGTAACTGAATTGATTTCTGTAATGTAACTTGCATGCATTTCTGTTTTTGTAGATGAAGGACAACCGATACAATCTTGTGTCCAACAAGTCAGGAGTCTACTTTGAAGTACCTCAGCTAAATGCAGAGGATCAGGGGTTATTTTCTGTGATATTCAATGATACCGATATGGAGAATGAGACATACTCCCTTACGGTGACAGGTGAGCTATCGATTAACTTATTATTGATTTTTTTCTTCAACTTCAACACATGGAAGACAGGTGGAAAACATACAAAAGAAAACATTGTATTTTCATGTTAAATATAAATAAAGATCAGAAATAAAGCAGGCAAGGCTTTGTATCATTGCTGTGTACATCTCATCAGTATTGTATATTACCAACTGATATTTTCAGAGTGCGCCCATCTGGAAAATTTGGATTATGGAAGTAATTTCTCCATTCTTCTCAACGGAGACATTTTGGAGTTCACCAGAAGGGGCTCCTACTTGGAACCAGCGCTTTTATGGAACCGGAGTCACCCTACTGTCAGTGAGAGGAGCAGAGGTCGAGCACAAGCTGGACACTGGCTATCAACGAACATCACCCAGACAGACCAGGGGAATTACACCGTCCGAGATGTCAAGGGCAAACCTGTGTCCACTACAGTCCTCATTGTCACTGGTAAGTGAGGATTTGAAAGAAAGAGGATTGAGAATCTTCCTGTGTTTGAAGTGATTCTCCTCAGATCTTTCACATAACCCTCTTGTCTCCTTTCACCATCCCCCAGAGATCCATACCTATGATTATATGGAAATTGACGAGGATCTGATCATTGACCTACCCTTCAGTCTCTCCAAAGTGACCCTCCTCTTCCATCCTGAAATTGCTAAGTGTAATGTGAATCACCACGTCAGGCCAAGGGTCCTGGTGCGGGACGGGGTGCTGGTTTTAGAGGAGAAGCAGACCTATGAGAAGAGACTAAAGATGTCCCACTACCAGATTGTGTTAGAGGAATTCCAGATTGCTGATATAGGATCTTACCATGTACATGACCCCCAAGGGAACTTGGCTACCACTGTTGAGGTGGAAATCATAAGTGAGTTCTATTTGTCATTATTTTGTTGTCTTTGACTTCAATCATACATTTTTAGAATTTAATGTTGCAGCAAATTTGGTTTACATTTAATATTTTGGTGGTATGTCACATATTGTCAATGGCAAATTGTAATAGGCTTTGACAGTAAACTAATAAATAACATCAATAAGTCTAAACTGGTCCTGACATCTGAAAATAATGTTGACATTTTTTCTTCCTGTATCCTTGCAGTGCCCTCTGAGGCCTGGAAGACGGCAGCCTTACCTGTGGTTGGAATTGTATTCATGTTACTGGGATACTATTGGAAGGCTAAGGGTATTTCATGTTGCAAAGGCATTAAAGACCCAGAGGCAGCTTAAGCCTTTGTGGCTAATGACGAACAGCAGAGGAACATGAGTGTCTTTGTGTGGGTGAGTGTGTGTGTGCCGTATAAATTCTGGTCAGATTTTACTTTGTGTACAATCAGTGTTCATGCACTAGACTCTATATTACAAGAAACATATTTTACTCTACAGTTTCCAACTGACGACAGCTTTCTTCATGGTCCTTCTTGAAGGAAAGGAGTTACCAGGCAGTAGATTCCAGACACTTTAATATAGAGCAGTTGGAAGTGCAACATTGCAGAGACTTATCTAGTTCATTCCCAGCCCCGTATACAATCTTGCTTGAAGAGACTGAGAGTTCCAGCAGATACCTTACAGATTTTGCTAAATTGCTCTTCCTCCTGGACAACTTTTTTGTAAGCTCTGTGGAGTAGTCTTGGTATATGAAGAAAATTCTATCAGTGTTCACCATTTCGAGTACTATTTTGATCTGTATGGCATTTCTCTGGAAAAGATTGACATTTCAATAAGTTGATTTTTGCACCACCTACCTCACCATACTGAAGCCTGGTTGATAAACTGCTTGCATCTGTTCCTCAGGTCAACAAAAGGTTTTGCAAATATTGTGGGCAATAAATATGTGGACTTGATAGTTATGGGATATAGCAAGGCACCCACCCTACTTGAGCTGCCTCACAGTCAGTATAAAATAGAAACATTTTACTTTGGCCCTCAAATATTTTACAGAACTGCCATATTTCCTTGTCATTTTACTCTCTCTCTCTCTCTCTCTCCCTCTATTATAAGCATGTTCTTGTTTGACTAAAAAGAAGAGGGTAAATGTTGTTTTTAAAAGAAATTTTTGTTTTGTAATGGTTTACATTTTTGTCTATGGGCTAGTAAAAAAAATCACGAAGGAATAAAACCATCCACTAGTGACACTTGGGATTATATTATACTGGTACAGCGGTTTTGAAATAATCCCATGGAAGTCATTCCATAAAGGGATGGGTGCCATCAAAAGCGCACAAATATTGAGATTATTAGTCCACAATTTTGTACAACTGAAGCGGTCCAAATAGTCTGTGCCATAGGCAGAGGAAATGTAAGACTCTCCATGTATTTTTACAGAAAGGGTAAGTACATGGAGCAAGTGTATCATAAGAACCAGATTTTATGCAGAATGTTAAATCCCAACTACTTGAATAGTGTCTAGAGTCAAAGTTTTTTATGTGTGCATTTGTCAACATTATTATGGAGATTGTATCTAGTGGTGAAGCACTTTGAAATGTCTAGTTTTATACTGTATCATTTCTCACTGGAAACATTAAATATCTATACTCCAATTGAACATCTTGAACACTCGACGTCTTGTTCATTTCTATAGCCTCCACAATTTCCCTACCTAATAACCGGCTACTTGGAAGAGTACTGTCATCTATAGCAGCCAAGAGTTCATTCATGTTCAACCTTACATTTAATATCAGCAAACTTTTAAATGGTGAGAAATATTACCTTCACAGACTACGCAATGAATGTCTAAGGGATCCAACCATGAGGCAGTAACATGAAAGCTAAGGGTCACTGGTTGGAGAGAGAAGAGAATCTAATGATCAGGATCTCTAATCCCCAGTGACAGTGAGGTCGTTTTGCTGTTTGTCAGGCCATCATTGGTTAACACCATAAAGGCAAGGGCAGAGGGACGGAAGGCAAGCCAAAAGGAGATTGCTGACCTGACATGCTCTGCAACACAAACGAATATCCTCTGTAAGCCATCTGGGAGAATGGGTCCCTGACGTGTAGCTCTGTAAATCCCTTTGCTTCCTTTTCTCTTCATATGTCAGGGAACAATTTGATAATAACAGCAAATAATCCACCCGCTTCAGTTAGGTAATGGACTGATCCAAGCAAAATAGCTTATCAGAAGAACACTGAAAGACTGAAGTAGCTGCCAAAATCAGAGTAATAAAGGTTACAATTATGAAACACAGGGTAGTCACAAACACTTGAAGTAAATATTGTTTTGCTTTTTTTATTTTAATTGTTAAATTGTTTTCAGAATTATGATCACATTATGCATTCAAGATGTAAAAATGCCGTTTGTCTTCATCAATGCATTTCCAAAAGGAACCACAGTGGTTGTTTTGGTCTTCTTAAAATCAACAAATTAAATTTATATTTGCTTGTTTCGTATAAAATGTTCACATATTCTGTTTTTATGTATGGAAGTTATTTTCTCTGTTCTCTGAAATGTTTTCTTTCTCTAGGTATCTGCTGCAAAATCGTAATTTCACAAAGGTCAATTTCATTTTTTGTTTGTGAATGGAATGATTGTACAAGATAATGTATTACTTTCTACAGGGTTTTTGCAGAGGTCCTTTTTATTGTCAGCATTACCTCATCCAGAAGTTTCTTTCTAATTTGCTTATGATTACCAGAACCATTACAGCACACATGTTCTCTGTAGTGTGAACATTCATTTCAGGAAGGAAAAAGCCATATTATAAATGAACATTGGTTTTATCAAAAAGACTCAGGAAGCCGGAGTGAAAGTAAACATTTTTAATCATCAATGGGATTTTACAAGTTGAAAGATAATAATTAAATAAAAATTCTTGGGCGTAGGTTCCTTCCTGGGTCCAGGTCTTTTTTGCGCAGAGACCCTTGCAGGTCCTGCTGGATCTTGACAGAGGGGTGGAGCCTACCCCCTGGACAACCGGTTAGGGACAAAACTGGTGGTCGTGGGGTGAAGAACGGGATCATCGAAATGTCAGCACCTGAAAGCAGCAGGGCAGGTCGAGTCAGACCGGTGTAGGCCGGTGATTGGTCAGGAGAAATGAATGGATGAATGGCGTATCATGACAGTCTTCCCCTCAGATCAGATCAAAGTTACTCTGAGTGTAATTCGTCAGTACAAAGACCAGCTATCACTTAAGATGTTCAGGGTCAAGGCTAAGATGGCTACTGAGAAGTCTCTAGTGGTCATTTCTGAGTAATCCATATTCACCAGGTGGGCTCACACAGATTACCTGGAAGAACAGAGGCTGTTCGTTCTCCTTGTCAATTGGTTGGCAGAAGGCAAGGTCAGAGGTCAGGTTCAGTTTACTTGGCCAGTTCTTTGAAGCGAGGGGATGAGTAATGGCTCGTCTGTCTCTTTCCACCCCCTAATACTCTGCACTGTCATATGTGAATCTCACTTGTGGGTCATTGATGACTGTAGGCCTACTCCTAAGCTTATTTCCTGACTAGACAACATGGGCTATACGATCAACAACAACAACAATTATGCAGGTGAAACATTTGGAGAAGGCATACCTAAATGCCTCTACATGTAAATACAAGTGGCTGTCTCTGTTCTTCGTGTCTCTGACTGCATGGCCTTAAGAGGCCTACCTCACTTATGGACTCACTGCAACTGCATATTATTATATAGCCCAATGGAGATCCTCTTCCATGTAGGTGAAATCACACTATGCAGTGAGCAGACTGAGGGGTGTCATTGCTATTTTGTTTCGTTTACTGTTTTAACACAGTCCTGATTGGTATTAGGATACTAATTAGCTAAATCCAGGAGCATTTATCCACTATGGCCCAAGGTCTCTCTCTACAGGCCACTCCATGTTTTTGCACTGCAACAAAGTTGCTTCCTCATAACATAGGCCAACAAATACAAAAAAGTAAAAAAAAAAAAAACGTTAGGTTAGGTTCTGTGGACACCTATTTCAGGCCAAATGAAATGTTTAGTCTGCTAAGTCTGAGGTTGATGCTCTTTGTAGGTCTTCCATGGGCATTACCAGGCCCCTGGTCTATGTGGAAAACGTGGTTAATGCCGGCATTTCAAGCAGTGAATTACTTACACAAAGCTTACAGCTGCAGAAATTTAAATATTTCTTGAGGAGTGAAGTCAAGGCTCTTTTCGCTCATGGTATCTTGGTGGTGGAATGAGGTAGGCCTACTTAGTGCTGTTATATCTGTTATATAGTGCATCATCGCCGTGAGAGCAGCTGAGACCACGCCCACTCGAGGGAGGTCTTCCCGTCACCACCGAGGGACCCTTTCAGCACTGGATCCTGAGACCAAGGTGCTCCATTGCAGTGGCCCTGCTCACCATCCAGAATGGGCTCCTATATCGGTGCTGGCAGGCTCCTAGGAGCCAGCGTGACCTCGTGCGGCTGCTTGTGCCTTCCTACCTGTGTGCCCAAGGCCTCCAGTTGGTCCATGGCTCAGTGGGAGACTTTGGCACTCACTCACTTTGGCATCACCAAGACGCTGGTCCCGGTTCTATTGGCCAGGCTATTGACAGGACATGGAGCTGCACGTCCACCAGTGCAACACCTGCACGACCAAGAAGGGGAAGACTGCGCTCCCATGCCCCACTGTAACAATATCGAGTGGGGGTGCCTATGGAGCTGGCTGTGGATGTTCGGGGCCCGTTTCCTACCACCGACTAGGGGAACTGCTATGTTCTCCTGGCCATAGACTACTTCACGTAGTGGCTGGAGGTGTACACGATGCCTGACCAAAGCACTACTACCACTGCTGAATGCTTGGTCTGTGAAATGTTCTGCCGTTTTGGTGCGCCTGAGGAGCTGTGCAGCAACCAGGAGCGGAACTTCAAGGCTGGTGTGTTCAGCAAAGTCTGCCAGCGGCTGGTGATCCAGAAGACTCTGACTGGTGGAACGATTCAATCGCACTCTGGCCATCTTGACCAGCCGCCAGCAGCGTGGCTGACACCTGCATCTGCCCCTGGTTCTATGAGTGTACTAGAATTCAGGGAGACTACATACATTAAAAAAGAGAATATGGTGCCCAAGTGGCCAAATATGTAAGAAAGCATACTATTTGTGTTTCAGTTAGTGGATACACCACGCAAAAGACACATATAGTTTTCCCACATGGATATAAAGTAGCTAGCCTAAATGCCAACCTAGCTAGCGAAGCTAGAGATAGCAATGTAATGGTACTCACAATAGGCAAGGGAGCTAATATTATCAATAGCAATATCAATCTAGCAATTAGTAAATAACTTAGGCTGTGCTCTACGTAAACAGTATAGCTTACCTACGATCAGAGATTACATGGCGTGAACACCCCAACCAGTCAATGTCTAGGTATCCAATAACAAATAAAGTGATCTACACAAAAGCAATGCGATAACTAGGTTATATAACTAGGCAATATTAATAGGTATGCCTCCAGCATATCTATCAACAACAGCAAGCTAATGATAGATCCTCAGTGAACTCCAAAGGCATTAGAGACATTAAGCCAAGCCTAAAAATACTAAAACTAATAAAGTCTTGGGAAGACATCAGTCGTGCAAAAGTTTTAATGTTAAAACACAACTATGTTGTCATTTTAACACATTGAACTTGCTCAGACTAACATTGAGCTGAAGACAACTTGACTTGTAACCAGTCTGTAACTTTAGCTCAGTGGTTCGCGATGAGTGACGTCATCAGCACCATTAAATCTCTAAACCTAACCAACAGCCTTACAAATTTGACAGCAGCTCAGTGGTTCGCAATGAGTGACGTCATCAGCACCATTAAATCTAAGTCTCTAAACCTAATATTAATATACTATTATTATTTAATATTCTATCTTGTAAAAAATGTGTCTTTTATTCTTGTTTTTGCTATTTTGTTGGTATGTTATGTGTTTTATATCCTATGCACCAACCACACCAAGTTAATTCCCTGTATGTGTAAATATACTTGGCCATTAAAAATGATTCTGATTCTAACCAACAGCCTTAAAAATTTGACAGCAGTGCTGTTCTTATTTGTATGGTGCGATAGTCTAAAACAGAATTAAAATTACCAGGGAAAAAACCTATACTCTATAAAAATAAGAATTTTGGCCCAAAAATTCATTTTGATTTGGCCCAAAGATTCATTCCATTCATTTTGGACTATCTTGCGCATAGACATATATAGATCTATAGATCTATAGGTCTTAACGCATAATGTAGGTTTATTTAACGTAATATTTAATAATGTTGTAAACGGTTTGAACGTCAACATATGGGGCTTGTCTTAACGCATGATGTGGGTATATTTAATGTTATATTTAATTATGTTGTAAACGGCTAACAGCATAAGGCTCTACGTCAACATATGAAACGAAACTGGGGAGAGACTTTTTGATCCTCCACCTCATCTGTTTTGTCCACTGTGACATCTTCTTTGTTTTTAAATAAATGGTCATGTTTTCAAAAAACTGCCTTTCGTCGCTTTTCTCCATGATTGAAAACGGATCTGTCGTTGTGACGCATGCGCGCGCGGCTTCGCTGTCGACAGCAGTCGACAGTGTCGCAAAATGACGCATGCGCAATGTGAGGGACTACGATCCCCCAAAGGACTACCATCGTGTAGCGACAGTACCCGGAAGTTCTCCCCCTATTAGAAATTATCTGGTTGAACTTGTCTCAACTTCCTACCACAAGCAAAGCGAAGCAACAGAACCACAATTCACAAAGTGAATGGAAAGCGTCTTCGTTGAAGCCTCCAACATGTACGTGTGAATACACTGTAAGCTAAAGAAAACACAACAATTTGTAGTTACAAGCAACTATGGACACAGCTGAATTTTGTTTGGTGGGGGTGGGATCAATGCGTCTCCATGGTTGCAAGCATAGACAGACTTCTGGGAAACTTTCTTCGCTCGCGGGATGCTGGGATATTGGTGGACTACTGTTCGACCTGACTGTCATGGCGACTAATTTTCAGCAAGTTTCCAGGATATCGCAATCAATATAATTCAATAAATCGGAGAACTAGGTGAGAAACCTAAACGTTGTGCATGTCTCGTGATATTTATCAGTGGAATATTTGCATATTAGTCGTATGTGTCTTGAAAGAACGGTGTGTTGCTAATGTTAGTTAGCCAAACCTTGATCTGCTTGTGATGCTAAGATAAGCTAGCTCGCTATTAGCTCAACGCAAATGCGAGGAGGCCGGTGTGGATGTGATGCGCACATATAGGGAACGTAAATTAGCGATAGCTTCTTTGTTAGCACGTTAGGAGGCCATTTCGACTAGATTGGTTGATAACATTGGTAATTTGTACTTTGGCAAGTATTGATTGGTAATGTTTTATTACACTATAAAACCAGAACGTTCTAGGCAATATCGTTGTGTTGCATGATATGTGAACTGTTCTGTCCGAAGGGAGATCGTTATGTTATTGTTTGCTCTACGAAGCTTTAGCTCGTGCTTAGCTACAGTCGATGTAGGCCTGAATATTTTTTAGCTAAAGGCTAGCTCGCTCGATAACGCTACCCAGATGACTTAGCTGCTAATCGCCGATAGTGAGCCGCATGAAATTCAAACGAATGATATTATTACGGCAATCGAAATGAAATTCGCAAGCAGATTACTTGCGTGGTTGTTTCCCTCTGCTCCAACTGCCAAGTGATTATTTATACTGTTTACTAAACGTTATTAACATGGCAGCTACGGCAGCTAGTTCCCGTAGCCAACTGTGTAGAGCTTACACGGTGTTCGTCACAGTGACTATAAACTTTAATTAGCATTAGTGTGGCGTAACCGTAGCCAGTAAGATACTTTGGTAGCTCTTTAAAATAGCTATGTAAGGAATTAATAAGATTAATCATTTTGTTTTATCTGTAAAGCTTGTGGTTGTGTTCAGCTGTCTGTAACGTTAGCTGGGTTTAATCTCGCATGTAAGCAGCCTTGCAGGTTCATTCAAGCAACTTAAGTGACAGTGGGTATCCTAAGAGTTTGTAGCATTGGTATCTAATTAATAGCAGGTTAGTGCAACAGATTTGTTCTGGTATTCTGTGGCTACTAAAACGTGGAATCCAATAGGCTAATAATGCTAACTGGGCTAATTCGTTGGAGTGGTGTTTTTCCACTGCATGTAGCTAACATTTAAATGTTTCAGCACGTAATCAGTCCTGTTGACTTTAGTATGTTTTTCATCCTTTGTTTCACATGTGCATTGTTTGAGATTTGAATGATGCCTTAGAAAATGTGCAACTTTGAATGTCAATCATTCGCGCCAAGTACGAATGTAGGATCCAGCTAGTCTCTCTCATTTGTCATACTCAGTTTCCCGCTCGTCTACTTGCTTTAACGGACGGCTGATGATCCGGAAGTCAGCAACCGTTCATTTCCATGTCTTAAATACTGTTTATGAATGTTTAATGTTGTGAATTGAGCATTACATACATGATACAGTAGCGGTTAGGCCTCTAATATAGTTTATATCAAGGTTTTTGGTGCATGTATACTTATCACACAAATAAGATTTTGAAATTATGCTTACAATTATGTCTCAATCTTAGTAAGTCATTTATTGAAGGTGGAAGTATCCAAGTCCCTTAGTTTATGTTACAGTACTGCACTCCAACAGCCAAAATTATTACGCCAGAACGGGTTATTCATAGGTGGGTAGAGTAAGCAAAGCTGGACTCAGGTTAAAGTAACTTTAACTCTTAACGCTTTCACTTTAATGTTAGCATATCTCATGCTAATGACTAGCTAGCTCTCAACATAATGTTATATTAGGGTACCAAATAAAAACAGCACAAAAAAAAAAGACTGCAGCTTAATGTGTAAAATGTAATTCCCATAAGTATGAAAAGTGCTACAGAAGGCACACCCCCATGCAGCCCATATTTCCACTCAGAGATTTTTGTGGTCGACTTCCATAGATTTCCACTGTCAAGTGCCCTGGTTCAATATAGCTGCCCCACTGACTCATGAACCAGAGGCCAATGCCTCTGTGTAGCCAAAACAGTCGACATTGTAGGCCAGAAGCTGTGCAAGTGTGTGAATTTAAATTATTGAGAGAGTGAAAAGTATTGTACGTTAAAACTGCTCCTATAATTACAATTTATTGGAAATATATACGTAACTCTGTGGGTTATTTATTATGTCACTGTGGCTTATTATGTAACTATTATTGATTTGGTAAAGGGGTGTACATCACACACACACACTTTGACTGAACCTGGACGATGGCAATGTAATCCACATATTTTGTTTTACAACCCAGATTGATCCTTAATTTTGGACAGGTCTCAAAATAATTGCTCTGGATGAACACAGTGCAATAAAGGACATTAAATTGTGGTGCATAAGCTTCCAGTTTCTGTGTAACATTTTCACTGTATCTTGCAGGTTCCAGTGAACTGTGACCTCCCCTTCTGTGGTGGAGAGGGTCCAGCCAATTCTGTGGCCAGCAGAGATCGAAAAGGACACGATGTCAACTGAAGTAATGGAGTGTGCTTTGAAGACTGCACCAGGTAATCCAAAAATCCATGGAAAAAATATGAAACTCAAATATTTGGACTCTGTATGTCAGTCTGCCTTGCAAGTCAGATGCATTTATACAAATTGGCGATTTTTATGTGTTATGTTTTTTATGTGACATATAATTGATGAAACTGACAAATAGGCAACACACATTTCAACATTTAAATCTCAAATTCGAGATTTCATCTTCAGCCTGTGCAATTTTCTTGCTCTTATGTAAAGCTAACCAGCTAGTTGAATATTTATGAAAATGTTAAAGGTCACACATGAGATTATGGTAATGTGTTGTTTTTCACAGATGATGAGGAGGCCTCTGATAATAGTGCTACTGTGGAGGTGTCTGTGACCAAGGAAGAAAGTGAAACTCCTCGGAAGAAGATGAAAAAGCCAAAAAAGCACAAAAGTAAGAAGAAGAGGAAGAAGCGCAAGAGTGAGAAAGAGAGCAGCTCTGAATCTGGGGAATCTGACAGTGGAATGCAAACGAGAGCCAGGTGAGGTGGCCTGATGTAGAAAATATTCAAGATTTTTTCTTTTCTTGGCTTAATCAAAAATGTGTCCTCAGCTGATGATTCTTGTCTTGATTTCTCCATAGTGCGAAGAAGGTTGAACGTGTCTTCACATCAAAGGGAGGCGAGCAAATTCAAATAAAAGATGAAACAACAGGAAACTCCATAGCAGGCAAGTGTATATCAGTCAGGACCCCAAATGTACTTATACAATGTAATATTTGGTGAAATATTGGTTTTAAATGTGTTATGTCTCTGTATGTAGCTATGTATTTTGCATACCCTCTCTGTGTTCTCAGGAACCATTACATTCTTTTTCCTAAAATGGTTAACTTTTGCTGAAAAGAAAATTGCCATCCTTATATTTACATGTCATGCACCATCATGATGCACAAATTCTTTAGTGGATCTTCTCTGTCCCAGTTGCTATTACAGGCCAATAGATAAATGAGCTTTGGTAACTAATAGTATAGATCGCAACCCACGGCTAGTTTTTCTCTGTCGTGTAAGCACAGAAGAAGACTGTTGCCTTAACATGATGACTCAAAATCAAGGGCCCGTAAGTTATAAAAACAAAGGCAATGTGATTCAGTGCTTTGAATGCAGTGCTATCATAGTCAGCAGTCATCATGTATAACATATCTTGTGCCCATTATTACATTTCAAAATGTGACTTCCTAAGGTAAGGTGAAAAGTATTTAAAGCGTATAGTTGTGTACTAATATGTATCTATTTTTACAGACTTGCATGGGGGTGATGGCAATGGGAAGGCCAAAAAACCCAAACGACATACCGGGAAAAAGAAGAGGAGGGGTAGGAAAAAAGACGATGAAAAACAAGACAGAAAATCCCCCTCTCATTCACAGTCAGAAAGCAGTGCTGCTTCGGGGTCCGAATCGGAATCAGAATCTAAACAGTTGTTGGCTACTGACAACACGGACCAAAAGACTGCCATGGATTCTTCTGAGGTACTTTCGAAAGGCCGGATTAAGCCTCATCTTGAAGAAACAGTTGATGCTAAAACTATTAAGTCAGAACCTTCTGTTGAAAAAACTAAAGCGGTCCAGTGTGATGGCGATGGATTGCATGAGAATTTGGCAAAAGGAGAGGACCACTGTGAAACCACTGTGAAGGCGGTGCAATGCTTCGGTGAAAATGGGAACTTTAGCAAAGTGCAGGACCTGCCTGATATAATTCCCAAACAAGAAAATCTTCAGAAGGAGGATGCTACGTCATGTTCAAAGGAAACAAATGGAGATCAGACAGGAAAGAGTGGTCTGTGTCCAGCGGAAAGTCCCTCTCCCTCGCGATCTCGGTCAAGATCTTTCTCGGACACCAAAAGGGTGAAAACAAGCCCAAGTTGCTCGCCAAGCCCTCGCCGTCCTCTTGCTAAGTCAGCTGCTCGAAAGCAACGGTCTTCCTCCAGGGCTAGGTCTACATCAGGCCCCAGGAGGAGAGCTAGTCAGAAAAGGAAACCTTCAAGGTCACCATCACCAAAACGTAGGTCGAGGTCCAGATCAGTCAAGCGGTCAGGACGGAGGTCTAGGTCCCTTTCTACTAAGATAAACCGCCACTCTGTCTCCAGATCAGGCAACAGAAAGAGAAAGTCTAGAACCAGGTCACCAAGGCATGGCAGGCGAACAAGATCAAAGTCCATTGGGCGTATGCGTCGGTCAAGATCCAGGCAATCTTTGTCACGTAGAAGGAATCCCAGATCCAGGACAAGGTCACGCTCTCTAAGGAGAGGCAGAATCTCAAGATCTCCTTCACGCACACGCAAGAGGACACCAGTATCCCGGTCTAGGAGGTCACGTTCTAGGTCAGTTCGGAGAAACAGGCGGACACGATCAAGATCTGTTGTTGTTCTGCGGCGGTCTAAGTCTGACTTAAGGAGAGCCAAGAGATCTACGTCACGGTCCACCCGTAAAAACAGGTCGAGTTCCAGAACACCAAGGCGACTAACTAAATCTCGCTCGAAGTCCCCAGCAAGACGAATGATATCAAAATCTAGGTCCCCACAGAGGACTCGTTCTGAGTCTAAATCTCCCAAACACAACAAACGATCAAAATCCAGATCCACGTCAGGTCCTAAGCATTCAAGGTCCAGATCACCTGTGGCAAGCAGCAGACGACTTAAAACTGCCAAAAGGAGAGAGCATTCAAGATCAAATTCTCCAAACAGAGACAAATCAATATCTAGATCTGTCTCAGGTGGCAGGAGGTCCACATCTAGGAGTCTTTCTCCAACTGAAGGGCACTCGAAAACACGTTCCCTCTCTAAAGATGAGAAATCGACTAAAACTCAAAAGCTGAAGCATATAATGAAAAAAGATGATGGATCCCCCTCACATGGAACTACAGGCAGTAGTTCTGATAACGAGGACATAGTAGTATCTCCTGCAGGACCATGGAAAAAGGTTCCGATGGCTGAAAAGAGTCAGTTCAAGTCAGGTACTGAAAGTACGTCTCAAAAGACTTCTAGGAGGAGCCTCTCGGGGGGTTCATCAGATGAGCAGGAAATGGCAGCATCTGAAGTTGAGCAGAAGCGAGATGACTCTAAAAACCCAACTACTGTACCATGTGATGGAGACAAACAATCTACCTCACATTTATCTTCACCTGAAAAGGCATCATCTCTGGCCACTTCCAAGGGACACCATGATCTCTCTAAGTCAAACAGGAAGGAAGACCTTGACCGTGATGGATCCGACCATTCAAGAGCGTCTTCACCGGGTAGCACCAAACATGAAGAAACTAAATCATCCAGCAAAATAAGAACAAGCTTGTTGAAATTAAGACGGTTGTCAACATCACTATCGCCTGCAAGGAAAAAGCATTCAGAATCTAGGTCTCCCTCCATAAGAAGAAAAATCTCAAAATCAAAGTCCCCTGCACGGAAAAAACGCTCCAGATCGAGATCATCCAGCCGAAGAAGACATTCAAAATCGAAATCTCCAATTAGACGAAGAAGATCAAGGTCTAGGTCCCAAGCACAGAAAAGAAAGTCAAGGTCCCCATCTCGTGGAAGAAGAAAAAGATCCAAAACAAAGTCTCCGGTGAGAAGGAGAAGATCAAGGTCAACTGCACGAAGGAGAAAATCGTGGTCCAAGTCTCGTACTCGTGCAAAGCGTTCTAAGTCTAGATCACCAAAAAGAAGACGATCAAAATCACGATCTCCAGTCAGAAAGAGACGTTCAAAGTCACGATCACCAGCTAGAAGGAAGAGCTCAAAATCCAGAAATGACAGTAAGCGCTCCAAGTCTCGTTCCCTTGGCAGGAAGAGGAGGTCTCGCTCCCGATCCATAACACGGAACCGGCGATCTCGCTCAAGGAGGTCTCGCTCCGGTTCTCGTCACCGGAGGCCAGCTTTCCGAAGTCGCTCCTTTGATCGGCGAGACAGATGGAAACGTGAACCAAGCCACTCTCCCATCCTAATACTTCGAAAAAGGAGATCCACCTCCCGAGCTCGCCGGAGCAACAGCAAAACACCACCTCGCCTCACTGATCTTGGTATGGTCTCATTCACTCACCTATAAATGAATAAATAGTAATACATAAAAAAAAATGATATATAATGTCTGTGTTTGTGGCATGTGTTACTTATTAATGCATTTCAATTTGTTCATTTGACAGACAAGGACCAGTTACTGGAGATAGCAAAAGCTAATGCTGCTGCTATGTGTGCTAAGGCAGGAGTGCCCATCCCTGAGAGTTTGAAACCTAAAGCTATTCTTCAACTGCCTCTTCCAACCCCAACTCCTCAACCTCTGTCATTACCCTTGCCTCTACCCATGAATCTGCCAATGAGTCTGCCCATGGGTATGCCAGGGATGCCCAACATGCCCATGAATGCTGCCATGGCCAGTATGACTGCAGCTACAATGACGGCAGCCCTTTCCAACATGGGTGCATTGGCAGCTATGCCCCCCATGCCACCACTTCCCACCATTACCAACAAACCACCTCCTGTGCCCACACCAAATCTTGCCAATATTGCGGAAGTGAAGAGAAAGGTGACACAGCAGGCCAACAGCTTCAGCATCAAGGAACTCACAGAGGTCAGTATATTACATATATATTATTGCTTAAGAAAAAATCCCAGTTCTCTATCCCTTTCGCATAATTACTTCAGTTGTGGAGTGTGAAGTATCTTGCTTTCATGTAATTTCAGAAATGCAAGCAAATAGCAGCATGCAAGGAGGAGATGGCCATAGCCGAGCCCCACGTGTCTGATGATGAGTGATGGGAAACAGGTAAAGTCAGTAGGCACCTTTCCACTGTAGGAACTAGCAGGCTATGTGTGTGTGACTGCAGGAACCACCACTGTAGGATCCCTTTCAGGGCCCTTTTCGAGGGAGACATTAGTACCTACTCTGGGGTAGCCCTGAAACTGCTGGGTGGGGCTTGCAGTGATGGATGACTCATATTGGTTAAAAGCAAAATGAGTTAGACAACAACAAGCACCATTTTTAAAACCAGCAAGAAGTATTACTATTATTATTAGGGGTGGGAATCTCTTGGCACCTCACGATTCGATTCCGATTCAGAGGTCAACGATTCGATTCTAAACCGATTATCGATTCTAAACCGATTATCGATTCTAACCCGATTATCGATTATCAATTCTAAACCGATAAAACGATTATCGATGCATCGCGATTTTTAAAACATTTGAGTTTGCTACTCAGTCTCAAATCACTTCCTACTTTGTGTTTGATAATTAAAGAAGATCAACAGAGGAATTACCTTCTCTATTTTCTTATTAGAGAAAAAGTTTTTCCTTGTCACAATTATGACTTTCTATGAACAATGCAATAATCGATGCAGCTTGCATTTCAACACAAAATGAAAGTGTAAAAAAAAAAAAATTGAATTATTTTTTTTATTTTTTTTTATTAAAAAATCGATTATGAACTTTTCTGAATCGAGACAGAATCGTTCTAGAGAGAATCGAGAGAAATCGAAGATTTCCCCCACCCCTAATTATTATTATATATTTTTTTAAACCAGAGGTTACATGGTTAATAGAGCAAAAGGAACTATAGCTTATGGCGTTGACATGTTGAAGTAACTCGCTAAATGAACACACGCCAAACGTCAGCTGAAATATAGGCTTTAATTAATCAGCTGTGGGGCTGGTATCTTCATCTATCAAGTAACTACAGCTGCCATAAAGCCATTTAACCAAGTGTTAGGAACTTTCCAAAATTCAATTGTCGACTCGACCTCCAGGTAATCCTACAAATGTATGGGTTGAACTAATGTTGGTGCTGATGCTGGAGAAGTATATCGTTACTTTGTCGTGCTCAGAAATTACGTTATCAAAGAGCAAAAGTATTAGGTTACTTCAACTACATCTGGTAGGTCCTGTACCAGTGGTGAGAAAAAAAAAAAAAAGGGCCGAGCGGTGAACAATGTTCAAGTCACTTGAGTTCCTGCAGTGGAAAGGTGCTTAATATTCACTTTGTTCCAAAGCCATAGCCATTATGCATGTTGGACTGTATTGGTTTTAAACTATTGCTTTAGGTAAACCGTGTCTGCTGTATTTTAAAATATTGTATTGTATGTTCCTTTTTTGCAGTAACCTTTTCTCCAGTCCCATCCAACTTTTGCCATACCTCCTAACCACTTTTCTGCCCCTTGATGCGACTTCGTTTGATGGATTTGGTGATTGCCTTTGTAGACAATGCTCAGATGAAATAATTTCAGTGGATCTTCAGAAAGTGGAACCTGACTGACCACAATTTTTGGGGCCAGCAGTGATCAACAGATCTAAAACGGCAGGTTTTCATAATGCCTCTGGGGAAAATGGGAGTATTTCTGCAAGAGAGTACATCTTAACATGAATAGGAAAAATTTCTGAACATGTCCTGTCATGCTGTTGTCAGGAGACACTTTGTGATGCAAAACATTGCCCTTTCAGGATCTCCAATTTTGTATAATTACGAGTGTTTACTTGAAGGAACTTATCGCATATTCCCCTACATGACATTTTACACATATATTAACTGCCCCTTTGATTGTAGTGCAAACCTGTCTTTAAGACTGGGGATAAGTGATACAAATGTTGTAAACTTGTAAGGTTTTAACCTTTTTTAATTTTTGTGTTAATTTCTCATGGATAGTAAATTGTGGTCCTGGTTAATACGGCCCATAGCTCATTAAACCATCTCTACTGTAATATTCTGCCATGTTTGGTTGTACTGGTATAAAGACGAGAAGGCGGAAGATGGAACCTCATTATTTTTCCGTTGTAATTTACAGATATCTTGTATTTAATTGAATTTGCTTGGTTGCAGAACTTGCTCTGGTGTTACTGGGGAACTGTGCTTGCTCTACTAGAAACATCTTTTGAATCCTTTTTCGTGCAGGCAGTTTAATTAAAAGGCAGTTTCACAAGTGGTTATTTGTGGTGTTGGAGGATATTTCACTTTTTTCTTTTCATCCTGGACATGCAGTGGGACCTTTTTGAATGATTCAGATTCTGCTTTTTTCTGTGGTTGACAAAGTTATACTTTTAAGTTTCAAGTGAGTGATGTGATGGAAAACTATCCACCAAGGCATAGTATCATCCAAGTATGAAATTGCTGGTTTGGCATTTTGGTGAGAAGTGACAATCAGACCGCCATGTTGTAAATATGGCCAAAGAGGGCTGAAGCTAAGAAGGATGAAACTGATGTTATTGACACCTGAACTGTAATTTGTGCTGTGCTGGTGTTCATTTCTGTGCGTTTTGTGTTTTGTCGTCTTAATGCGTAGAAAAAGAACAATTAGCAAAGGCTCACGAACAGTGCCCGTTTCAAAGGGATACTTTTTTTTCTTTTCCTTTGTAAATGAGTGACATCCTCAGAATGTAGTTACCATTTTCACCCTGTTTAACTGCACCCTACACTACGTCTCCCCACACAAATCTATACATAGATGAGGTTATTGTATTGCGGTATGGTCTATGGTGTTTATACAGAATAAAGAAGAGAAGCCAGCTGTTTTCCCCTTACACAGCCTATATACACAGACTTCTAGTCGTTGACTGCTTGGTAGCAGAAGTTACCATGTACACAATTGAAGTAAAATAATCAACCAGGTATGTTTTGATAACAGAGCAGGGAATTTTATTTTGGGCAGTTTTTTATGGTTATTATTAATTCACATTGCTGGCTTGAGACTAGGGCCAAGAATGGTGGTGATATTCAGAACACACTGTTGATCAGAGTATCGGCCTGTATGCCCAAAGTAGTAAATCTATATTGCATTGTAGAGTTTAAAAAATTTGCTCTGAACCTCAGTTATTCACCCATAGCCCCTTGGCATTTTAAAACCACATTTCAGTTTTTGCAGAGAAACTAGAGACTAGAGAATTAATTTGCTTGCTTTGTATACAATGCCATGTTGATTATTAAATGAAACCACTAAAACCATTGGTGTCCTAAATGTTCTCTTTAATTAGTGTGTACAGTAGTGGCACAGCAGTGGCCTCGATGTCCCATCCCATGTGCGAGCACAGTTCCCACTGGGACCCAGATTTGGGTCCGGCCTGTGGTCATTTCTCAAGCCCACATCCCTTCTACTCCTACTCAATTGCTGATCTTCACTGTCATGTTGAGTAAAGGCTTAAAAAAATAATGGATATGAGCTGTATATTCGTTGACCCCAAACATGTGAGCTAATGGTGTGCTTGTTACTTCACTTCACTGTTTTATGGTTAACTAAGGTCTGTTTTGCCATGAATGTGTTTCCAAGGAGTATTAACCAAAGATTTGGTTTAAATTCTTACAGATAGAGCGCTGCCTAAACAAACAAATTAGAAACAAGATCAATGTTGTTTACCTTTGAAGGCTGAAGTTGTGTATGTGAGGGTTTTTGTCAGAGTGACCTGTCTTTATGTGGAGACTGTTTGTAGGGAGAGGTGTATTTTGCAAATATGAATTGGCTGCTTACACCATGCATGACAAACTGTGACATAAGCCAGTTCATAGTACATTTTATAGATGTAATAGGTTTGATAAAAATAGTTAATAGTTAATAATCAACTATTAAACACAGCTTTACACATTACACTAACAATTACACAGAAAAGTCCTAAAGGAAACAAACATGATCATTACACTGTGTACTGTTTGTACAGCTACGTCTCAACCCTAAAGGCCTGTGTATGTTGACTAGAACGTTGGGATAGTGAATAGAATGTAGTGGTGGAACAGCGGTGGAACATACGCTTGTCTCTGATGCAAATGTGAATTGTTTGGCTACATCACAGTTTATCTAGTTGATTTACGAGTTTGTAACTACCGGTAGTTACATTTTTGTACCCTTGGAAAGTATTCCAATATGTAACACAACTGATTCTTCACATGATACTGCATATTAATTGCAAAACATCATAGCGATGAAATAACATTAGTTGACTTGCTCTGACATTTTGCTGGGTAATTTGAGAATCATACTATGTGCCTGTCTTTTGCCCATACTTCATAGGTTGCACAGGTAGAATAAGCGTTTAAAAAATAATAGTTCAAGTTCCTCTAACGAGCTAAAATGAAGTTGTCTTAACACTCTCAATCTGTGTGATAGTGAGTACACAGACTTGAGGGGATTCAAATTGGATGAACTCATCTGTCAAATTTGCAAATTTAGTTTATTTTGGATTCCAGGCGCAGCATGCTCTGCTTGCCCATGCGTTCATTCTAATCTTTGCCAGTTGGCCTGTGTTGATTAACTACAAGATCATATCTCATTCAAGTTAATGGGGCAACAGTTAACCTTTAATTCATACCAATAATGTAGACCATTAGCATTCCACTGGAGATATTGTATAAATACTTTACAAAAAACTGTTATTTTGTTCCCCCTCAGTATGTCCCACAAAACTAAAACTCGTTCTTATGGCACTTTGGCACTTGTGATGTCTGCCTTTATTGAGCTATTTTCTCAATGTAAACACAATGTGTACAGGTAGGAGCTGTGTGAATTCACACACACACACACACACACACACACAGTTAAAAACTAGCCAATCCAAATGTCCAACTTTGGTAAATTACAGTTTCAAAACACTCTTTTGTTTCAAACTTGGGAATTATTAGAAAATGATCAATTCAAGTACATTTAAGATACAACATTGATTTACAATAATTTATATATATATTGGATATGCAACTTTCTGAATGTATGAAAATGTAATCATACTATGCCAGATGAGTCCAACGGACAGATGAGTTGTAGTTACCTGGATGGAAAATTTAGATGTGGGTCTTTTCATCCAGCCGAGGTCAGTGATCCAGGTCATGTGCTCAAGACTCAGCAAGCTCAACTTCAGGACTTCACTTCTTCTGTGAGATTCAACCTGTTTGGACTCTTACAAATAGACAAGCAGGGTTGTGAGCACCTCCCATGCAAATGTTCATTTGACAGGTCATCATTTCATGTTTGTAAATGAGGACCAGATGGCCAGTGTTTAGAAGCAGAGAGGAACTCCGGTGAACACAAGTTTATCTGTGGTGTTTTCTGGTGTTACTAATTTCATACCATGGGCTAAATAGAGACGCATCAAGGGAGAGAGAGCACAGCCTCATATAAAGATTCCCCAGTTTCTCTCATTAGAACAGAAAGAGTCTCAGTTTTAGTATCCCAGGTCTGACAGGACAGGGGCTAATTCACCGAGCCCATCTTACGTAGGTCACATTGAGTCGGGAGAATCAACAGGCTACCATCATCAATTGTTATCCTGGCAATTTCTGATAGATGTCACACACACACACACACAGTCCAGGGTTTGGGGGTTTGGGTTGTTGACTGCTCTTATGGTCTGCTGCCTACCCACAAGTTAAGAGTTTGAAGCCGCCTGGTAAACCGTGGAAGACTAGCAAGGTGAAGTCAGTTTATGGACAAGTAGGCAAGGTGGGGAGTAGCTCAAAGCCCACACAAAGGGATTATTTGCCGGTGACCCACAGTGGGTTTAACTCGCAAGGTTTGTTTGTTTCTTTTATTTTTTTCCTGGTGAGAGAGCATTTATACATAGACCAATATTACCATTTCGTCATAGATTTTTATTTTTAAATGAAGAGAATGTTTTCACAATTGCTTAATATTGGTATCCACAGCACTGCCCATGAATACACAAAAGGATATATTCATTTCAAAATCAATTATGTTCATTTTATGAATACTGAATGCAGATCACAGTACAAGCATATGCGAATGTATGTGTCTGTAATGTGTGTAGGTTGATGTTTTAAGAGTGGAAAACATTTCGTTTGTGGGTTTTAGAAAAGAACGCCTACAATGCAAATGCATATTGCGAGCAGAGCAGTAACATGATTACATGTTAGAATCACAAAGCATACGCGACAGGACAGGAGGCTGAAGGTCATCAGACCGCAGTGTCAGTGAGAGCTACTGTAAAAAGCGAGGGTCAGGGTAGGGTATATTTAAAAGTGATGCAGCAGCTTCAGTGGAGACCACTCATAGTTTTGGTTGGCTGGGCTCAGTGACTGGACTAACAGCACACTGAATAAACTGTTATGTCTGTTATGCACAAGCAGATACATTTGTAAACATAGTGCAGTATGAGGTATGTATTGTGCCATTTGCTTTTAAACAAAAATATGAACTGGTGGGGATATGATCACTGAATACTAACACACAACTGTAAAGTGACAAACTTAACTAATACTGATACTTGACAAATACTGATGTGTAAAGTCTGTCAATAAAAGTAGATACATTGGTGATGTAGAGGGGAAGCTAGCCTAAAATTAGAATGTGGTAATCAACCCACAGTGTGTGTATTTCTTTGTTTCATGCCATGTAAACTTGATCTCCTACCTTTCTCTTCTTCATGCTGTTGAAATGTAGTGACATAGTAGATGTTTGTCACGTTATTTTATTTGCCACATTGACATGAAGGTCGTCCTTTCCAAATCATTCTGAGTATTCATTCTCACCAAGTATTTACCAAGTATATACCAATTATTGACCGACGGAGAAAATCCACACGATTTTCAGTTGTAAAATTACCATTAAACTGAAAGAGAGACTGTAAAGAACCACCAGAATTATAAGAGGAACTCTTTATTTATTAGAAGAATATAAATGAAAAAAAAAGACAAAAAAAGTGAGCACAGCCAAACACCTAATGCATTTAACAATGGCAGAATAACTAGGGGAAATGATAACTTTTAAAAAGCTGTAGGTAAAAACCCTATGCGGTTTATATAATAAGTTAATAACACCATATGTACATATATTAAGCAGTAAAGGATTAGACAATAGCCTTCACGGGCAGCACATTAACTTTGAGCCTTAAGTAGTCATCTTCACACAAATAAAATCGTATCATATGATAATGTCAATATGAAATATATGGTATATTTTGGAGAAATGTATCTGGAAAAGAGCAAAAAAACTATCGTGCAGCAAACAGCTTCATGAATAAACACAATTCAAAGTTAAACCACAAATGTATCTTAGTAACAATAGGAGAAAAAAAGGAGACAATACTACTTACACTCAGACACTCCTAAGAACACAGAATGGTTATGGACCTTCTTTACAAATAATTACCAGTAGATTAAGATCTGACTCTACTCTGGTTTTTTAAATCACTATCTCCACAGTCTGAACCTTCATCCATTAGATGGAGCTATTGGCTAACTATGTAGACTAAAAATAACCACTGATCTTTGGTCTGATAATACAATGTGCTGAACATTTTGTACCCCCATTTCTGTACAGAGACTGACACCAAATGGTAGGTTGCACCGTTTGAAGTGAAAATGTAAACTGCCTTTTTATTACTAAGCATTGTACAACCCCTCGAATGGCTGACTTTAACAGTGTCTTAAAGAGCTGTCTAGCAGAACAATTCTCAAACTTAGGGCCACTCTGTTTCAATAAGCGTTTTAAGCTATGGTTTGATTCAATTATTAAGTTTAAAAATATTTTTGACATGCGTGTCAGTGCTATCCCTTTTACTGAGTTAACGCTTTTATGGTTTCACCTCTACAATATGCCTGTAGTACTGTCCATAATGGATCCCTGGATTACAGGTTGACCCTGCATAAGGATTCACATTAGCATGAGCATTAGAAATGAGTTAAATATGTAGGCAGCTTAATTGGGCTCCAGCTAATTCGGTTCACATCTTACACATTGGCCCCATGTGTGGATGTCAACTTGGGTCTAATATGGGACTGGTGTGTACTGTATACTGGACTGACTCAGGGTGTAAGCGGCAGCAATGTGAAATTTTAGGTGGAGTGAATGCAGAACCATCTGGGCAGAGATGTTGAGGTAACATGAGACGTACAACCCTCAGGAGGAAAGAACACAAGAGGCAGAGAGACAAGCAAAGAAAGAACACAAGAGGCGAGAGAGACAAGCAAAGAACGTCAGAAAAGGTAACAGGTTGTGTCTGAACAGTCCATCCAACTGGTACAGATATTGATCCAACTTTCTTGACATTGATCTGAAAACAATCTGAATTTGTTGGTTGTCAGAAGAGAATACCCAGCTTACAAAGAGTAGACATGTCGATCCATCTGGTTGTTTCAAGTTCAGGTAAAAAGATTACACATAAATGCAATCTAAACTTTGTACAAGCATGAAGGCTTGTTTATATACGGTGTCTTGCCAAATGTAACCTTGTCTTCCTTCCATCTCCCTTGCCCCAGATCTTCTCTGAAATCATGTGTTTGTGCACTGAGAATGAACAGATTTACCCGTGATATTTATGTTATTTTTTACAAAAGAAAAGTAAATTACTGGGCGGCTCCAGGCATGACAAACACCAACAGATGAACCAAGCAACCTACAAATAAAGATATACACATTTATGCAGAGGAGATGCATGCATTTTGACAGAAACATGAACAGCAAACCGTTGTGGGGATAATGGACATCCTTGTCGAGTGCCTCTTTGTAATTAAAATGGTTATAAGTGAAATATGGCCGGAATCCAAAGTGATTGAGGCAGGTGGAGAGAAGAGAGCAATCTACCCTGCCAAATGCTATGGGTTGCTATGATGAATGGTGGAGGAGAGGTGCTATTTTTATAGAAATCGATCAGGGTAAAGAATCTTTGTGTGATTTATGAGGAAACCCTTTAATGAACGAAGTATGATCTATGAGTATTAATGATGAAATTACAGATTCCAGTCTGACTGATAATGGATAAAGCCTTGCTTAAAGTTTTTGCGTCTGTGTTAGTTCATGATATGGGGCGATAGTTGGGGCATTGAGTGGGGTTCTAATGTGGTTTGGGGATGAGTGTAATATAGGCAGTATATAGCTGGGTTTCCATCCAACTCATTTGCTTATTTTAAGTGCATTCTGGAAAATCCAGCTAAAGAAAATGTGAGACTGCATGTTTCCATCCGCTGTGTTATGCAAATTAAAACTCCAATTGCAATCCGATCACCCAAAACGCATCTTAATGCCAGGTGTAAAAAGCCCCTTAGTCGCATTGTACTCTATACGAACAGCGAGTTAATCCACCCCCCTCTACCAAATCGAATTTTTATTAACATGAAGATTTTAATGCCAATTTCAGGTGTTTCCAGCAGGATTGCCTATTGGAATGCTCAAAATGCACATTAAAAATGTTGGATGGAAACCCAGTTTCTAATGGGGTATGGTGGTGTTTTGGTGAATATTTAAATATCACTATAAAGATGTGAAAGACCGCTCAAGCCTCCCATCTCACCATGTGGGGTGTAGCCTGGTAGAATGGGGGTGCAGGCACGAACACACCACGCAGGAGACAGTGGCTTTCATAAAAATAGCTAGATTTATTTACAACAGGGTTTTTTAAAAACCCCAAAACATACAAACACAAACTGAACACGCTAAAGCCTATACTAGACAAGGTACACCTCTGAGCATTCAGGTTTTGTCTAGTACCTTGTCCAAGCTCCATCCAGCATGTTCAGTCTGTCCTCCGTCTCCATGAAACAATGAGGTGCACCTTAAGTAAGGCCACCTTGGTCCAATTAAAAGGTAATTGGACCCCTCCACAGGGGTGGGGGAATCCGGACCCAACCATTTAGGTAGGGGAGTCCAGTCCTTCTTCCCTCCTGGACCACAGTGAGAAGAGGGAGGGACTTCACCTTTTTACATTTCCCTCCCCTTCTGGAGTCTCGCCACCCAGTGGCGGGGAAAGTTGGCCACCCCGTTCTGGCTCCATCTGCTGCTCCAGCTCCTGCTGCGGCTCCAGCTGAGCCGCTGGTAGGCCCTCCCCTGCCAGTGTTGGTCGCCGTTTCCTTGCCTTGCTTCCCCCCAGTATCTCCGTCAGCGTACCATCCCACCGCTGCCACCAAATGTGAAAGACCGCTCAAGCCGGCCATCTCACCATGTGGGATGTAGCCTGGTAGAATGGGGTTGCAGGCACGAACACACCACGCAGGAGACAGTGGCTTTCATAAAAATAGCTAGATTTATTTACAACAGGGTTTTTTAAAAACATTTGGGGCAACATTGCAATTTGGGGCACATCTAAGATCCTTTTGTAGTTTGTTTTGGTTGTTTGCAGCATAACAGCTAAATGCTGTTTCACCCTATTTAGTTAGGAGTCTGGGTCTTAGCTGAACCAGTCCATGGGTCTAAAAGCCCTACCCAGTGTATATATTTTTAAACATATTTTAGTTGTATTCAGGACCTCAACCATTCAGTGATTATGTAACTACCAGTGTAAAGCATTTAGAACTGGAGTAATGTGTTCTGTTCTCTTGGTCCTGGAAACATCTCTAGCAGCAGCACTTTGAATGAGCTGCAGCTGTTTAATGGTCTTTTTGGGCAGACCCAGACTGGATATAAAGCATGGCTGAGCTTCTCTTGATCTTTCTGGGCCATGAAAGTCCAGCTGCCTTTCTTCACCATGGGCGACCCGAACACGTATGCAAACGACACTCACCCCCAGCAATGAGTACTCTTCTAGGTTTGGCTGTCAGCGCCAAGCGCCGGTCCCCAGACGCGACTACCCACGATCAACTCACCCCTTCAACGCTAGTCCGTCCCACCCAGTCCTCATCAGGCACAGGTGAAGTCACTGATGCTCCGCTCCCGGACCACTGTCACTTCGTTACAGGAATATAAATGATTGATTCAGCACAAAATTGTGCCATATTTCAGTAATACTGTATATTACTTGTAGAACAACTCAAGACAGAAAAGAGTGAGGCGACGATGTGGACAAACTATTGTGAGCTGCTGCACAACAGATTTCATCCGAGGCCACAACTAGTGCTATCAGAATTCATTGGCAACATCCTCAAAAATGGATCATTCATTTCTGAGCAAAAAAGTTTTTGGGAGATCGTGCTGCTGAGTGTGAACTATCTAGCACGGCTCTTACAAGACGTCATAACGTCCCTTGCGTGTGGGTGTGACTGAGCGATTCGAGGAAGATGGCTGCGAAAAGGGAGAGTGATTGAGAAATCTAACCAACGTTTGTTTATGACTGGCAGAATTCTGCGGTTTACAACTGGCCCGGAAGATTAATGATATGAATGAGTGTCATCTGCTGCCATTGGTTTATGTTTACCTTTTTTTCAAGAAAAGGCACCAGTGGACGTGATTGGAATTTATTTGCTAGCTGCCCTTCTCGGGCAGTTTACTCCGTAGAAATCTCTGCTTGGCAACCCAACATTTAACGTTGTGAAATACTGGAAATAAAGCAGGTGGGTGGCTTCATGTATAACCAACGCTGAGATTTGTTGCATTTCAAGTAGTAGACTGTAACATTTGCGCTTAAAACATTTAGTTACCTGTGTGGTCCACTGCGACAGAAGTATCGTTAACGGTTATAATGCCAGTTCAATCTGATCGCAGTGGATGGTTTTGAACAGCCCTGCACCCGGTACTGGGATGTGTTGCGTGGCGTGATAAAATGTCATTTTGTTGGACCAGCTGCATTTTACTCTGCTAAAGAGACCTTGACGACAACCAACGGCAGCTAATGGCACGCTGTTACAGATACAAGCTTGATCAAAATAGTAATTCCCATACATCCTCAACGTTACTTCTATATGGTTTATTGGTAACATTAGCCAGCTAGCGATAGCATGTTTACCTCTCAGTTAGCTGGTCTATGATTGTGGTACATAGCATCACCGCCCGGATAACTTTTAGCCATTATAACGTTAATTTTAGCAGATAACCTTGATTAGATTAGGTCCGATTAAATGGTTTGCTAAGTACTTAACCGTTTGTTATTGTCAGGCAAGTGTGGCGGGGGGCATGCATCAAATCCATTCCATTACGTCTATAGCTGTTTATGTAGATAGGTGGCTAGCTGGCTATCTAGTTAGCTAGATAACATTAGCTAGTTTCAGTGTGTGAAGTAGTTAGATTTGTGCATCGATAGGTGAATTATCTTTTGGTGGGCTAATGTGAATAACTCACTACGTTAATGCATGATGGATTACGTTAGCTTTTTAGCTAGCGGGCTAATTGAAATCAGTTCACCACTAAGCAATTAAGCCAGTGCTGAAATTTCGCACACAAGACGTTAATTACATATTGAATAGCTTGAATGCACCAACAATTGTTTATACTATTTCAGTAATTGAATACTGGGCTCGTTGATTATACTTATGAACTCAACGGTTCGTCAGATAACGATGTTGTCGAGTCGAATAACAGTTAAATATAACGGTCAGGGAAAATCACTGCTACTTAGCTTGGTAGCAATGCCTTGGTGTCATATCCAGCTAGCTTGATAGCCGACGACCTATGCTTTATGTTCTCATGATGTCACGTACATCTGAAACACATTCGATTCTGTAACTGACAAGTTAAAACTTGCATGAAGTTACTTAACGTTCAACTGATTTCTGCAGTGTTGGCTAATCACTGTCGAGACGCTAATAACTAGTTTGAGAGCTACTTTACGTAGTAGGGTGAGGGTCATTTAGGTAGTTGCTATATTGAATCCCCCACATGAGTTGTGTTTTTAGGACCTAAGATACAGTAGTGTTATGGTAGGGGGTACTAGGCATTTATGGGGCCCAGACATCTTGCACTTGTGTACACGTCAATAAAAATACGTTGCCTTAACGTTAGCCTACTGTCCCTACTCACTCAATCGACTGCGGTTGCTTTCCTTATGATATGCTGATCAGTGTGATCGTGTTCAGTAACTAGAGTGTATCCCGAGAAGAAAGGTATTCACTGTTCGTGAGACCTTAATGATACCGGTGTTTTTTTATTGCATTTGGTTTGGTCACATCTTTGTTTGCGATCGCGAGACACCCTGCAATTTAGTGCTTGCCGAACTGAACTTTGCACCTGTCCAACAGCATAAGGGAGTGGAAAGAATGCGACCTGCCAACAGAAACCTTTGTCTCTCAAAACCTGTAATATATTCACCCAGAGTTTTCACAGATTGTCCAGTTGTCAGCGTTGTGGGGACTTATTTCTCTTGCAAGCATCACTGTGTTTTTTTCCTTTCCCCCCTTCTTTCTAATTTTTTCTCTTTGTGAGCTAACTGCCTAAAAGTCATGCATAAACTTTGAAAACGCCTCAAACAGCCCAATTGGCAATGATTGCTTGCTAAAATGCTAACTAGTGTTGACACCAGTGTTGTAAATGGTTATATAGTTGGCAATGTCCTGCTGTGAAAGCTTTTTATTTTTTTTTACGTTTTTGTGGCGTGTTCCACACCGGAACACAGAACCCTTGTCAGGGTATTTTTTAAAGCATGTGAAAGTCAGTCAGCTAGGATGTAATGTGTACTAAAGCATTAAGGCTTAAATAGTTTTGTTAGGCCCTCTTTCCCTTCCAGGTCTGTTGTTTGAACATCACTTGTAACTGCTACAGAGTGACCATACAATCCAGCTCTCAGGATATCAACAATCACACAATATTATCTGAGAATTCTCTTTTCAGTGCGACCAGTGTCCCTATAATACCTTTGAAGATGCTTTGGTGTCTTGACTGTTCTGTTGCAGTAGTGTAAAATTCATTGTCCGTTTGCGTCATTGACCAGGTGAGCCGCACACCTGGCTAATGCTTAATTATAGGTGGGGGATAGAAGTGACTTTCTGTCTGGTCCAGCAAGCTTGCCTCTCTCACACACTGAGGGAGAGCAAATGAGAGTATCAAGTTTTCCCGTCTAGGGTTTATACATTTGTCCAAAGTAAAACCACAACGTCAGCTAAAGTAATGGTCAATTTAGTCATCATCCGGCGAGGCGGCGACTGACTAATTTAGAGGACAGTGCTGTCACATGAATTGTATTGTTTCATGTCAGTGTTTTATTATTAGCTTTGTATTAGTCATGGTTTCCCCTCACACAGACTTGAGTGGTGGCGTTGCGTAAAGTTTAGCTTTCTCTGAATTCAAACTGGGCCTGCTGGGAAGACCGATACTATCAAGTTAGCTTTGCATGGCTAGTGCTTGTTTATCTCCAGGTGTGCTATTGTTTTGTGTGTTTTTTTGATGGACTGCCCCTCTCTCTGTGGTTTTCAGGTTGCATGGTAAAGAGGCAGTGCACTTACCAAGGTCTACTTCGATTCTCTGTCCTGGCAGGGCAGTATTTTTATATATTGTCAGGGTCGTTGAGTGCATCTTAACCAAGCCGAACCCTACCACCTTGTGTCCTTTCTGTCCATATTCAGTCTTGCTTTCTAGTGCGAGTGCGGTCTCAGCAGGATCACAGTTGAATAAACAAATACTAACGCAACACAAGGAAGTGCCTGTTTCTTCATGGCCTCTAGTCACTGAGCTGGAAAAACAAATGTGTTCCACTGCTTCAGGGATCCCGCAATGGAGAAAAAAGGCTTTCTCTTCTGTTCACACTTGTTAGAAAGGGAATGGCTGTCACAAAAATATTTAGGTAAATGGGAATGGACTCTTTTAGGGCGAAGCAGATGGAGCAAAACTGGTGTTTTTGGGTGAAGATGGTTATCTTTTGTAAGATCTGTCGGGGGGGGGGCTTTCAGAAAGCCAGACACACGGTTAGTTATTAGGTTTGAAAGACTAGGAACCAGAGCAGGTCTACCTCATTGATGAACACAAT
Organism: Clupea harengus; assembly: GCF_900700415.2. Classification (NCBI taxonomy): domain Eukaryota; kingdom Metazoa; phylum Chordata; class Actinopteri; order Clupeiformes; family Clupeidae; genus Clupea; species Clupea harengus. The sequence continues at coordinate 14,396,830 of NC_045153.1, forward strand.
GTACTGAGTGCTTCCTTCAGTGTAAACACAAAGCATATTTTTGTTTTCGTTCAGAAATTTGTGGAACATCTCTGTTGCTATTAGAATAGATACACAACTCACAAGCATGCTTCTGTTTACCTAAGGAGACCGGTTATTATCCTACATTCTATTCAGATTGGACTTTATTGATTTTCCCTTTACAGGACGTTGGCAACAGCAAGCGACCACAGCACAGGCAGCAGCAGCAGCAGCAGCAGCAGCAGCAGTGGGAAGCACGTTATTGAAAGTTCTGGAGGGACCAGAGATATGACTCAGAGCCCTTGAGGACGACATGGAGCTCTAGCTTGCCACACCAAACCTCAGCTCAAGTAAGAGCATGTTCTCTCTCTTGCCGGCACACCGACACACTTTTTCCTCTCTGTTCCTCTCCCTCTTACACATACGTACACACACACACACACACACACACACACACACACACACACACACACACACATACACACATACAAAAGCAGTGAGGACACTGAAGGTGCCCTACAGTTCTCGGCGCTAAAACTTGTCCTGTTCTCCAGAGAGCGGGGTGAGAATGGAGAAGGTTATATTGGTGTGTGTGTGTTTGTGTGTGTGTTTGTGTGTGTGTGTTTACTGGAAGCCATGGTCATGAGGAAGAGATCTGGATCACAGTGCACACAGTCACGTATACTAAGACGGTTAGCTATTTCAATGACAAGCTTTCTGCTCGACATGACCTTGTTAAATCCTTTGTTGACTGCTGTCAAACACTTTGCTGAAACCATAATTCTACTCTTCTAATGTCTCTCTCGGCTATCTTCCCCCTTTTGAGTCATCAGCCTGTCTCTTTCAAGAAAATTCAGTTAAGGGAAATTAATTTATGATGTCTTCGAGTGCTGATATGGGTTAATTTTGTTAGTCCCGGCTCTGTCTTTTTGTCTGCTGTTGATGCTAACAGCTTAACCTCTTCCCCTGTTGTCTTGAAGCAGCCACGATGGTGAAACAGCATGATAAAGGTGCCTTTCTTACTTGCCTCAGTGCTTAGCCTGGTTACACAATAGGTTGTTCCTTTTGACACAGACAGTAGTAGTGGTAGGAGTCAGCTGATTATGACCTGACACAGCTGATTAACTCAAAGTGAGGTGAAAGTTGAAAGCTATGTGTAGTCAGAGTTCCAGAAACTGCATTATTCAGCTGTGTGTGTGCGTGCGCACACTTGCCTGACAGGGTTCCATTATGTGTTATACTGTCTGACCCAAAGAGCCCTTCCTGTAAATATATACACACACGCATACATACGGCCAATATGGGAAACTTGACCATGCTGTGTGTAGCAGTCTAGCGGGGAAGAAAGTGACTCGCCCGATCTATTTACCTACATTCTTCATCCGGTCGGCTTTGTCGATTTGTTTGTTTGCCCTGAGTGGGCAGTGTTTCACAGTTCAAACGTAGGTCATGCCTCCAGCGGAGGTGAATTGATTGTGATTTATCTGTTTGGGGTCACCTTTTACATGTATATTGTATGTGATTCTATCTATAATGTGTTTGCACATAGGTTAGTTTGCATGTTTTATAGTGTACTTAACTGTTTCTCCGTGAAATACTTTGGTGGGAAGCTCTATTTGGGCTCGTCCGTTTCCGCACACTGGGCTCCGCCCGTGCCGGTCCGCCTGTGCTTCTTGGAGATTATGCCAGTATGGCTCCTCCAAGGGAAGGAAACCTGCAGTCATGTGAGATTCCAGGAAGTTTTTTGGGGATGGCAGGGTGGAGTCGTCCACATGCCATTCTGGTGTTTGGATTCCATGTCTGCTGTTCCAGGCTTCCTAGGAAATCCAAACAGGCCTGCTCCTTCTCAAGAGCAGTTCTCAGGTGGCAGAGAAAGGCCTTTTATTGTTCCTCAACCTTCATTTGAACTCTGCTGTTAATTTGAATCTGTTCCTCTAATATGTGGTTGTGGAGGTATTTAGGGGCTGCGTTTTTACCCAGAAAGTCAACAGACAGTTCAGCAGAAACCTTGGTCATTCCCAGTATTTACAAAGAATTCTGAGAAGTAAAACTTGAGAATGGGCCCTGTGGTTTTGTTACCGTCATCTGTTTTTAATTGCCTGTTCATAGTGTGTTGTGGATCGATTGTCTCATGTTCCTTGAGCGCGGGCTCTGCTCTACTTCTGCTTGACTACCTCAGTTACATATTATAGGGTGGAAGGCTATTGAATGTGCTCATGTTCAGGAAGTGTTCTGACATCACAGGAAGTTTGAGGTGAAACTCTTGAGCTCTTCCTCTGATGGGATCAGTGCAAGCTTACAGTGGATGTTGATAAAAACAGTGCATTTTCGCCGGACCTCGCTGACCTTTTTATTATTCCGTTTGGTTGTGGTAGGTTCACTTTTCTGCCAAGATGTTAGTCATAGTTTCTGCACAGTCTATTACTGTATATGTAAAGGGTTTGTGTATTTGTGTGGGCTGTTGGTATGTGGACATGCGTATAGATTCCACGACTGATGACTGTGCTGTGCCCTGCAGTAGTGCTTATAATCAGTAAGGTTTACTGTGACATGAATAATATATTGACCCTGGAGTAATTAAATCAGTGCTTTAAAAGGCTGTTTCTGTGTTTGGTTTCAGCTGTTTGTTTACTCTCCATGCATACTGAATTAATGTTCGTTTCTCTCTCTCTCTTTCTCTCTCTCCCTCTCCACTGCAGGAGTGTATCTGTCTGAGAATGGAGTGGTGCAGGTTGCAGGCTGGATGACCGGGTCTGCAGGGAGCTCTGACCACCCTCACCCCCGCACCAGACCAACTCCCTGTCTGAACGCTGCTCCATCTCTGTGCTGACGGTGATCTGGAGAGACGGCCACCCCCCTCCTCCTCCTCCTCCTCCCCCTCTCTCCCCACGGCCACAGCATTGCGTACTCTAGGGCAATCGGCCCTCCCCTTCCTCTCCTCTCACCCCCCAGCCTGCATATAAGGACGCTCCACCCCTCTTGTTTTTGGAGGTTCCTTCTGCACCTTTCCAAGCCCCCCTCCCTCCCTCCCTCCCCCCCCTCTCCCAGGTCTCTCCTTCCCCCTCTCCCCCTTTTCCGCATTTCTCTTCTCCTCTCCTCTGTTCCTTTCCTCTCTCCTTCTCCCCCCTCTGTGAGTGTGTGAGGGCAGAATGAGCTGGTTAAGTCGTCTGACCCCGAGGGGCACTGGCTCTCGATCGGGCCGAAATGCTGCTCCCGCCAGCCCCTGCACCGCCGACCCGGAGACCTGCCTCATGGTCTTCCAGAACCACTGGAGACAGGTGAGAACGCCCAACTGAAATCGCTGTGTGTGTTTTCCAAGGTTTTTGTTTAGGGCTCTCTCTCTCTCTCTCTCTCTCTCTCTCTCACTCTCACTCTCTCCTACTACATGTGCACATACTGAACTAATTACACCACTTTGGAGGCCATCGATCCTTATGTGTATGGGCGGTTACAGTTGTTCGGGGATGATGTAAATATGATTGTCAACTTGCTGTTTCAGTTGTTTATCTGTACACACAGATTGAGCCACTGTCAGATATTATTGATCTCTGTGTGTGTGTGTGTGTGTGTGTGTGTGTGTGTGTGTGTGTGTGTGTGTGTGTGTGTGTGTGTGTGTGTGTGTGTGTGTGTGTGTGTGTGTGTGTGTGGTCCCCAGTGTTGTAGGACACGTGTGGGATCTGTACCCCTCAGGGTGATCATTAGCTAGCTCTAGCTTTCACACACATTCGAACACATACTTGTTCCCAGGAGTGTGTGAATGGGTTTTCCACTGACAAAAGCAGAGCATTCTCTGGTGCCCTCTTCACTGTTCTCTTCACCAGTCTCTTTACATAGTGTAAAATATACAACTGTAGAATGTATGAACATACATTATGGATATATGTTATTTCATGCCCTATACCTCCCTCCAACTACCCATGACCTCTCTTCCTCTCGTGCTCTCTTTTAATCCTTTCTTTCTTTTCTTGGGTCCTGTGGTACAAAATACATGTTGCAAAGTAGTAGGGAAATGATCAGTGTTTATAACAGTTTTGGTTCATGGATGCATGGCAAGGCAATTTTATTTGTATAGCACAATCCATACACATTGGTAAATTGTAATTGCAATTAATTAAAATTAATAGATACAGGAACATAGAATATGTTAGAATAGAATAAAGTTTGAAGTGAAAATGACTTTTGCTCTCTGTCTCTGTGTGTGTCCGTCAGGTGTCGTGGGTGCTGGAGCAGAAGGACCCCGTGTCCGGAGGCGCTGACGACCTGACCGCCGTGAGGAACCACACGGACCAGATGCTGTGCCTGCTAGCCGAGGAGCGGCCCCAGGAGCTCGACTCCTCCGAGGGCCTCTCCTCCTCTTCCTCTTCCTCTGCTTCTGCCTCCATGGGGCCCATCCTGGACTTCGTGGTGTCGGAGAGGGTCCTGGAGCGGCTGGTGGAGTGGCACGTTCGCCGCGGCCTGGACCCTGACAGCCAGGGGGCGCTGCTCAAGCTGTTTGAGATGCTGATCGGCCAGTCCCAGCAGCCCCTGCTCCAGCACACAGCCGTGCTGCAGCCTCTGTTCTGCCTGCTGGCCACCTGCGCAGACCCCCAGCTGGGCTGCCCCCCCGCCCTGGAGGCCAGTCTGGTGCTCCTGCTCAACCAGGTGAGAAGAGTCTCAAGGGGCCGGGTTTGTGTGTTTGGTCATATTCTGTTGGTATTGTCGATCTGTGCAGAACAGCAGGTCAGTGTAGCTGATGTGACTGTGCTGTTGTTGTGAATGAGTGCAATAAATGTTTAAAGACTGTATCGCCTGCTTTCATAGCATATTTCTTTTTTTTCTCTCTTCTTGTCACAACTTCTAACCCCCCCTCTTTTTTTTTACTTCTGACATTGCCTGTTCCTCCCTTAACCTCTTTTTCTTTTTGTTCCTCTTTCTTCTGAACTCCATCCTGATCACCTCCTTGTCTCCTTCTCCTCCTCCTCCTCAGGTGTGTGTATGCATGGCGCGGGAGCCGAGGGTGTTGGAGTTGTTGTTCCAGGCGGCCCCGGCCCCTCAGGGCCCCACCAACCTGCTCATCTTCTCCCTGCTGGTGCCCTTCATCCATCGCCACGGCGCCCTCGGCCAGCAGGCGCGCGACGCCCTGCTGCTCGTCATGGCTACTTCTGCCAGCAACCAGGCAGTGGCTCAGTACATCACTGAGAACTCCTACTTCTGCCCGGTACGAGCTTTCACCAGGACTCTCTCTCTCTCTCTCTCACACACCACCTGCACTGATGAATCATGATTTAGTAATTGTTGCTACCGTTATGCGGACTTGCTTTTCTGTTGCTTTTTTTTAAACTCTCGCCTTTACTTTGAAGTGTAGCCTGTGGGTTAACTAAATCAGGAGTGGTGGATGCGACGAATTGATTTCAGCTTGCATGAACTAATAACGGTCACTATTAGCTTGCTGCTCACTATTACATGGAATGTTGCTGTATGGGCTTATGGATTGTAAGCTAGCAAAATACACTTTCGTCTTTAACCACTTGACTTTGGATACCGATGTCTTGAGATATGGTTTCCTCTCAGCAATCTATAACTATAGAGTTGCATAAGTATAGCTTAACATATTTGGCCAGCCCTACTGTACTGCAAGTGTCAGCCTGGCCACAGGGCTGTTTATTTCTGCTTTCTGCAGATTGAAGCGCTAGGCTAAATGCAGTGCAGGTCCTGGGTGCGGCCATGTCTGTGAGTCATTGTGTCTGTGATGTCAACTCCAGTTTCCAGCAATCTAAAGAGATGTCCCAAGTTCACCAGACCTCCTAGAACACTTCTATACAAAACTTCTTAACCATACAAAGGTTAACCTTCAGTTGAGAGGGTCTCAGCTGTCACTGTCACTGGTGCTGGTGGACTCGCATCCGAACAGGCCGGATGGCAGTATAGATTAGAATGATTGTGATTAGAAGATGAAGTCAGTGAATTCAGCCAGCTTTATGCAACGAGTTCAGCAATTTAGCCACTGTTGCTGGGGCTGTTTCCTTGTAGGCTGGTGATGTTGACACACAATAAGCATCATATGCTGCGTGTGTCATGGCAGTTGTAATGTGGGGTGGGAACACAGGCTCAGTGTGTGTCTGGGCCGTGCTGTGTTTCTACTGAGGGCCTGTGGACAGTGCGAGCTTGTCTCCAGCACTGATGCCACTGTGTGTGGGCGTGGGTGGGCGTGGGAGAGAGAGGTGGCATGAGCTGGCACTCTACTGACGGGACAGACAGGCATTGTACTCTGGGTGACTGCTGGTGTAGTGTCGTTGTGTCTTTGCCATGCCCATATGAGCAGCAGTGGTGAAAGGCATAATGTTTCCACCACTAAGACATTTGGCACGAGGGGCTTAATGTTAACATTTTTGTTGTATAGAAACCCTCCTCATTCTCTGTTCCTTTCCCTCTCTCCTCTTCTCCTTGCCTTTTCCCCTTCTTTCCTAGCCCTCTCTGTTGCTCTGCCCCATCAGCTTCCATGTCCTCTGCCTCGCCTTCAATCCTCTCTCTTCTCCTTCTCTTCTCCTCTCCTCTCCTCTCTTCTCCTCTCCCATGAAATATTAGATAAGGACGTGTCTGACCTACTTAGGCCGCCGACCAGCCAAGGTGCCGTCTAGGATGAATGTGTCAAATCTCTCTCTCTCTCTCTCTCTCTCTCTCCTGTCCAATCCTGCATGTCCTGCTCCCCTCAAGAGTATATCCTTTGATTTCTCCTCCCCCACCAGTTCCCCCGTGTCTTTGTTTTCCAGCCGCGACTGTTCACATCTACGCTGCTGTCTCACACTTTGATCTCTGGCCTGCCTCTCTGCATTTACTGTGCACATTTGACTGCTCCCTGTTCCGTTGCTCTTTGCCCCACTCATGAGATGGAAGAGGTGGGGGGGTGGGGTGGGGGGTAGAATCAGAGGAATGTTTGTGTGTTCGCCTGACCCCCCCCAGCCCCGGGTCTAGCGTAATTGCGCCTCTCGTCTCCAAAGGGGGTGTCTGTCTATCTGCCTGCCTGTCTGTCTGCGCGTCTGTGGGTGCCGGCAGCGCCCAGGTCTTCTGCCCCTCAGAAGCTCCACGGCGCTACCACCAAGGCGTCTCATTACCGCTGCCAGATCACACCGCACAAGGGAGGAATCTCCCGCCCCCACCCCTGTTACACCGCCCCCACCTCCCCCCTCCTCTTCAACCTCCTCATCTGTTGCCATGTCTGTATCAGAGCCTGGACAGAAATATCTTCATAGCTGGGCTTTTTTTTCCCGCTGCTGTTGGCTGTGTAGAGACCTGATGATTGGACAATAGCTTGAGGGCACAGCAGCTTGAAGGCACAACGTTTCTGTGGAGGAAGAAATCTTAAATGAAACCTTTGATTGATTTTTTTATTTATTTTTTGTTACTTTTTTGACACGACTGCATGTGCGAGGTTTTCATTCCTGCTAGGAGTTTAAGTAAAAGCTGTTTGCCTAATGCATTTCATGAATGGATGGTCAGAGCAGCAGGATGGTGTCAAGGGGTGGCCAGTAAATTACCACAGCTCCTCTCGTCTGCTGCCACCAACACACACACACACACACACACACACACACACACACACACACACACACACACACACAGACGCAGACACACAGTTGGCTGGCCTGTCTCACTCATCCCCTCTGTCCTCTCCACAGGTGCTGGCCACAGGCCTGAGCGCTCTTTACTCGTCTCTGCCACGGAAGATCGAGGTGCGGGGGGACGACTGGCACGCGCTGCGGCGCGAGGACTGGATGGGCGTGTCCTCGCTGGTCCTCTTCATGAACTCGCTGGAGTTCTGCAACGCCGTGGTGCAGGTGAGCGGCGACAGCCCTTCATTCAGACACGAGAACTCGGACAGAATTAACATTTCCCTCAGCATTTAGCTCTCGGTTTGTACATGTTTGTACATACACCTTGTCCATTACTCTAGCGTGCCTGATAACTGAAAAGATAACTCAAGGAGGCTCAACAGTGTTGTGTGAAGACATGGTCAGACGCTGTGCCGTCTCCTGCCTATGCTCTGTGAGGCCTATGTAACTGCACTATACCCGGTTTTGATGTGTGTTTTTGTGTCCCCTGTCCCACACAGGTGGCTCACCCACTAGTGCGCTCTCAGCTGCTTGACTACGTCCACAATGGCTTCCTGGTGCCAGTCATGGGCCCTGCCCTTCACAAGGTACAGCCAGTCACTACGTTGCTTCTTCAACAGTTGGATGTTTTTGTATTCTTTTCAACACAGATGTGTTCACTGCCGGGTTTGTTCAGTGCGTTGAGGTCTGTGTACTTTTTAGTGTTGTTTCTCTCTTTCATGTTTAAAAAAAAAAAAAAAATTAGGACTTTTCTCTCTTACTTTCTATCAATGTTTCCTGGACCCAGTCGTCTGTTGATGAGATGATTGCCAGCACGGCCTACCTGGACCTCTTCCTGCGCAGCGTAACAGAAACGTCCCTCCTCAAAACCTTCCTGCAGTTCATCCTGGTGCATCGCCACGACAACGACACCATCCTGGACACACTGCTCACGCGCATCAGCAGCAACTCACGGGTCAGTCAGGAGTTCACACACACACACACACACACACACACGCAGTAGTATAGGAGGGTGTATAATCTTCAAGTGGAAATCTAAATGTGTATGTTGTTTGTGTATCTGCAGCTGTGCATGGTTTCTCTCAGCCTCTTCAAGACACTGCTCTCCCTCAACTGTGAGGACCTCATGCTACAGCTCGTTCTCAGGTAATCTGTGTGTGTGTGTGTGTGTGTGTGTGTGTGTGTGTGTGTGTGTGTGTGTGTGTGTGTGTGTGTGTGTGTGCTCATATCTCACCCCATTTAAAACTTAAGGAGAGTGAAGCTTATGAATGGTCCATTGATTTGAGGATTCAGTACTCGGTACATTTCTAAATGAATATGATATGGCTCTGAAAGGTATTGCATAGTTGTGATGTCAAAGTCCTCATGCAATGTTTTGGATTTTGGAAACTTCACTACCAAAGCATTTGCTGTCCTAGACCTCACATTCCCTGTGTAAGTAATCCACAAGTTGTAAATACCTCTGTAAAACAAGCAGTCCTTTAAAAGAGGATATAACCCTCTACTGACCCACATTTACCTAATTTTCAAGATGGCATGACCGTGTGTGTGTGTGTGTGTGTCTTGTTGTTGTTATTATAGGTATCTGCTGCCGTGCACACACGTGATGCTGAGTCAGAGGCGTGCGGTCAGAGAGACTGACATCTACGGCAAGTCAGCAGACAAGTTCCTCTCCCTCATCCCTGAATGCTGCCACGTCAGCACAGCGCCATCTAGTGATCGGGAGGAGGAGCCTGCTTTCTGGGGGAAAGGTGAGGTTGCATGCTAAAAAGTCATATGTATGCACACACGCTCACACACTCGCCTGTGTACATGGATTTCTGGTGTCTGTATGTTTAGCATACAAGCTTACCCTTTCTTCCATACAGGGAGTTATTCTCAAAAAACGTATTCTGATTACAGGCTTCCATGATCGTTTACAGAATACATGCAGTAGAGAAATGATGAATTCATTGATATTTCTATCTTTCACCCTTCTCTCATTCCTTTTGCTTCTCTCCTCCTTTTCACCCTTTTATCTCCTTTTTACCCTTTAATCTCCTTTTTACCCTTTAATCTCCTTTTTTTTTCTTTTTCTTTTTCTTAGTTCTGGGCAGCCCTAGCTCTGAGTCTCCTGTCCACCCGAGACCCAGCACACCGTCCCGTCTGGCCCTCTTCATGCGCCAGCAGAGCACGGGCGGCGGCTCAGCCAGCTCCCCCTCCAGCGCCGACCCCACACCCTCCTCCCCCCGTGGGGGTCCGGCTGCCCCCCTCTCTCCTGACAGCCCCCTGCACCAGGGCTCGGGCACCACTGACGTGCCGGACGGGGAGATGGGTTACCTGGACTACCTGCGGGACGCGCGGCGCGGCATCGAGCTCTGCTCGTGGGCCTGCCGCGACTGGTCGGCCCCCTACGACGGCGAGGACCCCTCCCCGAACCTGGCACCGCTGCCCCCGCCCCCTCCAACTAGCCATCCCAGCCTGAACCTGGTGCCCGAGCACTTCTCCCTACAGGGTGGCTCGACCCCCGGTGCCAGTGCGGGTACGGGTGCAAGCACAGGCTTGGGGCCGGGCTCGGGTGAAGCTGGGCAGAAGGAGCGGGCGGCGGTGGTGGAGGCGGCGCGGTCGGAGTGGACCAGCTCGGAGCGGGACAGCGGCGAGTGGGACGTGACCATCAGCAAGAACTGCATCAGCCTGACGCCACGCAGCAAGAAGCGCAGCTTGCAGCGAGACCAGATGCCTCTCAACACGGCCCCTCTCCACCTTTCCTCTTCATCATCATCCTCATCATCATCAGCAACAACAATGCCAACCTCCACTGTGCCCACCTCTGACCCTGCAGCCCCGCACCAGGCCCTCTTTAACGGGACGGGCCGGGGGGACAGCTGCCCTGACGTCTCGGACGGAGGGATGGAGGTAAAGAAGGTGAAGAGGGATGTGGACGCAAGCAGCTCCGGTGGGGATCTGGGCCAGAACGGCACGGTGGGCATGTGCACCCTCGAGGCCTGCCCACCACTGCAGGGCGGCTGCGGCGGCGATGTCCGCGCTGGGGCGGGCACCCTCCAGCAGACCCTTCCTCAAGTCTCCCGCCAACCCCAGCCTGCTGGTCCACCGCTGTCCTGCCCGGTCCCAGAGAGCCAACCCGATGAGGGCTCAAAGCCGACTCCGTCTCCTGCCCCAGTCCCGGAGGCCTCCTCTGCGTCGAACCGGGGGCTGCAGTCGGTGGAGAGCCTGATCGAGGAGCTCCTGGAGCGGGCACCGGTGGCGGTGCCACAGGCCGGGGACTCCAACGGCCAGGGCATCAGCATTGAGGCGTTCCACCAGGAGCTGAGGGAGCTGGAGGAGCGTCTGCGGGGGCGCAGGGCAGCCGGCCAGGCCCTGGAGGAGCTCAACAGAGACGTGCCCATCCTGGAGCAGACGGAGGACGAGCCGCAGCCACCACCCACGCCGCTGGAGACCGAGTCGGGAGTCGGAGAGGCCAAGATGGAGAACGCCGCAGAAGGCTTGTTCAGTCCTGCCAGGCCCCTGGGACAGCCTGCCGCTCCGCCATACACTGGTAAACCTCATCTCCTAAAGTCTTTCATGTGAACTCTACTGAAGCAGCTTTGATTACCATTCCGAAACCTCTCTGCCAATCTAGTTCAAATCAAAAATCAATCTCACATTCTCTCCTTCACCTTCTTTCTGTCTGTCTCTCTCTCTCTCTCTCTCTCCATTACAGGGCCGTTTATTATGGTGTTGTTTGCCAAGCTGGAGAACATGCTGCAGAACTCTCTGTATGTGAACATCCTGCTGACGGGCATGGTCTTCCAGCTGGCCTGCTACCCTCAGCCTCTCATCCGCTCCTTCCTCCTCAACGCCAACATGGTCTTCCAGCCAAGCGTCAAGTCTCTCATCCAGGTACGTGGCACTCACTGACGGCTGTCCCTCACACCCAACACACTCCACTTCACTTGGCCAGGACCACATGTGCATACAACAGGGTTTTCCAACCTTGGGGGTCAGGGCCCCAGTATAGTTCCTGGAAATTTCTAGATTTCTACAAAAAAAAACACATACAGTTTAGACCAACTAAACCACCATTTTCACTTACCCTCATAAAAAGTGAAGTGAAACTAAATTGCTGCCACCTATTTCCCCGACAACAGCGTTGAGACTGATAAACAAACAAAAATAGTCTATTTTGTGAATGACTGAGGAACCACTGACCTAGACATGCAGGCATTCAGAATGTTTTTGCTCCAGACCAACTGCCACTAATTAGTTGGCCTAGGCATTTTATCAGATTCCTCCAGACCACGGAGGGATCATGTGCAAGGTTAATAGAGTTAAACCGAATGTGTGCCACATCACCTGATTATCGGCGTACCGAAAGCATGCCACATCAGCTGAGGTGGATTGAAAGATGCCGATTAGAAGTTTGTTGCTTGGTTACAGCAGCTTCAGAGAAATCAGTGTGTGGGTTTGGATGGACGTCCAAGGAGAGGAGCAGATGGCAACAGCTGAAGTTAATGACGTAAATTAAATGGAATCGTTTTAAAATAACAAGTGCATTGCAATGGCAACAATGTTCAGACCAAAACAAGCTTCTTCACGGATGTTTCTTTATCAGGTACAGCCTTAAGCCAGCAATCTTTTTTTTCTTCTTCTTTTTTTGCGATACAAACATTGAAACTGATTTGCATTTGATTAACTTATGAGTATCATTTGAACGTGGGAGGTACTGTTCACTCTTAAACCCACAGTATGAGTCTGTAACTGGCCCCGGGTGACCAGTTTAAAATATGCTAGCCTGCACGAAGGAGCAGACTGAACCACTAACATCTGAGTCATCAGAAGTGTTGAAATTGGGCCTGTCCAAACATGCACACATGAGCAACACATGTGACCTTCTGAAAACAGGCAATGAGGGTTCTTCTCTTCGCTCATGACTTGAAGGGCTTTTGTTTGAGGAGAACCATCCACGACCTTGATATTTTGAGGACATAAGTGAGTGCAAAGGATCAGTAGAAATGGCTAATGAGCCCTGTTGCTCTCTACTGCCCTCTGTTGTGTATATGTAGGCAGTACAAGGCCAGGTCATCTATGTCACTGTTTTTTTTTTTCAATAACTTGGCAATTTTGTATTTATTAATTCCTTTTTATTTTGCTGCTGTCTTGGTCATCTTCCTCCTTTTCCCCCTCTTCCTCCTCCTCTGTCTCCTCAGGTGCTGGGCACAGTAAAGAACCGCATCGAGGTGTTCGCCGCCATGCACGAGGACTTCCCGGCCATGCTGACAAAAGCCCGGCGCTACCTGCTGGCCCGCGGCAAGCTGGACTGGAGCGACTCGCCCACCAGTTTGCCCGGCCTGCGCCGCTCCGACTCCATGGGTGAGGGTGAGCACACCAGAACTAGAGCAGGAGCAGAGGGAGTGGGGGTTGGAATGGTAGAAATGGAGAGAAGGAGAAAAAATAATGGGTTGGGAGGACGGGGGGGGACAAGAGGGAAGGAGGGAAAGGGGGGGAACAAGAGGGAAGGAGGGGGAGGGTGGCCTGCTTCAGTGAGATGCCCCAGTTCAGCTGTCTGTAATTACAGTCATCTGAGGCCTGTGTTTGTTGGGCAGTAATGTGTGCTGGCAGAGCTCAGTGCCGACTGTGGGGTTGAGCCACAGATGTTTGACTTTTGGACAACTGGGACTCCAGAGCCGCTCCCCCTGTGTCCTCATTTCTCTGGTCGCAGCAGCGAGGTGTCTGTGAGGAGACACTGGGGCTTTTGTTCGAGATGATTGTGGTTTTGTTTTATAGCTCTGCTTGGGTTAGCCAGTAAGTTTTCTTCCAACCAAATTCAGCTTTTTTTCTTATTTATTTATTTAGATTTTCTTACAGCTTGAAGAAAATAATCTTTCTTTGTAATACTCTTTAAATCTTTCTGTGAATCGATCTTTGAGTCTTTGATTTTAATCTCTCTTTGAACACACACATTCACTCCTTATTTATTTCTCTCTCTCTCTCTCTCTCCCATCCAGTGAAGAGCCGTAAGCCGTCTCTGGGCGACCTGATCCTGCGCCACACCAACAGCCCGACCCGCGCGCGCCACGCCGCCCAGCTGGCTTACGCGCACGTGCGCGACGGCGGCCAGTCGCTGCACAGCGCGCTCTTCCGCGGCGCCACGCCCTCCTCGTCCGCCTCCGGCCTGGAGCGTCAGGCCGAGGCGCTGCGCGTCAAGAACGCCGTCTACTGCGCCGTGGTCTTCTCCGAGTTCCTCAAGGAGCTGGCCGCGCTGGCCCAGGAGCACGCCGTCGCCCTGCCCTTCCCCCGCAGCAGCCCGGGCGCCGAAGAGTGACCCCAGAACATGCATACGCCCACACACACACACCACAGTGACCCCGGAAACTTTAGTTTTTTTCTTTCCAGCCACATGAGGGCAGTATTAGGTGAAAACCTGCAGAGAGAGATGGCCGCTGGAAAAGGTTTTTTTTTTGTTTGTTTTATTTTTTAAAGACGTTTGTGGTGTTCGTGTAAAGGGCACCACACATCTGTGCATAGCTGTGTACATACCTATACATAGACAGAGTATAAATATATAAGATATATAGAATATTTATGTGTATGACGGGTTTTATATACACAGCGACTGTAATCGCTTGATGGCTATTTCCTGGAAACAGCCTTCACACGTGTACACACATACACACACATACACACACACATATACAAATACACATACACTGTGCAGAGCTCCATCACTGTAGGGCTGTATTCTAGAGGCACAGCTGAATGAAGAAGTTGCACAGCACTCCCCTCTCAAGTCTGTGACTGATGCCCCCTGTAGTCTGCTGCAGGACAGGAGCCGGCACACAGGGAAGTACACAAGACCGATCCTCATTCGTTTTCTACATGTTTTTAAGATCCTGTTTGTCTTTGTGTGTCGGACATGTTTCAAGCAATGCATTGGTGGAATAGTTTTGTTTTTTTGGAAAAGGAATAACCGCTCACCTCTCACCGTCTGGGGAAAAAAAAAAACAACAAACAATAACAAAAGAAAGGAAAAAAAAAAAAACGACAACGCTGCGCCTCTTTTTTTTTTGTGATCCTCACAGCTGCACATCAACGGAGGAGACCAACCCTGCTGTCAGCATCTCAGACTCGACCTCTGACCCTCGCTACTGCCACTATGTGGAGCTGGTGGGGAGTAAGGAGCTCACAGGCCAATCGTCTCAGACCATCTCGAGGACACGCCTCCTTTTTTTTTTTTAATTAACATGTTTATAAATTAAAACATCACCTCAGCTAGGCAGAGTGCAGGGAGGATGGAGAGAGGGGAGAGGAGAGTGGGGTGGGGGTATAAAAACCCTAATGATGAGTAGGAAATTGAGAGCCATACGTGTTTCTTTCTCCTCCTCCTTTTTGCCTCTCCATCTTCTGTGGTCTGTAGTACTGGAGAAAAGCAAACACTATGTGTGTCTTGTGGTTTTTTTTTAATGGTTTGAATGATCATATATGTCTCTTAATATTTCAACACATATCAGCCATGTGTGGGAGCAAGGCACTTGAATGAAAGCTTCTGCATTGGTGCTAAGTGTTTGTATGTGTGTACGCATGTGTGTTAGCGAGTGATGGAGAGAGTGAAAGAGGACACACGTCACACACACACACACACTCTCTCTCTTTTATGACATGCATACTCACAGTGGTGCGCATCTTCCATTCCACAATGCCATAATGGAAATGTGTCGGTGTGCTGTTGTATTTTTTATTTCTTTTTTGCATGTTGTCTGCTGGTCTGCCAGCAACAGAAGCCTGAAGAGTGTGAAGGAGCGTAATCTGTTCCCATCCAGTGTTCGCCCACTGAAGGGCAACAGCTCAGTAGCCAGTTCATCTTTCTGTGTCATTGGGAAGTGTGCATTATATTTTGAAAGCAGTGTTCCGGTCGTGGCATTTTTGTTAGAATTTTTTTTCCCGTTCCTTCACTTATCTTTCCGTCCCTAATTATCCATCACGTATTTATCTGTCTGCAAATGATGACGCTACAATGCATTTAGCTCCGGCGGGCAGCGTTCAGCTGTCTCCTCTCTCCACTCATGTCTCTGTTTTGTTGTTATCCCATAGCTTTGACGTTTGCGTCTGTGAACAAACACCCCTTGTTCTGTCCAGGCTTTTGAGTGTAAGGGACAAGGCCTTGGGACATTGTGAAAGCCTGTCTCCAGTTTTGAGCTGGGTTTTTAGCTGCATCCAACTTCCACAGCTGTGTTCTGCTTCCACTGCAGTGTGTTTTTGTATTCATTTGGTTTGCCAATGCTCTTGTCACTTTTTTTGTGTGTGTGTGTGTGTGCTTGCGTGTGTCCGTGTGTGTGTGGAGAGCAAGCTTGTGACCGACAGCAGGTTTGATTTTTCTTGTGATGTTGCTGGTGGCAACTGTCAAGTTTTAGAATATGTTGTTAAAAAAGAAAAAAAGAACTCCTTCCAACAAGTAAACCCAAGCCATTGATTCTCTTTCATCTTTTGTTACTGTTTTTGTTTGAATATGTCACTGAATGTCAGTCTTTGGAGCCAGAAGCCAAGGAAGATTCACATGTTTTCGGAGTGTGGTGGAGGAGAGTGTGGCGTTTCAAATTATCCGGAAAACTGCGAGAGAACCAGAGTTGTGTTGGGTTATTTTCTTTCTTTTTTTTTTTTTAAACCGGAATTGGCACTTGGCGAAACTCCTCATTCTCCTTTGAGTGGTCTCTCAGTGTTTTTGGCAGAGAGCAGGAGCAGGAGAGAGTGCCAGAGAAACGGCTAGCCGCTGGAGGTGAGGAGGGCAAACATCCATCCACTGATCCGTCCGCACTGTCTTTGAGACCATCAAGGAAGTCTGCTCAGGGGAACCGGGCTTGATTGATCCGCTCAGACTCAGACTCTGGGCTTTTACATTTTTTTATGCTTTAGTATACTTTTTCAGTTGATGATTGAAGTCTGTATGAAAACAACATGGTTTAATATTCTTTGACAGAGATGAAGTGTATGATACAATGAGGAACAGTAGTGCAGAGAGTTGTATTTTATGCTTTGTTTTTTAATTAATCAGTCCATAGATGAACAAAATGGTCTTAAGCCATATTCCCAGGGTTTGCTTGACTGTGATCGCCAACCCTCTGAAGCGGTACAGTGTGTGTGTGTGTGTGTGTGTGTGTGTGTGTGTGTGTGTGTGTGTGTGTGTGTGTGTGTGTGTGTGTGTCTATATGTGTTTGCATGGCCATTCATGAATTGATTCAGAGCTCATGCAAATATTTTGATATACTTCTGTGCACTAAAGCTGCCCCAAAGAGGAAAAGGGATTTCATCTCTCAATAAACAACATGTTCTCTTTTCAGTCCAAAGTGGATCCAATCTTTGAATCTTATTTGGGTGCTTTTAATTGTAACCAGCTTCTTTTGATTGGTTTTTGTTTGATCAATTGACTGATCATAGCAATTATTTTTTTTATTTGTAAGCATGTATGGGAATATGCCAACAGAAATATTGATCATTTCAAACTTTTAATTTCACAGTATTCAATTTCAGTTTTTTCCTTTTTATTGTTTGTTTATGTTTTTGTTTGTTTCAATATGGTTGGGGGGGGGGGGGGGGGGGGGGGGGGGGGGTAAGGAAATAAGGGGTGTCTGTCTCTCAAAATCTATGCAAAACATCCCTCTGGTTTTCTCCAACACCACTGCGATCTGAGAAGGCCTGGGCCCTCTGTAAATAATGTATAAAGTGACACAGCAGTGGGGGAACATCTGAAACCAGAGACAAATTAAGTAATCAATAGGACTGAATGGAACACATGCAAAATAATGAATGTTGTCAGAATTATTTTTCTATATTAAAAAAAAAAAAAATCAAGAGGAAAAACTACACAGCAAAAAAAGCTGATACAACATTTTTTGGGAAAAGCTGTAAGAAACACTAAAAAGGGAATGTTTTTATTAATTTATAAATGTTTTAACTGGCAATAGTTGTTGTGTCCTGGTCTTTCTGTCTGCTTTCTGATTTCCTTGGTAAAACGCTGAATGTGGCGTCACTACATAGACACATTTATGGCAATTTATGAGTTAAATGAATACGGTTGGTACACTGCCTTTTTTCAAGTTTCAGATGAGAGACTCAATAAGGGGAAATTATCTTTATTTAAGCTTGTTTAAAAATGATTTAAATTTCAGTGTGAACTGCAAGCCATTTAAAGGTATGTATAATTTACACATCTCTGGATGCATGAAAAAAGTAAAGAATATTTCCTTAAAAGGATCTGAAACGGCCTTCAGATGATCTCAAAGGGATGTGGCGTTGAACTAAATTGAGATTGCTCTTTGCGACCTCATCCATTAGCTACTGAGCTTCACCTTGGCACAACAGCCATCTGCCTTTACCTCTTTCCTTATATCACTACTGTGTAATCTCTTTAGCTCTGCTTAGATAACTGTGATGCTTATATTTGTTGTTGAGCGGCAGCACATGTAGATGCTGTTTATTTCACTTCAACAAGAGGTATCTTGGGACTCAAGTGTTGGCTTGATACAGGATTTGGAGTGTGTGTTTGTGTGTGTGATCTTCGGGATTTGGAGTGTGTGTGTGTGATCTTCGGGATTTGGAGTGTGTCATCTGCATGTGAGTGAGCGGTGCCTAAGGACCCAATCACACTGATGAGTCACAAGGTATAGACAACAAACCTGAGAGCCTCGTGTGTGTGTTCTGCTAGACTAGGGATCCACACTGGGCCCAGCATTGTGTGGCTTCCTGTCTCTAAATAGACTAAATGGAGAGGACGGAAAGGGAAGCGAGGCTTAGGCCTAATGCTCAGCATTTGCCTTCATTTTCCTACCCAGCATTCGAGGCAGCATAAATGGATGCAGGTAGCCTACATTAGTGTTTTTCCACGGGTACTGAAAGGTCTGGGTTTGAGGACCATCAGAGACCTAGTGAACATTTCACTCGCCTATCTAGACTAAAAGTCGGACAGTATCGCTTATCTATTCTGACAAGTTACCTCTGGATGTAAACTCTTTTTTCCTCTGCATCTAGAGAGGAGGGCATGTTATACTACAGAAAGATGAAGGTTGTTTCTGCTTGTACACCGCGTTCCACATTATTATGCAAATTACACTTTGCTCAGATTTTCCTAAATAGTAATGCACAGTCGGTCAGTATCATTTTCAAGTCATCAACTGTTAGAGTATAATTCAAATTTTATTGAACAAACCTCCTAATGATAACAGTATTTTTTTCAAAAATAAAAAAACTCAAATGCAGTGTTCCAAATTATTATGCAGAATTTCAGAGTTTCAAGATATTTTATAGGTTGTAAAGAACAAAAAATTGTCATTTCTTGAATTTGCAGCATTAGGAGGTCATATTTACTGAAATCAAAAAAAGTTTGAATCAAAAACATCTTAACAGGTCAAGTTACATGTTAACATAGGACCCCTTCTTTGATATCAACTTCACAATTCTTGCATCCATTGAACTTGTGAGTTCTTTGATAGTTTCTGCTTTAATGTCTTTGCAGGATGCCATGATAGCCTCCCAGAGCACCTGCTTGGATGTGAACTGCCTTCCACCCACATAGATCTTTTGCTTGATGATGCTCCAAAGGTTCTCAATAGGGTTAAGGTCAGGGGAAGATGGGGGCCACACCATGAGTTTCTCTCCTTTTATGCCCATAGCAGCCAATGCCCCAGAGGTATTCTTTGCAGCATGACATGGTGCATTGTCATGCATGAATATGATTTTACTACGGAAGGCACAGTTCTTCTTTTTGTACCACAGAAGAAAGTGGTCAGTCAGAAACTACATACTTTGCCAAGGTCATTTTCACACCGTCAGGGACCCTGAAGGGGCCTACCAGCTCTCTCCCCATGATTCCGGCCCAAAACATGACTCCGCCACCTCCTTGTTGACGTCTCAGCCTTGTTGGGACATGGTGGCCATTCACCAACCATCCACTACTCCATCCATCAGGACCATCAAGGGTTGCACGGCACTCATCCGTAAACAAAACAGTTTGAAAGTTAGTCTTCATGTAGTCCTGAGCCCACTGCAACCTTTTTTGCTTGTGAGCTTGGTTTAGGGGTGGCCGAATAACAGGTTTAAGGACACTTGCCAACCTCTTGAGCATCCTACATCTTGAAGACTCCAGAGGCACCAGCGGCTTCAAACACCTGTTTGCTGCTATTCAATGGCATTTTAGTGGCTGCTCTCTTAACCCTACGCATTTGTTTGGCAGAAATCTTCCTTATTTTGCCTTTGTCTGAACGAACCCGCTTGTGCTGTGAATCGGTGACAAATTTCTTCACCGTCCGATGATCACGCGCAATTCTTTTGGAAATATCCAATGTTGTGATATCTTGACCAAGGTATTGCACTATTTGCCGCTTTTCAGCAGCAGAGAGATCCTTTTTCTTCCCCATTTTGCCTGAAACATGTAGCTTGCTTAATAATGTGGAACATCCTTCTTAAGTAGTTTTCCTTTGATTGGGCTCACCTGGCAAACTAATTATCACAGGTGTCTGGGATTGATTTCAATCATCCAAATAGCCCTGAGACACAATACCATCCATGAGTTTAATTGAAAAACCAAAAAATGAATGTTTATGACCATTAAATACAATTTGCCTAATAATGTGGAACGCGGTGTATGTGATAGAGCTTTAATCAGTTGAAAGAAGGAAACCTTCCCCTTGCCACGATATCCTCTCTGTCCCATTCCTGCCGTTTTCTCTTCTTCTTTCATCATTATTCAACCCCTCTTGGAGAGGTTTATTTTCTTTCTTTATACTCTGTTCCTCCTCCCCTTCCTCTCCTTCGTGGACCTTAGTCTCCCTCACTCTTCATCCAGAGGGAGTAAGGCCTCCTCAGGGTTGTCTTCCGGCTGCTCGGGTCCCGGTCTAAGGGTCTCCTGGCTCACTGAGATCGGCCCAGACAGAGACATGGTGGAAGGGTGCGTAATAGAGAAAGCTGAGGGGGGAAAAAAGACAGCCTTTTCATTTGAGAACATTATATGAATCAGTGGTTACAATGAATGGAGCAATAATATGCATTCCTCTTGTAACTGTACTATATAAAGTTTAACTACTTCCTTTTAGTAACTAGAGTGCTGGTCAGAGAACCTTCCAGCACCCTCAACAAGTGTCTCACCAAGCTGAGAGAGCATGCCCATCACTCTGGGCTCGGTGGCCATCCCTCCCGTAAGCCTCTCATATTCAGGTGAGCCGTAGCGGGTCCAGCGAACCTTGGGGTGGAGGTAGCCGCTCTCAAAGCCGCTGCTTACCTCCACCAGGCCCGAGGGCAGTACCGAGAGCCTGAGGCAGCTGAAGCCCAGCGGGGTGTCTGGCTCCAGCTTCAGCTGGTGGTTATGCTCGCCGCCCAGCAGTCTGATGCGACAGCTGGAGGAGCAGACCGTCTGGCTCACCAGGTAGAGGCGGTGCACGGAGTTCAGACAGGGCAAGTTCTCCCTGAGGGTCAGCTGCATGTGGGGGGCCATTGACTGCACACCAGACTCCGTCCAGTAGTCCATCACCTGGATCCTCACGCGGCCCACCCCGTCCAGAAACTCCTCGTGCAGCAGGTCGCAGTGCACCGGGCCCTCTCGTGCGACTCTGCCCAGAGTCTGCGGGTTTGGGTCGGAGTCGCTGGGCAGCACCACAAGCTCAGAGAGGGACCCGAGGGGGAAGAGGCTGCGCACCTTCCTCAGGCGGAGCGAGCGCTCCACCCGCTTGCCGATCACAGACAGCGGGTGGAACATGTGGGCATCATGCAGGTGAGGAGTCGGGGTCCAGCCTGAGCCACACATCTCAGTGACCACCTGTACACAGGTGGGGAACTCGCAATCACAAATTGATTCTGCTACTTGAATTACTTGAATAACTTGAATTGGTGAAGGGTCGGTGCTTTAGGTACCTAGAAACTATAACCTAGTTTTACAGTCCATGCCTGGCACCTTTAGCTATCTTCCTAAGCTGGTGGAGGATGCACAGGTAACACTCATTCATGCCTTTTAGTGACACCCTTTATCCACGGAACTGAAATTAGCTTCTTGTGTCAAGAAGCTAATTTTTTGTAGAATGTAAATTAGATTTCTGATATGTGAGAAATAAAAATAACTAGCCTTTAAGTGTGAAAATAAAAGACAAGCTGTTACATTTTACATCCTACATATTGGGCACGGTTAATTACGCCGGGCAAGCCGATGGGCAGGTGTTAAACTGACTGAATGCGAGAGATGCCTCTTTCCACAAAAATAAATAGATAGGTGACTGACCTTTGTTATTTTTGTAAGCCTGAAAAATGGGTTAGTGTGTCAAGCACTGGGCTGCCTAACAGGCTTCAACAGACTGGCACTAGACTGCTAAGTCTGTGTGCGAAGTCACCTGAGAACCTGAAAACACCTATACTGAAATAAGGTCAGGCATATCAGCCAGCACAGTCCCCTTTATATGGATGGAGGGGCAGATTTTTCCATTACATGTACCTATCATTAGTACTACTCTATAAAAGGTGCTAAGTTAGATTTATTGACTTTGTAAATAGATCTAATTGATCCCTTATTTACTAAATTTGTTAAATTAATTGTGTGAGCAAGTGAGATTGTATTTTCTAGACAGATAGTCAAGTGAGTTTTACTGATAGTGACAAAGTGAGGTTTTGGTGTGAGTGCGGCATACCTTGGATCATTCTCACCTTGTGCTTTACGCACTGCCAGATGTCATTCGCCTCCTCCAGGCTCATGCCAGGGCCAGCAGAGTTTGGTTCTGCCATGGCACGCCCTTTGTTAGGGGGAGCAGAGTTGGAACAGTTCTAGCAGGCCCCACTATCTATCCATCAATGCAGTGTGTGATGTGAGCATTAGTTCAGGACTCATTAGTTCAGGACACTGGATGTTCTTCTCTTGGTAGAGGGCTACTGTCATGGGTCATTTTGATGATGTCATAAAGATCCTCTGTATTCCATTCCATTCCAAGATGTATTTCAGGAATGTTGAGGTGTTAGCATTCAACTTGGTAGCATCCTGAACAGTATTCCTGTGTATTTTGTCAAAGTACACTACAAATTTCAAGTGCATCCTGTAATGTTAACATAGTTTGTTTGCAAAATGTTTTGGGCTGACGTCATCCATTCATCTGCCAGTCCTTGTCTGTCTTTTGTCTTCTTCGCATATCTCCACCTGTTCCCCACTGTCCCAGTCTGGTGTTTGTCTGTTTATGTTTTTCCTATATTCAGTAATTGCAGCCCTCTGGATTGTTCTTTAGGGTATCTCCTGAATATCACTTAACTTTTGTACCTATTCTTCGAAAGCTAGGTACAGCAACCATTTGCTGATATGTTCATCACAAATTAATTACAAAATGAAATCCTGTTGCAGTTGACAGTGAACAGTTTTTCAATATATTAGATTGGTTGTTGTGTCAGATACAACACCTGCATCTTCCAGCTGTGCCAGCATTGTTATTTTCTACTCCTTCACTGTGTGTCATCCATGTTAAATTGGATAAGCCCATTCACTGTGTGTCATCCATGTTAAATTGGATAAGCCCATTCACCGTCCCATCCAATGTTATTCATTAATTATATTGATTGATAGTATGGATTAATCTATTTCTCTACCAGAGGACCTTATTCAAGATATGTTTTTAAAACAATGTTTTAGCTGGCCACCCTAGTCATTACAGGTTTATTGATCCGGACATCAGTTTACATCCATTGCACTTCTAAATCAAATTAGAGGACCAAAGTCATGATTTGTTTGGTTAAACAGGGTCCCAAGGAAACCATACTTGGCTTGACTGTGTCCTAGCAACAGGAAGAATACCAGCAAGCTAATAGATGAAAAAAGAAAAAGCCCTCCCATGTTTGAGTGACAGGGAGAGAGGGATAGAGAGAGAGATCACGTTGAACAGGAGGGCATTCTAGAGACGTGAAACAGGTGCACGATACCTTTGCACAGGTAAGACAATTAACACACTCCTTTTTAAATGTTGTATAACCATTTTCAATTGGTTGTGCATGGACTTATTCTCTTTTTTAAGCTTTGTTTTCTAATTAATAGAAATATTTAAGTGGAAGATATTCTGACAGTTTGCAAAACCTACATCAAGATTTGAAACAATTATGCATTGCACAGTTGTCATATTTAGCCTATTTTACATGTTTAAAAGATATACTGTTTTAATACTTTGCAAGGACAAGTCTCATCTACTTTTGTGTGTGTTCTGCTGAATTGGAAAAAGACCATTGTATACTTCTGTAAATAACTAGACTATTTTGGAACACTCTGCTTGTAAATGTATAATGTTGTATAATGATATCAAATTTGCGTTTGTTTACTGGTATTTTGTTGGGAGAACAGTTACCATAGAGATCTATGAGGAAAGTTTACCTCTCCCATGCATGTTCATTTGATACAACCATGCTCAACAGTCTCCTCATTGATAATGCAGTGGGTAATTTGAGATGGTGGTTTCCGCTGTGAAAGGAGAAAGGAGAGAGAGAGAAGGAGAGAGAGTGAGTGAGTGCCAGAGATGCATGCCCTACTGTCATATTGGATAAACACATAAAGGCACACAAGGCATGCTTGTTTATAATGAGTCACGATCACATAATCTATTTTTGTTCAGCAAAAAATACTGTCTCTGGCATAAGTACACATGCCTCCTTTTTATCTGACACAGAGACACGCAGGTACCCATCCATAGTAAAGCAGTCAGACAACACCAGGAGTGTCAGGTGTTCGGGTTGTTGTTCCCTATCTTACCTGGATAGCTGCCACAGCAAAGAGGACACCAGGAAGAACCTTCCTCTACTCTGCTGTCTAACCAACTGGTTTATTAAACATTTCAGATCAGGTCAAAGTAGCAGTGCAGGTTATGAATCTTATGGTTATACCAGGTGATGGTCTTATATTCTGCTTAGCTGTTATTCTGATTTTTAGCAATGACAGAAGATCCAAACCAAATTATACTCATACAGTTCTGTTGCAAATACTTCCTATGCACTGAATCTCATTATCATTCTGTCAATCTCATTAACTAACAATAATAAAACTAATTTAACTAAAGTAAGCTAATGAAATGTACTGTTGGGGAACTTCCATCACTCGATCACACTAGTCAACCTGTGACCTAAATCCTACTACACCAGTGAACAGTTGTATTAGTAAACTTAGTAGACTTTGTAAGGTAAAGCCACTTAAATTTAAAACAGTTTTAAATATGAAGTTATGAATAAATAACAAAAAAAACAAAGACAATTGTTACCTATTTAGCACCAAGAACATGTTTCAAAGCAGCTGTGTAATAACACAGTAGAATAATTAAAAGCAACATCATTTTGGGTGTAAGACTACAGTCCTACTCAACATATGTCCTGTGCTTTGTTGATTACTGAATTTTCCACCGACGCTGCCGATCTTAGAAGAAAAACATCAGTAATGAACCTGCACCATCTAAAACCTCATTGCATAGGTTTTCCATTGTAGCTGTGAAAGGTTAGACTCTGGGTAAAAACTAGAAGTAGACATATAAAAATGTTAATATAATGTGCCACACTATGAGCACTATAACGGTATCACATGCATTTAACACAAAACCTTTAAAGAACTTTATCCGTACGATGTGGCAGTCCCCATGGTTACCATTGTCAGAATTCATACTGTGTGGTGTTCCTAAGGCACTGACATCTCTCTCAGACTCCCTTTTCCTCTGCTTCTTTCTGTATGTCTGTCTCTCGCTCTCTCTGACATACACACTTGCCATGCCTACTGTGGCTCTTCTCTCAGTCACTTTGTTCCTCTTCATGAATTAAATATTGGAGCTTCACCACACTGATGGGAAACGTCACACTTTTGGAAGAGGGAGAAGGCACTCGAATTGGAACAGAATTTGTGTGTGTGTGTGTGTGTGTGTGTGTGTGTGTGTGTGTGTGTGTGTGTGTGTGTGTGTGTGTGTGTGTGTGTAGGAAGAGAGAGATGGTGTGTTCATATTTCTGTGTGTGTGTAACAGTTTGTGTGTGGCGTGTGTGTGCATGTTTGCTAACTTGATGACACCTCAGCTTTCAAGACTGACTTCACCTCCCACACACGCACCATTCCATCGACTTCTGCCTGCTCTTCTGCATTTGAAATGCTAATAAAGTCCTCTGCCAAAAGTAGACAGTAGATTTTTTTTCCTGTCTCCCCCTCTCTCTGCTTCTCCATACTGGCCATCCATCTTAACAGTGGTTACAACTTTGTTTCCTATAACAATGTTAATAACATTTACAGCCTGAAATGTACAGTGAATGTATAGCTCTGTATTCCCAATCTAGGCTCGAACATGAAGAATCCATAGCTTTAAAATGTCAGACTACAGCAGAAGAGATGTTTATAGAGTATTGAGCTGTATATGCTCCTCCTGGACAGCCTATGGACAACCGATCCATGAACAACTGACTGTGCTCCTCTGGGGGTCATGTTGCTAATTCTTTGACACCAGACAATTTCTTTGTTCTCCTCCCCCCTGAATTCCATTGTTTACATTCGATATTAAAAAAAAATCATGCTCTTGAACAATATCAGACTACAGTTCAGATAGAGGTTGTTTGAAGTATATAGATAGATAGGTATAAATAGTCCATGGTACATTTCATTTCCTTTGCAAATTACAAATACGTGAAAATATGTTTTTATTCCTGCAGAGTTTCAACGAGAAGATCGATCTTTGCAAAGATTCAGTCTTAACCTACCACAGCCACTAGCACAGATAGCAAGAGGGGGCAGGAATTTATAGTGTAGGTGACATTTCCTGTCAAGATGGAAATCATAAAAACAACATTAAAACACTAAAATGATATGTACTGTGCACTCCTTCTCATGAGTCACTGGTCACAAAAATGTATATTTAGGTACCAAATGATGTTCAATTTTCTTCTTCAATGTTCTCACTTCCTCACTTTGTGATAGCATGACATTAGTCCCTGTAACAGAAACAGTGTTGCCTTTGCTTCTGATAAAGCCTCTCCTGCTTAAAATGGCCATACTATAAATATAACAACCTGCAGATTGAATGGAGAAACTGTTAAGGGGTCTGAAAAATAACAAGCTTTACATGCACTGGTTTGATCCATTTAAGCTTTACCTCCAGCCAAGAGATATTTATGACAAATGTCATCACAGTAAGGGGAGCATTTGATTTCCATATGGAGTGAGATTTGCCAGAAAAACAGGATGTGACAGTTGTATTAGTACTGCCACTCAATAAGCTGGTGACATCCCTTCTCCATTGTGAAAAAGGAATCACTCTGACAGCTGAGGTCACTCCTAATGAACCAGCGTGATGAAACGCATGCTGGCGTCATTTAACCTTCACAGTATTTAACCTCAGACGTGTTCAGTGTGTTTGTGCTGTTCTTTAAACTGTCTTTATTACGTACCCTACCATTACACTCAAGTCTCATTTCGGTGGGAGCTTAAGAGTTGCCCGCCCTCTCAGGAAAAGTCTACAGATGTATGATTGAGTGGATTCTGGGCAGCCATAAAAAATGAAACACCTCTGATTGATCTTGGATATTAAGGGGGACATGTAGGAGCTTTCAGAAACTCGCTGCACCTCTGTCACTCTGACTTCTAAACCAGACAGAAATCATTTTAAAAGGATTTAAAGGTGCAGTCCACGATTCTAATCTTATGCACTTTCTGTCAAAATCAGCTAATTGCTCCTCACGGTCCTTTAGCTGTCCGTGCAGTGTTTGTGCTCAAACTCCGGTGTTCGTACACAGCCCTGGCTCTGTAAATGGGAAACAAACAAGCCATAAACAATCCCTGCCGATTAACACAGTGCTTCAGGAGCACGGAAGGGGGACGTGTAATCTGATTGGCTGTTGAGCTCAAATATCAACAACCTTTTGCGAATCCGAAACCGAATCGCAGACTGCATCTTTAAAGACATTAGTATGCTAGGGCGTTCTTTTATGTATGTGGGCTTCCAGTGGCAGTAATTATATCATGAACTTTTTATGAACATCTCAATGCCTTTACTATGGCTTCTGTGCTGCTCCTGCAAAACAACAAGCTCTATTTTTAGTGATCAGTTTTGTGGCTGTTGAAAAAACAGTAAATCAATCAGCAAGTACAATAACCACATGAAATTAAATGAATAATAATTTATTAATCTTTATTATGTAATGTAAACATGTAATGTTTGCTTGAAAATTTTTCTTTTCTGTCTCCCTTCTCTTTCCCTCTTACAGTGATCCTGTGACGTTGAGAAAACTGACAACCCTCTGGTTTTGTTCATCAATAGACTCCATCCCACCCTCCTTAACAAACTGCCTGAAACCTATTGAATCTACCATGAGCAGAAAGGCCTCCCCAACCACCTCCCCCATAACTGCACACAGTCCTCTGGGACAGTCAGACATCGACCCCCCTGAGGAGACTAATGCTGGCCCCAATCCACTCTCCTCGTCCCTATTACCCTGCTGGGCCACCCAGGCCCTATGTGACCTCGCCCGGAGCGAGAGGGAGCTGAGGCACCTGAGGGAGCGACAGACCACTGAGACGGAGTCCGTAAGTCGAGGTTTGGATCGGGCAGTGATGGGAGTGCGTCGGGAAGAGCACCGCCTCCTGGAGCGGGTTGAGCAGGACCAGCGAGATGCACAGCAGCGTCTGGAGCAACTGGGTCGCGAGAATGCAGCAGCCACACGTGTCGCCCAAGCCCTGCTGGACCAGAGGCTTCACAAAGTTGCCCAGCTACGTCAGCAGGTACAGCACAGCGGATCTGAGGCAATGAGGATTGATGGATTTGAGGTGAACCAGAGGCGGGATGAGTTGCAGAAAAACGTGGCAGAGCTCCTTCAACCATGGGAGATCTCGCTGTCACTCAAACGTGTGACCTTTAAGCCAAGCTCCCAAGCAAAGCCTATCAGTTTTGGGGATCTTAAAATCCAGGAGCACAACATCAGTTTTCCTGTGGGAGGGTGTGGTCCACAGGGGCAGCTATGTGCCCTTCATTCATCTTGTGGTCACTACGGGGAGGCAGGAATCAGCACACAGGATGGCAGAAGTACACCAGAAGGGGCTGGATCTGGACAGGGTCAAAGCCAGGTGGTGGACAAATCCTCTGGCAATGGGAACTTAAGGGTCGTCAGAAAGTTACGTCTGTCAGCGCGGAGTGACGAGGAGTCTGGGGAGGAGACCAAACGGCTGTCCTCTAGATCACGGGGATGGCCCCCAAAGAGGGACTCGAGTGAGCGTGACTCGTCCCAGGATGAGGAGCAAGAGAGTCCCACATCTGACTTACGAGGGGATTGTCTCTTTTTGGCTGTTCCCAATTTGATTGGCAATGGAGATTCGGAGGGAGAGGATCTTGGCAATGGTAGGACTGGGAAGATGAACCGGCATAACTTAAGAGACAAGAGGAGTCAGCTATCCCATCGTGAGGCTTCACCCTTTCTTGACCAGAGCAGTGTTGAACAGGAAGGCTGGTACTTTCAAAGTTTCGATGCCAGCGATTCAAATAGGGACCGGCGAAAGGGTAGACAGGACTCCCCGAGAACCCTTTCCCGATTTGGCTATGGGACATTACCATCCCGTCGTGGAAGCCCAAGAGACTCTCTCTCCAGCCACAGCTGTATGAACCTCTCACCCCGAGACCGGCCTCGCTCCCGTCTAAGTGTGTGCTCTGATGACCACCCCCATGGAGAAACGGGTGGTCGAGCCTCTTCCCCAACAGACAGTGTGGACTCTGGCTACACCTTTATCATTAGCTCCCCGCGGGACTATGCCGGCTTTGTCCGTCGTGATTCACGGCTGTCAAAGTCCACCGTCGACTTGTCTCAACGAAGTCGTCCACTCATCAATGGAACCCAACATCGCAGTCGTTTCTCTTCCTCTTCTGCCTCCCCTAGTCTGGGTAGGGGGGTAAGGCGAACAGTTGGACGGGCATTTTCCTGTACGGCTACCAAGGAAGCAGATTTACAGCAATCCCAGAGACATCAGAGCCGGGTACCTCGAACACTCTCAATGTCTGTGATAGATGGGTCTTCTCAGGATGGAGTGGGTTTTCTGACCGGCACAGGGAACTCCCAGCCTAAGGAGAGGAGCTGGAGTAAGGAGGGGAAGAATGAACCTGCCTTAGTTGAGGAGCTGGAAGAGGAAGGTGAGCCAATAGCACATGGCGAGGGACGTCTGGTCCGGCAGTTTGGAAAACAAGGTTCTGGCCGTGCTGACCTCACTCTACCCAGTGGGATTCATGCCACGCCTCAGGGACAGCTCTTCCTGGTTGACTGTGGGAATGTTCGAGTCCAGGTGACAGATGCGGT
This sequence comes from Clupea harengus, assembly GCF_900700415.2. Classification (NCBI taxonomy): domain Eukaryota; kingdom Metazoa; phylum Chordata; class Actinopteri; order Clupeiformes; family Clupeidae; genus Clupea; species Clupea harengus. Next base: position 14,426,685 of record NC_045153.1, read on the forward strand.
GGGAAATGTCATGCAGCAGGTTAAATCAACAGGCAGTGGCTCAGCCACACGTAGATGTCGGAACTATTTTGATGTGGCCGTTAATGCTAAAGGCCTGATTGCACTCAGCTGTGCTGCGGAGCGAGCTCTCCTCATTTTCAACCGCCATGGGCGACTCCTTCAGACCTACGGGGGGAATCCTGCCCCTGGGGCAGTGGCATCTTCTGACGGGCTGGAGGCTCCCCGGGGCGTCACTGTGACCAAACAGGACGAGTTCCTGGTGGCGGACATTCGCAAGGGCACTCTGACTGCCATGAAGCTGGACCCCAAGACAGGCTCCAGGCTGGAGCGGACGGTGGTGACTGGTTTCCACAGACCTTACCTTGTGGCAGCCTCCCAGCACTCAGGCCTGCTGGCCGTGTCAGAGAGAGGCAGCGAGACTGGGCGTGATCCCTGTGTGAAGGTACTGGACTCGGGTTGGACGACTGTTAGAGTGCTTGGCGTGTGCTCCGGCATGGGGCCGGTTCTGGCATGCCCGTGGGGCATCTGTATTGACCATGATGGGGCAGTGCTGGTGTCAGATTGGGCAGAGCAACATCGCGTGGTTCTATACCCGGCCCAGGGTGTCGGTAGGACGGTGGTGAGCCGAGGACTGAGCAGCCCACGCGGTCTAACCCTGCTTCCAGATGGCTCTCTGGTAGTGTCAGACAGCATGCATCACTGCATTAAGATCTACCAATACAAGTGACTAAGTACTCACACCAAGCTACCGATTTTAAATACATGATACAGAGGTAGTGTTAAAGTTGCTGATGTAATCAATAATATTATCAAGAAGAAGTGATTGTGCAAAGAGCACAATTAATACATATAGGATATGCATCTAAGTTATATCAGTATGTTATAAAATATTACTAGCTTTGTGTATCTCAGTTCAGGCAGATCTACAGTAAATTGTAACTCTTTTACCATGACACAATTACATCAAGCACACTGGTGCATATAATAATGAAAAATAACCTTGTGAATCCTTCCAGCCTGATATTCAGAGGAATAATATTAACCGAAAAGCTAGAGAGAGGAGATATTCAAGGGTAAAATGTGTGGGTAATATGTGAAATACTGAGATGCCTGCTCGTGTTACAATGCGGGTATTTTTCAATGTACAGCCCATGAAGTAATGATTTCTCTGCTGTGTTGGTGTGATTAGGACATTTTGTCCAAATAGTGTGAATCTGGCACCACTAACACAACTGACCAAAAAAACAGCACTTTGAGGAAGAATTTAAGATCGTGAAAATTGTCATTAATAAAAGATGACCTGAGGAATGGAGAGGAAAGCAGCACAAGACTGAAATGTAAAGCAATGCAGTAAGTCACCAGAGATGCTATGGTGGGAGAAAAAGTAATAATATGAAAAAAGCAAAAATTATAAAAGTCATGTATATTATGGTAACTAGAAACAGCAGATAAGAAGGTTTTCTGAATAATGGGAGAATGAGAGCAGTATAATGCAGAAAAATGTATGTAGGATATAGATTTTATGGAAACCTTCCTAAACAAGTAAGTAATGAGTGGAAGCAGACATTTTTTTAAATAAACTACTTTTCTCAAATTAACATTACATTAAATTAACACATTATACATTTACATTTTCAACTTCAAATGGATTATTTATGCATTTATTGCAAGACATTATGGAATCGTGAAGAATCAATAAGCAATTATGCATCATAAACGAGTCATATACGGATTAATACAACAGCACTCACACTCCCACCAAAATCACTCATTAACTAATGTGGGATTTTCCTTTAAATGAAAGATTAGAAAGAAAATCAATAAATGTTTTAGGTCTTGAGTGTGACCTTGTATGTGTCTAAGTGTGTCTGTATGTGATTTAGTTGGCTTCAAGTAAGGTAGCTACCTTGTGAATAGGCCTTACTTGGTGAACTATGCCACAACACTTACACAAACAATCAATATGTCATAACCTTTAAGATGATATCATAACCTTAATCATTTATCAACGTCGGAAAAGTTAGACCTGCAATATCTTTTCTGAATGACTAATATAGATAAAGTAACAGGTTTAAAATAACCTCTGTAGTTTATATCCTTTTATCTGTCTATATTACTATTAGGGTGAGGTAGCCTTTTTTGTTTTGTAGGTCTTCCCTAAGGTGAATTACAGCTTTGTGGTGTGGACAGAAGACACTTTTCAGTTTGACCTTTTGTGACATTTATTGTTTTGTCAGTTACAGCACAGCGTTGCCTCTATGCTTTTGGAATCCTTACAATGTAAACATACAATCTTCAGATAATGTTTTTCAGATGGGTTTTAGAATGTGAAGAATGGTTCCAAAATAGTTTACTTAAACCTGTCAGGAATGCTGTGGCATACTTTCATTTAAATAAATAATTGTCTGTCTGTCGTCTCTGTGTAGTTGTGAATGAGTCAGTAGCCTACTCCCATGTTTGGCTGCTTCTACTGAAAATGTGTCTTGGGTGTGATGACTTATCGCATTCTGGCCTCCTGTGGATTATCTACCTCTGCCAACAGGAAACAGGGTCTAATCAAAATGACACCTGCTTGCTTTGCCACCATTCCAAAACACCCATGACCACCCATCACAAAGGGGCTGACACACCCACACACACAAACACACACACACACACACACACACACACACAAGCATCTGGTTGTCATTGTTCAGACCCTGCTTTTAGAAGAAGGATTACCTGGAAAGCATTTTCAAGGTAATTTGCATCACCTTGAAAGAAAAACAGTACACAAACTCCCATCAGAGCCTCAGAAGCTTTCACTACATACTGTCAGTTTTATTTTGCCATGCAGATGGCAGAGCAATTTTTAGTCTTTGGTTTATATGGGAGGAGAACATGTCTGTTTGTCAGGAGGTTGTTACAATTGTAACCCAAGGGTTTGGTTGGTGTGTGTGTGTGTTTGCGTGCGCGTGTGAATCTGTGTGCGCGCGTGTGTGTGTGTGTGTTGGCACTTTAAAATGCGTTTGATATCTCTCTCTCTCCATCTAAAAGAAAAAAAAGCTTCAGATTTAAGCTCAAGTCAACAATTTTCACAAGTGGATTGGCCTTTTGAAAAACAGTGCTCTTTCCACTTTAAGCTTTGAGTCCCACCATTCAGCAAGTAAAGGTCAAATCCCACAGTTCCTCTCCAAGCAAGAAGCGAGAAAGCGTGAGAAACTACGAGCTGGATCCAAATGAACTTTCCCCCATGAGTCACGTATCATGCAGGGGCCACACCACTCAAACCGGTTCCACCTGTAACAGCTCCTCCCTACTTCAGTCTAGCATGGAACATGACAAGACCAACACACCTTACTTGGTCTCAGTCAAGTCTTAAGTATAATCCAGAATGCCAAGCCTCGTTTTGAAAAAAAAAAGGTTTTCCTGCAGTGTGAATTAACCATGACATGGCAATCTGTGATGTTCCCACCCGTTGGTTTTTATCTCATAAACGAGTCAGCATATGCTCTATGATCATACTTGCCCAAAGGGTCAATTTAAATTCTTCACAGTCACAGCCAAGCCATGCTCTCCTTACTGTTCTAACGATACTGTATATATAATAGAGCTTGCAGTTTTGATGCCCTTTAATTGCTTGATATTTGAGGATGGTGTTGGTTTAAATGGAATCCAAATAATGGGGGAAATGGCACCGACACATTCCAGACAGCTATCAAATTTAGTATAATCAAGCCCTCTTTGGGAATTCCCCCCTCCCCTATAAAAATGTAATTGCCACGGAGGCCACGATCTGTGTTACCGGAATGCATGTTTCTGTTGATGCAGGTCTTGAGGAGCGCTCCATCTACATTATTGAAGCAAGAAATAAAAAATGAATCAGGATGAGTCTGAGAAGTCTGAGAATTCCTAAGTTCTAGGAAACTTTCTTAGAATCAGAATATATGCCTGTATGTTATGGAGGTGCAATGGTTAAACTACACACCCGACGTTACACTTCCAGTAGAACTGCTGATTTGTCTAAACCTGTCATTACAACCTCACACTCTAATTCTCCATTGCCATGCTGCTCATAAAAAAAACATGATTAGGGGTGAGAGAGTTTAAAGATGAGGGCCCTGTCTCCATCTAAGCTTAAGGTCCTCTATAAGGCATGCAGAGTTCTAATGCAACACAGGAGATATATATTCATTTATTCTATATTTGCATTAGAACTCTGCATGCCTTAGACTGTAAGGCATGCAGAGTTCTAATGCAACACAGGAGAGAGGAGGGTGAGATTAATGTTTGCAGCATGTAGTATGCTGGCGTTAACATTCATTGCTACAATGAAATGCATTGTACTGAAATGCATGTGTGAAGTGTGTAACGATTGGGTTTTAATGCTATGACGGGGCATATGCATGAATCTGCATTTTTAAATGTTTTGTGAGAAATTGTGTGTGTGTGTGTGTGTGAGTGCGTGGGTGGCAGTTAGAGGCTTGTTTCTGAGAGCTTCTTCTGTGTGCCATGGGGGAATTTGTGGGAGTGGACTATTGGCTGTAAAAGGGCAATGCAACACACTTCAACCGCAGCACCTTAATTCCTACATGGTGTGCATTTCCAACGGTGTTATGAGAGGGGGCCTTTTGCAGTCTCAGAGGTCTCTGTGCACCTTTGTTTGTGTACGCGCGTGCTCTTTGTTATTGACACGTATGACATTTTCACAAGAAGGACGAGGCTTACAAGTGGACAAATGTTACCTCCCAGTGCTCCCCCCCCCCTCTCTCTTCAACATCATGTCACTGTGGTTCACATCTCTCTGGTGAAGATGTTCTTTTGGTCGAGCCTAATGGCAAGCCACTTAAATGTTTTTCAAACACTGTTTGCGAAGCGGTTCAAGTAAAAAACAAAACAAAACAGAAAACACATTTCTTATTTATTTATTCTGAGGTTTTCAAAGTACTGACCAAATATTTTAAGACCATGGGTTTTTATTCTCATCAAGTAAAGAAAATGTGTGTAGCGATGTGTAGTATGCTACAGACAAAAATATTGGCTTGAAAAAAATCCAATATGCAGTAATAATGTGTTTTTATGTCATCTATGTTTATCTATCTTCTGCAACAAGTCAATGTTTTAGATTTTCTTATTCTTAGCTATTTAGCTTTGTAGCTAAATGATCCACAACACTTCTGTTGGATTTTGGTTTTCGAGGGCTGTCACTCAAAGGAGCTTTAAAGGAGTTGTCTAAGGCTGCTGATAAAGGGAGCCAGTGGCTGTGCCTGAGGCGCTCGCAGACTACTTGGGATTCGGAAATAACCTGAACTAAAACTGAGATTTGTGAAATCTTGTTGCGGTGTATCTGTTGTTGTCTCTGGTAGTGGCATGTGTCCTAAACCATCATGAGTATGGAGGCAGATGGCTCTGTGACGCCAGACACCACTGTTGAGCCTTCTGGAGGTGTCGTGGGCCTAATTCAACGAAACACTGATGGAAGGTCCCTGCATGAAAACCTTAATGAAATGCTCACGAAGACAGATTTGTTGTTGTATCCTGCTGCTTGGGTTCTATGTTTGGGCAGTCATGTCGTTGTGTTAAGCAGTTGTGGGCTACAGACAGCGCATGTTGTACTGTGAGGGACGGCCTTTAGAATCAGAATCAGAATCAGAAAAAACAGATCCCAGCTATATGTGGTGCTTGTTGTGGATGTCACCAGCTAGTGGTGCGTTGTTGTATTCTGTTGCTCAGGATCTATGCATGGACAGTTGTTATATTGGTTAGGCTAGGGTATGAGTACTTGCATGTGACAGTGAGAGGATTGGCAGCTGTGGGAAGTCCCCAACCAATTGCAAAAGGAATTTAACTTCTTTCCAGAGTATAACTAAATCTATAATTAAATCAGTTGTCAAATGATCTATACCTGTCCATGAAACTCAGACATATAATTTGATGTTACCGCATGTATCTGAATCATTACAGTGTGGTCCTTAAAAGAAAATTGATATTTCTTAAGGGTGGATATTATGGTTGATCTAAGCAAGAAAAAAGGCACATATGGGGAACCTCAGCTGGATGTGTCTCTGTGGTACACAGCTGTCATGGAGCTGTGAGAGTGCTCAGTACTACGTGACATTCAGACGCTCACTCAAATTACTCCTCATCAGCATTCTCTGGCCCTCAGCCAACAGGTCTCCCCACTTGCTCGTAGGCCTTCTTCCTAATTCATCTTAAAGCCACTGTTACGCTCCACTTGCTCGTAGGCCTTCTTCCTAATTCATCTTAAAGCCACTGTTACGCTCCACTTGCTCGTAGGCCTTCTTCCTAATTCATCTTAAAGCCACTGTTACGCTTTCTCAAGTGTGCAAAGCCTGACTGCTCCAAGGTAAGTGTGTACATACACACAGAATTTTCCAATGAGAGCTCTGAGAGTAACACATAGTCTCTTCTAAGCTAGCATGCTTTCAGGGCTAACCAAATCTGGCCTGGGCTTCAACACAGCCTTGATAAACAGCACCAATGATGTTACTGCAAAGTCTGCAAAGTCTGCAAAGTCTGACGCTCAATGTCACACTGATGCATCCTCTTAGACAAGAACATACAGTCACACTTGACCAAAAGCGTCCTTTATGAATTTCAGACACAATTATGTAACAATGTGCAAAACCAGTCATGTTAAACACAGTCATGTTTTAATTTAAACATCCTGGTAAGTTAGAATATAGATTAAAAATAAGTACATTAGGTAGAATTTAGCGTCTCTCTCTCTCTCTCTCTCGCAACTGAGGAATTTACCACTGTTGACCTCATCCTTTATCCTCTCCTTCCTTCTTGTTCGTTCCGTGTCATAAACCCCATCTGTGTTTGGACTTGGTCCTAGTTCTTGGTCCCGAGGGCCTGCGGCTGGCAGGTCTGTTCGCTCAGCTGTGTGCTTTGTTCCGTCCTCCTCAGCCTCGTCAGTCACTAACGGCCAGCACTCCAGATGCAATTAGAGAGGTCAGTGCCACCCTTTCAAGATGAAAGCACCAAATCCTCTGGGTAAAAAGTCACCCACCCAGGACATACGTTATAAATATGACATCAGTGAATTATGACAGGGTTATTATTTCAAATGAAAGAAATCAGAACAGAAAGAAAAAGAAAAAAAGTTTAGGGAAAAATCCCCAAAATTCCCAAATTATAGTCCAAAACTCCAGTTAGGCAGTTACAGCTTGATTAGTTTGTCTCTGTCTCTGTCTCTGTGGTATGTGTCTAGTCAGAGCCCTGGTGATTATAGCCATTTCACTGTGCTGGCTTTAGACATAACATATGGGTGGGGTTGCGTGGGAATGTTCCGGAAGTCCCATGCAGATCCCTGTCCCTTTAGTCCCGACACCAACTTACAGTGGTATTGTTCTTGAGTGGTGAGACGTTTGGAGGAGCTGCGTATGTGTGGAGAGGGGAGAAAGGTTCTTGTAGTGGTATGTGATGATACAAGTGTCTGCATGGATGGGTGGGTGTGGGTTGGGTTGGTGTCACGTGCGAGTCTGAAGGCAACAGCCTGCATTGTTGTGTGTATATCAGTGACAGCTGCTTTCCACACCGTCCAGGCACAAGGGAAGTGGTTAAATGTAAACAGCGTCAGACTTTCAACTCAAACGCTTTCGCTCCCCCCTCTTTTCCTCTAGCGGGAAGAAGGTCAGAAGGTGTCGTGACAAACACTTTCCTCTCATCTTTCAGTTTACACAATAGCCATGCTCCTCCAAGCTACTCACTGGCCACATAAACCTAGGACAGAGAGAGAGAGAGAGAGAGAGAGAGAGAGAAGGACAACTGTCATTGAAATTCCTAGGATTTTCTTCTGCGTCACCTAAAAATGTGGTTCCACCCTCTATGCTATTCTTAGTACAATTCCCATTACAATCGCAATCATGAGTTAGGTTATTTGCTAAGGCAATAGTCATAATACATTGAGAGGGGAAATTATATCATTTATGCTATTATGAGTACATCTGTGAGTACATTTGTGGTTGAAGTTTAGTTAAAAACAACTTTATTCCTTTAAAGCAACTCTAAGCTTGTGAAAAAAAAAGAAACTTGGGCCGAGTCAAGATCAACTGGAATTGTGTTTTGTAAGCCCTTAGAAAAGAATGTTATTGTGGTCATAATGTTTTTCACCCCAGCCCACATGTGAATACAGCTCAGACATAGGTAGGTACCTCACAGTGGGGTCTCTCTCTTATACAGCACGGCGCTAGTTGGCCCCTCAAACTGGAGTTTGATGGCCTGCTTCCGACTGAGATGTGGGTCATTTGTCGTAATGTTGACCATGGCATCGTCAGTTAAGGCACTGGGTGAAATTGCTGAGTTGAAGTTAAAGTCTTGGGAGAATGCTGCCTTCTGGGACACCTCCCACGCCTCCCTCTGATGTGGCGGCGGGTACCCCAAGGGCGGGCTGTCCCTGCTTTTCACGGGTCTGGTGGCACCGTCCTGCCCTGGCGCCACCCCTAGAGACGCCATGACAGAATTCCACTTCCCTCCTCCCACAAAGTTCGGCGAGCCCTTGGTCAAGTCTTCCCCTAAAAGAGTCTGCATTTTGGGCTTTGCCGAATAGTCCCCACCCAGAGACTCCAGGAGCCCCTTCAGAGGCTGATTCAAGTCCAGAAAGAGCCCAGAGGGAAAGTACTGCGTGTCAGCAGGAGACGCCTTGCAAGTGGTCTTGATCTGGCTCCTCTTGGTGCTGCCATGGAGACTGGCGGCTGCCGACCCTGGTGGGGGCAGAGTGGAGGGACGGCTGCGGCAGCGGGGCAGCGAGTGCTGCTGAATCTGCTGTGTGAAGCTCAGGCTGTCCGCCGGGACCGTCTGCACCGTGGCCTGCGAGTGGCCGGTGGACGAGGACGTCTGGGAGCTCTGGATGGAGTGGAAGCGCTCTGCAGTGGATGAGGGGGAGCAGGATGCAGAGGCCGAGGCTGAGGAGGCTGAGGAGGCTGCTGGGTAGGAGTGTGCCATGCCTCGCCCTTCCCCAGTGCTCCCGGAGCTGGCAGAAGACTTCACTGTGGAAGTCTGGGACAGTCCAGGGTTGCCGATTGTTCCAGGTAGAAGACAGGGGTAGGGCTTAGCCCCGTAGCTTTCTAGCAGCCGGACAATGTCAAAGTGACCTCTTTTCCCTGCTACTTTTACTGGACTGCGTCCATAGGAATCTACATGGTCTGGGTCGGCACCCTTTTGCAGTAGCTTGACTACAACCTCAGTGTGTCCCTCTTGTGCTGCTATGGACAGGGCTGTGGCTCCCTGCTGGCGACAGGCCAGGTCCACAATGATTCCCCTGGCCTCCAGAAGCACGCGTCCAGCCTCTACGTGACCCCTCCACCCAACTGAGTGGAGTGGCGGTCGACCCTCTGAGTCTCGAGCGTTGGAGTCAGCTCCGCGTCCCAGCAGCAGGTTCATGGCTCCAGCGTTACCCTGCCAAGCGGCCACGTGAAGTGCCGTGCGGCCCTCCGAGTCCCGTGACTCCAGCGGCACCCCCCCTTTCTCCATGAGCAGGGCAGCCATGTCCAGCCGGCCCTCGAGCACCAGCAGGTAGAGCAGGGGCCTCCCCTCCGCGTCACGGACGTCCGTGTCCGCCCCCCGCCTCATCAGGAGCTCCACCACCTCCCCGTGGCCCTGCAGGGTGGCGGCGCTGAGGGCCGAGTGTCCATCGTAGCCCCTCTGGTCAATGGGGGAACGGCGGTCCAGCAGGAGCCTGACGGTGCTGCAGTGGCCCTCCTGCGCAGCCAGGATGAGGGGAGTTCGCCCTTCGACGTCTAGCTCTCCCACGCGGGCCATGCTACCTCTCTCAGTGAGAGCAGCGCACACCGTGCGGTGGCCTTCGCAGGCAGCGGCGTGCAGCGGTGTCCATCCGAGGTCGTCCTTGTGGTTCTCGTCCAGACCGCGGTCCAGCAAGGCTCGAACCACTTCCACACTGCCGCGGGCAGCTGCCAGGCACAGGGCAGTGCGGCCCTCGCCATCGATCGTGTCCACGGCGGCCCCCCAGAACAACACACGGTTCACCGCACTGGCATGACCCATGGACGCGGCAGCCAGGAGAGGCGTCACGGTAGCCACAGCGGAAGGCTGGGATCCGGCCGTCTCATCCACATCCGCTCCGGCCTCCAACAGAAGCTCCAGCACCTCATCGTGGCCCTCGTAAGCAGCCAGAAGCAGCGGTGTCATCCCGTCGCGGTCCCTGTGTGCCGGGTCGCTCCCTCGCTCCAGCAAGAGGCTCACCACCTCCCCGTATCCCCTGCCTCCGCTCGGCACGCATTGTGCTGCCACCGACAGAGCCGTCCGACCATCCCCGTCCGCAAGGTCCGCCTCTGCCCCTGCGTCCAGGAGGATCTCCACAGCCTCCCTATGCCCCATGAAAGTCGCAGCGATGAGAGGGGTGCGTCCCTCGCGGTCAACCTTGTCCACCTGCGCCCCGTGGTCCAGCAGAGTAAGCAAAATCTCCTCGTGGCCTCCCCAGGCTGCTGCTCGCAGGGCGGTCCGTCCTTCTGCATCATAGCCATCCACCTCTACCGTGGCCTCCAGAAGGAGCCTCACGGCCTCGACGTGTCCCCCCCACGCAGCGGAGCGGAGAGCGGTCCAGCCCTCCGTGTCCGAGTGCTCCAGCATGTTCCGCACCGCTGCTGCCTCCAGGCCGTGCTGGTCCTGCGCCCAGTCCAGCAGCACCTGCAAGACTCCCACGTGTCCCTGCCTGGCAGCCAGAGTGAGTGGCGTCTGGCCCTGGTGGTCTCTGAGGAGTGGGTCTGCCCCGCGACACAACAGGAGAGCTGCTATGTCAGTTGAGCCAGCATGGGCTGCTGTGGCAAGCAGAGTGCGCCCGTCAGATGGGTCAGTCCGGTTCACACTAACCCCGGTGTCCAGCAGCACCCGGACAGAGTCCTCTCTCTGGAGTGCTCTCCGGACGATCCCACTACCACTGTTGGCGCAGTGCACCCCAACACTGGGCCCGTTGTCAGGAGAACAGGTTGGGGGATAGACCCCACTTTTCATCAGAAGCTGAAAGACATCCTGTTGGATCACAACCGGTGTATGAGACACGGACGATGGAGGGTTAAGCGAGTGTCCTCCAGTGTCCCCATCACAACAGTCCTCAATGGTTCTGCCAAGGGATGGTACCTCAGTCCACACCATCCAGAGTGCCAGCAGAGCAGGGTCATTGGAGTGGATCCCACAGCTAACCAGGTGGTAACCCAATAGGCAGGTCTCCTCAGTGGACAGTCTCTTAGCTTGGACTGATAGGGCCATGGCCAGCATGAGATGTCCCTCCTGCACGCTGCACAGGTACTTCTGTGTGCAGTACTTGACATCGGTCAGCCATTCGGCAAAGCTGCTGTGGAACAACAGCTTGCTTCCTCCAGGTCCGTCGATAAGGAGCGAGTCAAGGGCACTCAGCTGAGTTTGGAAATCCTCCAGGCTGAGGCTGGCGTTCTGAGTCCAGACCACAGCATAGAGCTGCGCCGGGGTGAGGGGCCTGGGGGAGGCCAGCAGGGCATTGAGGAGCGGCCGTACGAGAGCAAAGAGCCTCCTCGGAAAGAGGCGCTGGCAGAGCCACAGGTAGAGCCCGTTGAGGGTCCCTGGAATGTCCCGGATCTCACGCAGGCCCACCAGGCCGGCGGCCACCCCGTCCAACACGCGCTGCAGGAAGAGGAAGCAGCCGCCGCTCTTGATGTGCAGCAGGTTCAGCATGTCCGCTGTGTCGGGGGTCAGCTGCCGACGCAGCGCCCCCTCCTGGTCGAGGCGCCGCAGGATGTACTGTTGAATGTCCCGCACTATGAGTGGCTTCCGAAGGTCGTCCAGGCACATTCTTCTGAAGCCTGTAGGGATGATGGGAAGGGAAAAGAGAGGTTTGAGAAAGGGGATATAAAATGGAGGAATAGTGAACTGGGAAAAGAAACTGCAGAGCTGCATAACAGTAAAATAGTTAAGGCTTGCGGTTAGGAGGAGATGAGGAAACATTTCTTATGTTTTTCTCCTACAGGTTTAAATACAAAACTGATGCAGCTTTTAAGATCTTTTAAGAAGGGTACTTTAACACTCTGGTAGAGGTACCTTCGTTTCCAGGGGGCAGAATATCGCTATGCACACTGCTTCCTTAATTAGAAGCAGTGCAAATATTGAATGCCCTTTGATGTTAGACTCACAGGAATGTGAGGTTACCATCATCAAACCTAATTGGCCAGAGGTAGTCAGGCTTTTGTAGTTGAGACTCAGGAAGACTGAGATGTTTGTGAGGACAATGTTGGCAAGCAAACTTGGGAAGTGATTACTGTTGGCTATGTCCCCCATACAGCCTTTGTGCTTCTCTGTCTTCTTTTTTTCTTCCCCTTGTGAAGACGGCACATCCCCCCAGTGTGGAAGCTGCTGTTGTCTTGCTGCCTACACTGGACCTAAATTAGTTAATCTGTATTTTTTCTTTGAAAATGAGAATTCAACCCACTCAGTGGGTGACTTCAGAAGACTTACTGGGTCCTCGCTGTTATTTGATCCTTCCACCAGCCACTGGACTGTGCATTATACTGGCACACTATGGGGTTTGCTTTCAGGATAAACAAGCTGGATTTATGGAAGGCAGAACACTTGCATTCCTTCTTTTCCTGACTGAGGGATATGATGGAAATGCATTTGCTATCTGCTTCCTGTCAGTACAGACAGCACATCTTAAGGAGAGTCGTGTACGAAAGGCACTATGTTTCTTGTGTTCTGTAGGTTTCCCTGATTCCGTGTTTTAAATTCTTTATTTGTGTGGCACATCAAGCTTTCTGCAACATGCCTTCAAAAATGTAATGAAAATTACCTCTTTTTTATTATAAAAAAAAAGTTTAAGAGTGAAAAGTTTGAAAACTGATGATCTTATTTACTCCAGGCCTAGGTCTGCTCCACTTTCTATTTCTGTGAGCCCCCAATTATTTCAGCACACACCCTCATACATCACCTCACCTGTGTGTGTGTGTGAGTGTGTGTGTGTCCGGGTATGTGTGTGTGCAAGCTTTTCAGGGTAGCTGTGTGTTGGGACCGTACCTGAGAACATCTTGCAGATGGTCTTGTTCTGGCGCCGTGCGGAGCACACCAGCAGGAGCCAGCTGGGCAGGAGGTGGAGGTGCCTGGAGAGCAGCTCAGCGATGGAGCCACTCTGACTCGCCGTGGGAGCAGCTGCCACCCCGTCCCTGAGCCCAGCACCGAACCCGGAGTCCAGGGAGTCAACCAACACATACACACTCTGAACCGGACGGGGTAGGTCCGCCAGGGGCTCCAGAACTGCCCTACAGTAAGAAAAAGTGTGTGACAAAGGGGCAACAGAGAAAGAGAGAGGGTAGAGAGAAAGAGAGTTAACAAACATATGGAGAGAGGTAAGGGATAAGGGTGGCAGGGAGGTTTGCCTCCACTGAGTTTAACAGTTTAACAATCATTATCATCTTGACATCTCCCTATCTTACAAGACTACAGATTATTGCTCTCTGGCAAGTGCCTAGTGTGCTTACAAAGTCTTTATTGGTGATAAGGAACAATAAACCAGAAGGCAAGCTCACAAATGTGCGTGACCTAGATGAGAGAACTGAAAGAACTGGAAAACCAAAACCAAAATCAAAAGCCACCTGCCATGGTTAACGACGCAGCCTGTACCTATGATCATAAAACAGAATGGAGAATGAAGATATATTTTTTTTTAAATATCAATTCAGTTGCAACCTTCCCTTCAGCCTCTTAGCCACCTGCTGCTCTCTGCTAGCATTCTTCCTCATCCTTCCTTCCACTCCTCCGCATTTTCTCTCCCTCTCTCTCCCTCCCCCTCGGGGGGAAGCTTGGTGTGGTGTGATGCTGTGAGTCAGACCTAAAGAAGCTGTGGGATTTCCTGTTCCTCCCCAGGCTGAGCACACTGGAACAGGAGGGGACTGCTGCTGCTGGGGGGGACTGTTCCAGCACGCGCGGCTGTGTTCTTATCAGCCTCATTTTCATCGAGCTGTGAAACCTATATAACCTGAGACGACTGGTTTAACCGCCGTGTCTTATCAGCATAATAGTGGCACAGAAGTATTTCGCATCATCGCAATGACTGCATGACTTCAAAGGCTAATGAGTGTCCTTGTCTTTTTGGCGATCCCAACATTTTTAAATTCCTCTGCTCTTGGCAGTCCTCAACCGCAAACATCCCCACAGACAAACCAAAGCCTTTCTCCACCCAGACTGTTCATTTTATATTCAATTTGTGCTTTAGCCATTCAGGACATTAGCCTCCAGTTTCCTTGGTTTTGCTAAACTATTGCTACATACTGTGTTGGTAAGCAACAAAGTTGGTGTTTTCTAAAAAAATAAATAAGATGATTCAGACGAAACAACATGACCTGAAGCAGAACCGGAATGATCTGAAACGAACGTTCCTGGTAGCTTTGACAAATTAGACTGTTTTGTTTTCAAATTACACAAACTGAAGCAACATTATTCCAGGAAGAGGAATCAATCAATCATAAACTTACATCAACCCCAAGGCCTTATCTCGAAATGAGGTTTCAGAGAACACACCCTTTCGGCACACATTCCAGCAAAGCAAAGGGAGGTTAACAATCTTTTAATTGACTTCCTGTCTTGTCCTCTACACCTAGTAGTCCAACACGCAACGGCCTTATCACTCTCGCATGTGCAGAGGGCAGAATGTGGCTTTGGTGCTCAAAAAAGACACTCTGGTCTAACTGACCAAAAGAATGGAGAACGCATGCCAGCGAGGCAGCACCCAAAGAACTATAATTGAGTCGTGGTCAAGAGGATGTTTAAAAACACTGACCCTGAGCCCTCTGACCAGCCAAGGGAGATGATGACATGGTCAGGCTGAACTAGACCTATGATTAAGCCTTGTGGTTGAGGACGAGTCTTGTAGACCACACAGCTCATCGCCTTTGTCAGTGACAAACAAGCTGATTTACAGTGACAGGTAAATATCACGCTCACAGTTCAAACGAACAGCTGACCATTCTGTTGGAGCCACTTCTCTATCCCAAATCATAGGGGTTCTAGTATGTGTGTGTGTGTGTGTACAGGGCCTTATACTAGCCTTGGACAGACTGTGAATCCATTTGCAGTGAGTGTCCCTGCCTGCCTTGGTCAAATCAGTGGTTAGTCTGCGCTAATGACGGGCTAAACAAACCACTAATGCTGTCCGTAAACAACAGACATCTGAGAGAACAGCTGCTAGTAACCCACGTTTTCATCTGAGAGTCAAACCTTTTCCCTTATGTTTACCTTCCAGTTAGTTACACACACACACACACACGCACACACACACGCACACACACACACACACACACACACTCACACACAGCTTCTCTCAGCAGTTTGTCAGTATGTGAGGGCAATGTGGAATGTATGCCTATAGTTCACCCCATGCACAGAGCAAATACAGGAGGCCCAGTGCAAATGTCCAGCCATGCCAACAAGTCTGAAGAAAATGTGGAAGTTAAAAACACTGAGAAAGAAGGGAGACGGAGGGAGAAAAGGCATGTGAGTGTGTGTGTGTGTGAGAGTGTGTGTGTGAGTGTTTGTCTGTGTGTGTGAGAGTGTGTGTGTGTGTGTGTGAGTGTTTGTGTGCGTGTGTGAGTGTGTGTGTGAGTGTGTGTGTGTGAGTGTGTGTGTACGCCATCGTGATGGGCTGGAGGGGCGACACACTCACGTGAGACCGGAGACCTCACGGACTGCTACGACTCCCCTGCCACATTTTTTCTGTTGTTTTTTTCTTTTCTTTCTCTCCCTCGCTCTTTTCGACTGTTGTAAATAGCATTCTTTCATTCATTTAGACTAGCGGCCTATTGTGCTAGCAGTGAATGGCGTGTATTATTGGGTCAGAGGGGGGATACATAAATATAAAAGCTAGGGAAAAAGAACAATTGTGCCTTTCCTGTCCCCTCCATAGAAAGAGATATGCAGACAGCTTCCCCTGTGACAGGCAATAGGACTCGAATCCGCACAAACAGAAGACAAGCCGAGCATATTCAACTTGCACACACACACACACACACACACACACACACACACACATTTAAACTGAGCCAGGCGTAAAGAGGATTAAAATACTTAAAATGGTGGCCTGGTTGCCACTGCCAAGTACACTGTGAAGATTAACACATCAACTCATTGATCATGCTGTAGCATGTACTCTATGCTGGCTTACTTAAAATGGATTTGAAACTGAAGCGGGAATTGTGTATGTGAAAAAAAGCCTCGATCACTATTGAAATATTCAGCTCATGCAGGGCATATTGATTTTAGAGGCTAAAGTTATGCTTAGTGTTTGAGTTGTACACTATCTCTTTGCACTATCCACACACACACAAACAGAAGAACTCTATCTTTGCACTATCCACACAAGCACAAGAACACTATCTTGTTGCACTATCCACACAAGCAGCACACAAACACTTTCCTCCTGGGCATCTACACTGTCACAATCTATGCATATTGTACCACAGGGTCAGACCCATTCGTGTATCTGTAAACACCTCACTCCTTGTGAACATGTTCTCCCTATGTGTATGTGATTTATGTATGTGTGTCGGTGAGTTGTTTAAGTGTATAAGCTACTGGATGACCTAAATTTCCCTCGGGATAAATAAAGTATCCATCTATCTATCTACCTATCTATATATCTATCTATTACAGATAAGACACCAGACCCTTTTAAGCATGCCATAAATCTGAGCTATATAAGATTAAAAAGAGAGGAGCATAAAAGGAACATATGAAGACCTTCTGAAAGTGTCATCTGGATCCCGCTGGCAGTGTAAAGGTTCCAGCGTGGGTGCAATGTCAGGGCTGCCCAGCATGTGGCCATACGCCGGGGGCAAGAGCGGGCTGGCCCTCGTCTGCTCCACCAGGCTCAGGACGAACCTCCAGACCGCCACGCTGCCCTCATCCTCCCGCTGGCAGAAGTGCCACGCCAGGCAGCGTGGCGCCAGCCCCGAGGCTCTGCCCGCATCCGACTGCGGCCACAACGTTTCCGTGCTCAGAGCCGTCTTCCCCGCACCGGGCCCCCCTGTCATCAACACGCCCACCGATGCCCGACTCTCGTTGCAGTCTCCCCGGGCATCCAAGCATCGCCGCAACTTCTCCAGGGCCCATTCCCGGCAGTGAAAGTGCCGGCCCCTGAGAGGGCTTGGGCTGGGGCCCCTCATCGGGCCCTCAGAGCTGGGGCAGGAGTCACTGTGCGGGCCCCAACGCCCATGTTCTACTGCGCTGCCAAGGCTCTCTATTTAATGATGCCGATGATGGGTCCTCCTTCGGTGCTTCAAAATACTCCAGTATTAATGACAGAAAAAAAAGAGCTTTGCCCCCGATTTGTTTAACATTCAAATGTTAAATATTTAGACGACTTTACACCGCGTCCTTATGTGACCCAGAGATGAGGCCTGCTGCTGCTGATTTTGTAGTCCACGAGATGGTCTTGTTCGCTGAAAAGAAAAATTCTTCCTCCTTCTTTTGGTCCCCCGAGTCCTATCACAACTCCTCGTCCTGGGATGACTGTCGAGTCTGTGATCCTTTACAGCTGCTCCCCTGTGACTGAGAGAGAGAAAATGAATGCTTTTACTATGCCGTACGCGTGTGTAGGCTGTGTGTGTGAGTGTGTGTGTGTGCGCGCACACAACAGAGCATGCGGTGAGCACAAGTCGGTCAAATATCTACAGAAAACATTCGCAGCTCTCAGCAGGTGGCTCGCCTTGCCACAAACCAGCTATCCACACACACACACACCCACCCTGACACACACACACACACACACACACACACACTCTCTCTCACATACACAGACACAAATACACACAAAAAAAGCTCAGGAGACACAGCTCTGTGTTGAGCTTCCCTGACAGATAGACAGAGAGAGAGAGATAGAGAGAGACAGAGAGGGAAAAAGAGAGAGGAGATCTCAGACACATACTGATGCCTTTGTTTTCCTCCCGCCCTCCCCGGTAACACGCTCCCCAGTGTCTTTCATTTCTGTTGCCCTTTGCTAAATGTGTCTTGTCCCTGTCTGCTAGACTACTTCTCTGCCTTGATTTCCAAACAAGTCATTTGGTTGGCAAATAAAAACTCCTCCTCTTTTCACCTCTCTTTCTCTTTCTCTCTCTCTCTCTCTCTCTCTCTCTGCTCACCGGTTTGACTTGTCCTCCCATTTCTCCTGCTCTGTTTCCTGACATGTCAGGACATGTTGCCAAGGAAGAGTCCACACATGAAATGGAACTGAAAAAGAGGAGTGAGAGAGTGGCAGACACTTTAGGAAAGAGGATAGGGTCTGCTTGGGGTCAAAGTTCACCCACAGAAGCATGCCGTAATTCAGCTGTCTCACAGCTCGTTTGGGGGGGGGGGGGGGGGGGCGGAGGCTGAAGGGATGAGAGGGGGTGTGGAGCAGTTCCTCATCTCTGATCTAAATATGGCTCACATGGTTGCTCTTAATCAGGAGAAATAAAACAGCTGTGCCTCATCTACACTACCAGCCTCCTCATTCTCCAGTTGAGAAAAACGGGCTGATGAAGCTATTCTCCTTCAGAAAATGAGAGATATTTTAACAGATTGGGCACTTTGAGTTATGCCAAAAAACTGTTGCTGATAATCTAAATCATATAGAAACTTCAGATAGTCCACAGGGAATTTACCCTGTTAATCCTAACTAAAACAGAAAGTATGTCTAAATGAAACTACATGAGTACGTACATTCATAACATAACCAACTAGTAATTCCATTGTGCAGCTATATTTCGATTCGAGCATCTGACAAATTGCAAATGTTACCATTTCAAACGGAAACGTGGCTGTGTAATGCATCTAATCCCTGACAGACACACGCACAAAAACACACACTCGCGTGTTCCCATACAATTAGCTCAACAGCCATACTTCACCCTTGCGTGAACCCGCCCTTTAAATGGATATTTTTCCAATTACTGTCGCAGCACTTTATTCCCTACGCCTGATCGTATGATCCACAATCTACACGTATATTCAGTTTACAATTACATTGGTGTCGATAATGATTCAACATAACTACCATGTCACACAAAACTCTCACTCGCTCTAGGCTGCTTGCAAAAGCAATACTGTGCCCTCATTTGCGGAAAGAAAATACGAGCTCTGCTGTATAGATTGGGAAGTAGGCTGACAGGGCTATTGGAGGTACACAATCAGTCAATTGGAAAGACTTAAGGTGGCATTTCCACTTGGCACAGAGAGTGCACTGTGGCCAAACTCCATGCCCTTTCCTCACGGGTCCGCTTCGGGGTACAAACAGCAACAACGAAAGCGCTTTAATCGAAACTTGACTTCCCCAGGTTGCTACAGGTGCCGCATCATTAGCTGCCTGCAACCTGGAAGCCACTGACTGATCGTAATACAGCGCTTTCTGCTAAACAATGTTCATTATCGGAATCACTATCCACATTCCGAAGACCAAATTCAGCATACCCGCATCTGAATGATATTCACTGAAAATAATACCGATGTCACAAACCTTGGTTGCGTCAGGCGTTACCGCGTAGAGAATAAAGCTGCTCGTTTTCATCGACAAGCCCGATTTCTCGGTGAAATGTTGTTTCCCCGACGATTTAGACCTAAACAGTTCAAGGCATCCTTCCACAGTGCATCTTCCACCAACGTGTATTCAGATTAAATGGCACGTAATATTATTTCACAGCACAGCGGACTTTTCCATCTCAAGAAAGATCCTCAAGCCATTACGCACAGTTACTGGCTCTGTACTTTTGCATGCTGTCAATATGAATCCCATTCATATTACATCACGCGTCACCGATACGCAAAAGCACAACACCTCCTATTGGAGATAAGTCGCAATACATTATATTAAGTTTGTCCTACAAATACAAGCAAGTAGGAAAGATAGCATTCATCGCAATGTTAAACTAGAGAATGTGTAAATCTTACATGAGCGGTGGATATGGTGAGTGTTAAACCTCTCCCCATTTAACACATGCAGGGGAAATATAACATGTCTTTAAAGTTGTCAAGACAATTCACGGAAGGTCGCAAATTTGACAAACACTCGCTTAAACATTTAGTCCCTCATATGTACAGTTGTCGGGAAGACGACATAGTACTGCGTAACGTGCTTTGGATTGCGAGTACGGATTCAGCGTTGACAACAGGCATACATTTCTTTTCAAATATGCAGCAGTCCTGTGTCTATGAGACCAAGTTTGGTCCACACGTTTGGGGAATTCTGAATGACTTTTGAAGTAGCCCCATGTAAGAAAACCAATTTCATTCCACAAAATTGTTCAACAATGGTTTGGTTGTGTCATTTGAGGAAATCCTCTCCCAATAGCCTTGTTGACAGAACAGGATTCTGGGGGCCCAGCTTTAAAGCGAGGAAAGTCATCAAAAGAGGAGTCTCCGGCTTCCCTCTTCCTGCCACCTGCATTGACACTGTAAACTTCACAATCGACTCACTTACCTATTGGGTCACTTTAGAGAGGAGGCAAATTGATTAGTTATGAGATGTCATGTGATTGCTGAGACTTGTATGATAGAGCTAAGAGCTTGTTCCCATCTTTATCTATTAGGGTATGTCACAATCCTGAGTGGTCTACATCATATTATTGCATATTACATGCAAGTACTGTCAGATACTTGAAAAGGAATGGGTATTTCTTCTTTTAGATTCTGCATAACATTTGTAACAGCACCTGCAAATAACAGAATGGAGGATTTGTGCTCAAGTTCTTTGATCTTTCTTAGAATCTTAAATGTGTATCTTTCGGCCCTTGCTTATTAGCAAAGAAACAGAGATCTCCATTTCTATCCTTTCACACATACCCTTGAGTCCTGATCCCTCTTTGCTATAGTAATATGATCAAAGCCGATGTGCTATTTTCTCTGCATTTATAGCAGAGAAGCCACATCATAACACATTACATGCAATGATCCAAAAGTATTTTCATACAATATTTATATGAAGTGCAACTACACTTTCTGAATGTCAGATTTTAACCAATCAGGTCAAGGTTGTTCTGAGTCTACAGGTCTTAAGCGAAAGACTCGAATGCTGATCAGACCAATCCATGGTTCAAATATCAGACTCACAATGAGATATGGGGTCTTCTCTTCATGTTGTATTATCCTGTTACCATTGAAGATGGAGATGAGACCCCCTAAAATGATCAGAGTATGATTCCAGCCATGATGTAAAGTTATCAATAAACAAATGAGATATTAAGTTGATTTTGGAATAATTTAGTATTTGTCATGATATCCACATGACACGTATGTGTAGACATACAATATATACCACCAACCACAAAAAGTAAATTATTTTATATGAAGTGGAACACTCAATTTATTTTCTCTCCTGTGGTTCATAAAATAGAATAAAAACACATGACTTGGTTGCCATTTTTTAGCACATTACAAAGATGAAAGTAGCCATTATAACGGAAAATAATTTAACAGTAAATCTGGGTGGTAAATATTGTATATATAATCTGAGATACTGCCTTCTAAAACAAACAAACACTTAAAACAACAAGTAGAAACAGGGGATTAAGTATCAAATGATGTTGATCAATATGTTCATATAGCATGCGTAGATGTTTGGAGAAAAAAATTAGTAAATTCTAAAATGGCCGAATGGGAATCTACAGCTGAGTCCACACAGAATGACTCAATGTTGTAGAAAAGATAAGACAGGTGATTCAGACGCATGAGGCAATTACAGACTACCATCGTTGTTGCAATCCAGCACTATCCTTTCCAGCTAGCTGTGAGCTTAGTTAGCATGTTAGCTGAGTAAACCCCTGTCTGTGTAGCAATGGTTATCAACTATGACAATATTCATGGTTGCCTCTGGTTTGTCTTAGCCAAATGCTTTGTGTTTTAAAATCATAAGTCCTGGAACCACCTTCATGTGGATGGAAAGCTGTAGAGCAGCTAGATGATGCCACAGACATTGCATAGATTGGTAATGAAAGGATGGCATTATCACCTTTGGCATGCTGGAAAGAAACAAACAGACTTGACAAAGTATTAATGTCCCACTCTAGTTGAGTTTGAATCGCAACAACTAAATCTGGCTTTTAGTGCTGTTATGTTAGGACCACACACACAACAAATTCAGTTGTTTACGGTGATGTTGTCAGCCGTATGGCTGCCTCCTTAAATTTACGAATGCCCAGGACACAGAAGTACCAACAGTATTTAATTATAAAAAATAGTTTTATTTGTATAAAAGATTGAAGATATGTATATCTTTAAAAGCAGTCTTTCAATAAGTTAAATGTCCACAAGGGAAACCCAGTAGCGAGCTGGCAGACAGCTGGGGTCCAATTGCAGTCAAATAAAGGTTGACATCTGTCCAGTGTGGATCGCTTGTTGTGCCGTCATGGGCGACGCCCCCCTCAAGACGATGGGCTTCTCCGGGGATTCCCAATGACGTCAGTCACGGCCTCTCGAAGCAAGCAGTCCATGCACCACAGTAAAATAAACAGTTAAAACTCAGCCAATGCAATAAACAGCGCAATGGGGTTTAGATGGAACAAATACTTCCCTTCACGCTGGATATCGTGAGCGTTGGGATATTCGCCACGTTGGCTTCTCTTGGTTCCGACTTCGGTCATTGGAATCCTTTCGGTCCCAACCCGGAAATGGCCACCAGCAGACCTCGGATAGTCAGGCAAAGGATCAACGTACCACAGGCCACGTACACAGTAATAATGATAATCACAGTAATAATCCCCCCACAGTCAAGAACAACGACTGGCCTCCTTGCCTCAGCAGCCGACTGGCAGTTGAAAGTAGATCTGGGCAAGCAGCTGCGTTTTCCGGAGCACATCGCCTCAACAAGACTGCGTCCAGACATGGTCATCTTTTCAAATTCCACCAAACAGGTGATCATGATGGAACTCACTGTACCCTGGGAAGAGCGCATGGATGAAGCTCAAGAGCGTAAACGTGCCAAGTACCAGGAGTTGACAGAGGAGTGCAGGAGGCAGGGCTGGATCACTCGCTGTGAGCCTATTGAGGTGGGATGTCGGGGCTTTGCAGGCCAGTCCCTCTGCAGAGTTCTGACAAAGCTAGGCATCTTGGGGTTGTGTAAGAAGAGGGCCATCAAATCAACCATTGATGCCGCAGAGAGAGCCACTAAGTGGCTCTGGCTGAAAAGGGAGGCCCAGTGGTCAAATGCTGCTGGGATGCAAGCCGGGGACTGATCACCCCTGGCTGGGTCGCCTGGGGGAGGGTGTCTGATGTTCGAATAGACCCGAAACACCCAATGACCCCAGGATACATCACTGATGATGCATCCCAGCGCTTCCGCAGGAAGTATTCTACAAGTTATGCGTCTGGCTTTGCCAGTGACACCCAGGAACAGTCTGGGCTGACAACCGAGAATAGATTGGTGACGACTGGAGAGACAGTTGGCAGCTCGGGAAGACGGCACGGGTCAGGATGGGCCAGCACCCCTTCCTGAGTCTTCTGTGAGGAAGACACCCAAAAAAAGCTACAGGCAAACCTACAAAGAAATACCCCCAGGGGATCCCGAGAGGGGGGGGAGGATGAGATCCCCAACAGGACGGATTCAACGGCAACGACAAAGGCTAACGGACAACCGACAACGATAAACACCGTTAGATGCACCTGCGGCAAGCTATGTAAGAACGAGCGTGGCCTAAAAATCCATATGGCCAGGATGAAATGCAGAGAGAGGGAGCTGGAAGAGCAGCCCACAGGCACCAGCCCTGGTGAGACGCAGGAGGAGCCCGGCCAGGAATCACCCCATAGAGCCCAGAACCTCCACGCCTCACAGCCCCCAAGACTCTGCACAGCATCCCAGAAAGGGAAGATTAGATGGCCCCCGGCAAACAAACAGACCGAGTGGTTGCAGTTTGACGAGGACGTGGGCAACATCATGCAGACCATATCCAAGGGTGATATTGACAGCCGGCTACATAGCATGACATCTATCATCATCAGCTACGCTGCAGAGCGGTTTGGCTATGATGAAAAGGGAAAACCTAGAGCCCCCTACACCAAGAACCGTAGAGCCGCCCAGATTCAACAACTGCGACATGAGCTTCGAACACTTAAAAAACAACACAAGAGTGCAAGGGAGGATCAGAAAGAACCTCTCGCCGAACTAAGGAACATCTTGCGGAAGAAGCTCATGACTCTACGCAGAGCAGAGGGGCACAGGAGAAGGAGAAAGGAGAGAGCTCGGAAACGAACAGCCTTTCTATCCAACCCCTTTGGCTTTGTCAAGAAGCTCTTGGGAGACAAGCGCAGCGGCCACCTCTCATGCTCCCAAGAGGAGGTCGACCAGTTCCTCAGTAACACCCTGAGTGATCCACAGAGAGATCAGGCGCTCGGTCCCCAGAAGGCGCTCATCGAGCCACCACCCCCCAAAGTCGACTTCAACCCCAGAGAACCCAGCCTAAAGGAGGTCCAGGAGGTCGTGAAAAGAGCAAGATCAGCCTCAGCTCCTGGACCTAGCTCTGTGCCATACATCGTTTACAAGAGATGTCCAGCACTCCTCAGCCACCTGTGGAAGATCTTGAGAGTGATCTGGCGAAGAGGGAGAGTCGCCAATCAGTGGAGGTGTGCAGAAGGAGTTTGGATTCCTAAGGAGGAAAACTCAAAGACCATCGAACAGTTCCGCACCATCTCGCTGCTTAGCGTCGAAGGCAAGATCTTCTTTAGTATTTTGTCTCGACGCCTGACAGAGTTCATCCTCCAGAACGAGTATGTAGACACATCAGTGCAGAAAGGCGGGATTCCTGGGGTCCCCGGCTGCTTGGAACATACAGGTGTCGTCACTCAGCTCATCCGTGAAGCCCGGGAGTCAAAGGGAGATCTGGCTGTTCTCTGGTTGGACCTGACCAATGCCTATGGGTCCATACCTCACAGCTTAGTGGAAATTGCCCTGCAAAAACACCATGTACCCAGTAACATCAGAGTCCTTATCCTGGATTATTATAATAATTTTAGGATGAGAGTTACGTCTGGGTCTACAACATCGAACTGGCATCGGCTAGAAAAGGGAATTATAACAGGCTGTACCATCTCTGTCACCCTTTTCACACTAGCCATGAACATGGTTGCTAAGTCAGCTGAGGTTGAATGTCGAGGCCCAAAGACAAAATCTGGCACGAGACAACCTCCAATCAGGGCTTTTATGGATGACCTCACCATCACCACATCTTCAGTGCCAGGAACCAGATGGATCCTCCAAGGCCTAGAAAAGCTCATCGCATGGGCAAGGATGAGTTTCAAACCCAGCAAGTCTAGGTCATTGGTGCTGAAGAAGGGGCGTGTAGTGGACAGGTTCCGTTTCACACTAGCTGGCGACACAATACCATCTATTTCTGAGCAGCCGGTGAAGAGTTTGGGAAAGGTCTTTGATGCCAGCCTCAAGGATGCCAATTCCATCAAAAAGACCATCAATGACCTCGAGGAGTGGCTCAGAAAGGTAGACAAGTCAGGTCTACCAGGGAGATTCAGGGCCTGGATTTACCAACATGCCGTCCTGCCCAGGATCCTGTGGCCGCTGCTGGTCTATGAGGTCCCGATGACGGCAGTAGAGTCAATGGAGAGGAGAATCAGTAGCCACCTCCGCAGATGGCTTGGCCTACCACGCAGCCTTAGCAGCGCAGCACTATATGGAAGCAGTAACATCCTGCAACTCCCTTTCAGCGGTCTTAAAGAGGAGTTCATGGTGTCGCGGACTAGGGAGGCACTCCTTTACAGAGACTCGAAGGACCCAAAGGTGTCAGCAGCGGGAATCGAGGTCAGAACGGGCAGGAAATGGAAAGCAGGTGAGGCACTTGAGGTGGCGGAGTCCCGGCTGAGGCAGAGGGAGCTTGTGGGGAATGTGGCCAGAGGCCGTGCTGGTCTCGGTTACTTCCCCAGTATACAAGTTCGCAAAGCCATTGGCAAAGACAGGCGTCTTCTTCTCCAGGAGGAGGTTCGAGCAGGCGTGGAAGAAGAAAGAGCAAGCAGGATGGTGAGTCTAAGACAGCAAGGGGCATGGACAAAGTGGGAATCTGTACAGCAGCGAAGGGTCACCTGGGATAACATCCTGCGAGCAGACTACTACAGAGTCCGTTTCCTGATCCAGACGGTCTATGATGGCTTACCAAGCCCGGCAAATCTCCACGTCTGGGGCAAGATCGAAACACCATCTTGCGGGCTGTGCTCTGGAAGAGGATCCCTCGAACATATCCTCAGCAGCTGCCCAAAGGCACTTGCAGATGGTCGCTACCGCTGGCGGCATGATCAAGTGCTCAAGGCAGTTGCGGAGATAGTAGCTTCGGCTATAACGACAAGCAAACAACGTCGTCCAAAGTCCATCAACTTTGTCAAGGCGGGAGAGAAACGCACCCCACAGTCAAGAACAACGACTGGCCTCCTTGCCTCAGCAGCCGACTGGCAGTTGAAAGTAGATCTGGGCAAGCAGCTGCGTTTTCCGGAGCACATCGCCTCAACAAGACTGCGTCCAGACATGGTCATCTTTTCAAATTCCACCAAACAGGTGATCATGATGGAACTCACTGTACCCTGGGAAGAGCGCATGGATGAAGCTCAAGAGCGTAAACGTGCCAAGTACCAGGAGTTGACAGAGGAGTGCAGGAGGCAGGGCTGGATCACTCGCTGTGAGCCTATTGAGGTGGGATGTCGGGGCTTTGCAGGCCAGTCCCTCTGCAGAGTTCTGACAAAGCTAGGCATCTTGGGGTTGTGTAAGAAGAGGGCCATCAAATCAACCATTGATGCCGCAGAGAGAGCCACTAAGTGGCTCTGGCTGAAAAGGGAGGCCCAGTGGTCAAATGCTGCTGGGATGCAAGCCGGGGACTGATCACCCCTGGCTGGGTCGCCTGGGGGAGGGTGTCTGATGTTCGAATAGACCCGAAACACCCAATGACCCCAGGATACATCACTGATGATGCATCCCAGCGCTTCCGCAGGAAGTATTCTACAAGACATATAAAAGTAGGAGGCAAAGCTTACGTTCCTTTGCTCAGGAATTGTGAGCCTTGCTTATTCCAATACAGCTCTCCGTGATGATAGCGTGTGCTGGGTTGCTTCCATCCGTTGCAGCCCAATTCCTTCCTTCCTTCCTTCCTTCCTTCCGTTCGTTCGTTCGTCCGTCCGTCCGTCCGTCCGTCCGTCCGTCCGTCCGTTCGTTCGTTAGTCTCGGTTTCGCTGTCCCCGCCGGGCCTCCAGTAATCCAGCAGCTCCCTGTTTATATACCCCACCTCCTTGCCCTCGCTCCCGTCGATAGGTAGGTTACTAATGGTCCAGGTATGTGTCCAGGTTCAAGCAATGAAGCAATCAGTGAGCCCCAAGGGGAAGTCTGTGTGGTGAACAGTGTTCTATGCAATTTCACACGGTGCACATTAATGGAGGATCACAATACACACAGTGAATACAAAAAGGGTGATACATTTCATAAGCACTCAAAAAGGCACAGCACACAATAATCACAGCAAGCTAGATACATACTAAACCATTCACCTAGTCCCAATAGGCTGACAATGTTTGGTTCCCTGTGCACACAGGAGGTTTTGTCAGCGAAACAAACACATCTGTCTCGTCATCAGCCATTTCCCGTAGATCAGGAACAACTGCCTGTTTCACCATGCTGCCAGATCCACACTGTAAACAGAGACTGATGAGGGATGGATTCTCGATGAAAACACTAGTATTTATTTGTTATTAAGATGACCTGCTAGTTGTGAGTCACTGGTATTAAGGGAACGAAAGGTGAGGACAGGACCAGACAGATTGTGAGATCCAGGAATACAATTGCATCACATGTCTGCACTTTGCCAAGCATTTCTTCTAGGGCACCTTAGGCGGGGGCACACTTGTGAAACCTTTGAATAAATAATGACTCCACATGAATAATTATACAAACAAAATAAACATTTAATGATTCTAACTATGACAACGAGCGATATCAGGGAAAACAGAATTTCTTAAAAGGGATAAATATAGTGAGATAAGATAAGACACCACAAGTGTTGTGTCGTTTTTTTGTAGCATATTTCTGCTTTGTTGATGTTGAAAGTTTGTTTTCCTTGACCTCCTTCTCTCTTTGGTTTATGATTCACACCAGACGATGACCCCATCACCATGGTTTTCTGTCATACAATTCCATAGTGTATTATTCCCTAACACAGTGTCTAAGTTACGTATGCGATACACAAACCCAAATCCAAACCTTACAAAAAAATCCCAGGGGACAAAGCAATCAAATTAATGGCATGTACACATTGACTGTATTTCTTTCCCTGTTATTTTCCTATTTATTATCATGTTGAACATCCATTAATATTTTTGTGTAATCATAACTAAACTCTGTATTCAATATACACCATTTTTTTATTTTCAAATTGCGTTTTACAATCATCATCTCCCAGTGTTTATCAAAAACATTTGAGTTCTGTACTGGTATGGTCAACTTGCTTAATATGGTTGGTGGGGGAGTGGGGGGTCTTGGTTCCATATCTATGTATGTGCTTGTTGTGTATGTTTGCATATGTGTGCAGAGTGGAGGTCACAAGTCTGAAATAGGTTGTGTGTGTGTGTGTGTGTGTGTGTGTGTGTGTGTGTGTGTGTGTGTGTGTGTGTGTGTGTGTGTGTGTGTGTGTGTGTGTGTGTGTGTGTGTGTGTATACCCTCCCCCAACCCCAACCCCAACCTCCCCCTCTCCTGATGGGGCTATAAAAGTTTGAGTCCACTTGCACCTTGGGCACCTTGTCCAGCTGATCTCTCTCCAGGGGTTGCACCAGAGGTCCTGCTCACCATGAAGCTGCTCTTCCAGACGCTGTGTCTCTGCCTGGCCCTGGGCCTCGCCGCAACCCAGTGAGTGTTCCGTGTTCCAGCCAGAGATTCTTACAGCAATCAGTCTCAACTAAGCCTGACCCCTCGACTCTGTGACCTCCTTGTGAAATATGTTTGATTTCTACTTTCCTCTGTCACTTTTGTGTTCTTCCCTCTTATTTCTCTGTCCCCCTTCTCCCCTTTTCTCCTTCTCTCTTTTTCTCTCTGTCTCTTCCCTGCCGTCACTCACTGTTTGCCATGTTCATACTTAGTGCAAGATTATGCAAAACTGTGGACTTCTGTTTGATCTGTTAGCCTGGGAGTTAAGTCAATATCAGTGGTTTAGAAAGGCTATTGATTTGGCCTTTTTGGCATGAGATCCTTGCTTACAAAGCATTTCTGTGCACCAATTTGGAATACCAATTTTGCAATGCAACAGACAACAGAAATGCAACTAGCTGCAGGGAAGCACATTTTAACTGCAGGAGATCAGGGAACGGCTGTATTATGTTGAAAAGTGTCTGAGTCTGAGTTTGGTTCCGTCCATGGTTCAGTTCTTAAAAGTGTTTACATTTTTTGGGTTTGCAGTATTTCATGAGAGATTATGAAACAAAGATGAAAAATGAGAAAGAACTAGAATAAGGACAGTGCCACTGATGTCATAATGAGTTTGACTGGACTGACTCTCTCTCTCTCTCTCTCTCTCTCTCTCTCTGTGTGTGTGTGTGTGTGTCTCTCTCTCTCTCTCTCTCCCTCTCTCTCTCTCTCTCTGTGTGTGTCTCTCTCTCTCTCTCTCCCTCTCTCTCTCCCTCTCCCTCTCCCTCTCCCTCTCTCTCTCTCTCTCTTTCTCTCTGTCTGTCTCTTCAGATATGATCGGATAGCAAAAGGTAAGCTTTGACTATGACCCCCCAATCAAGTAACACAATTATTATTTAACACAAAGTACTCCAACAAAGTTCTATTATCAACAACATTGATTCTCTCAGCTCTCCATCTCCCTGAGGCCCACCATGATGCTAAACTGGATCGCTGTGAGGGACTGGAGTTTGATGCCATTGCTCCAGATGAGAGTGGAGTCATGCTCTTCTTCAAGGGTAGGTGGAAGACAGACTTGTGTAGTTGTGTTGATGACAGGCTGTATCAAGTCTGAAAGTAAATCAACACAACATTCTTCCACTGAGAACTATCTTCTCTATCGGCTCTTGAAACGGGAGGAAAGAGTGTCATTTTACCTTTTATTTCTGATGTAAAACACCACACTACATCAGAATAATCCTGCCAAGACTGGAGGGCTGCATTTAACCAATCATACTGGTTGTCAGGTGACCATGTGTGGAAGGGCTTCCAAGGGCAACCTGAGTTGATAAACTCCTCGTTTAAGGAGCTGGAAGACCATCACCACCTGGGCCACGTTGATGCTGCCTTCCGTATGCACTATCCAGATAACACTGATCATCACGATCACACGTTCTTCTTCCTGGTAAGGTCCAGCACAGAACTTCACCCTTTCCCTGAGTAGTAAAATCCATTCTTAGTTGAACAGAGCCGTAACTACACGTACCGCCTAGAGGTGTGGAAAATGCACACAAAGTGAGAGAATGAGAAAGAATTAGGTGAAATAACAATATACTTTCTGTTCCAAGAAAAAGTATGTTATCTTGAATTATTACGTTTTTATGGCAACAATAGAAAGTTTGCTGTATATCTTACTCTATGTCAAAATTCAAGGAACTGTAGTGTGTGGATGTTGCAGTTGTACACTGATTGGGTGTGAAGCCGTAGCCTACCTGTGAATATGTCTAAAAACAATACTTAATAATGGGGAAATGATACATATAGGCCTACAAGTAGCAACATTTATTACAGAACAGGGATATACACTGTCATAATAAAACATTTAAATATAGCTGCAAGCAGGGATCATCAGGGTCCATGCAGAATGTACAAACTGCCCCAAGTGGCGAAAGGTTGAATGATTTGAATGCTTCAACAGGTGAAAGAGGACTAATTTTGTAATGTAACCTAAGAATTTAAAGACAAAATTAATTTTGGAAATAGATGACAACAATGTTAGAGGAATAGAAGAAAGATGTTGCAGCGCCATCCTGTGGCTGATTTGTTTGAAAATGAGTAAATACCTTCTATACACCATTATGTATGATTCTACAAAAGTTAATTAAGATTGGCCATTCACACAGGCATTTATTGGCTGCTGGGTTTTGATTGAGCGAGCCAAATGGAACTTCAGGAGATGTGAGCACATTTTAGTTTAAGCGGTTCTTGAGATATTAAAATGTGTCAGTATTAAAAGTTGGGGTGTATCCAAAGAATGTGCTACTGGTGGAGGGTATCAGAGTTTGTAAAGTTTGAACCTTTACATAACAAGATATTGACTAGTGAAGGGCTAAAAAAATTATTTGAACATTATTCACTAGGTGGCGCCACTCCACAAATGAATCCTAATGAACAAGGGTAATACGCCCTCTAGAGGCCAGCTTGCCATATACATTTAATTATGTCTGGCAAAACGTTTTTTGAGCTATTGCCCAAAAAGTGGTTTGACCCTACCCCACTTCAGAGGGCGCTAGCACCAAGGGAAATGCACACCTAGGGACACAAACCTTCTATGCTGTATCAGCCATGTGGAACAACAACCATATAAAATTGTCAAGGTGTAAGTTATTGCCATCCAAACATTTGTGAAAAAAGGTAGAAGAAAAAGAAGAAGCTACATACACTATAAGACCGCCTTCCTGTGTGCAGCGGTGGTCATGATAAACTTTCTCACACTCATAGACCACTATCACTCTCCCTGCCCTGCCTCTAGGATGACACAGTCTTCAGTTATTACCAGAAGTCCCTGGAAAAGGGCTTTCCCAAAGACATCTCAGAGGTGTTCCCTGGGGTTCCCAGTCATCTGGATGCAGCAGTAGAGTGCCCTAAAGGAGAATGTGTGACTGACTCTGTTCTCTTCTTTAAGGGTGAGATGATGTGAAAAAATGTTTTTTTTTTTTTTTTTAAACGATGTTCTTAATTATGCTTTTAACTATGTTTTATTATAGGCTGTTTTAACTATGTTTTAACTATGTTTTTTTTTAACTATGTTTTTACTGTAGAGATTCAGACGAATATAGAGTGCGCTATAAATTAAATGAATTATTATTATTATTATAGATAACAAAAACGCAAGCCAATAGCTGCACAGAAAAAAAGATGTTATAAACATTAACACTGTTCCATTATCCTTCGTGTGTGTCTATGTATCTTTGGTCGTGATGTACAGAAAACCAAGTGTTCCACTATGACACCAGGACCAAGACAGTGAAAACCAAGGTGTGGTCCCACTTGCCCAACTGCACCTCCGCCCTCCGCTGGCTCGAGCATTACTACTGTTTCAGTGGGCACGAGTTCACCCGCTTTCACCCGGTCACGGGCACGGTGGTGGGCGAGTACCCAAAGGATGCCCGCAAGTACTTCATGCGCTGCCCCAACTTTGGTGAGTGGGATGGAGGGATGGAATATAAAGCTTATATATATATATATATATATATATATATAAATAAATATATCTAATAACTTGTGTATCTTTAAAATCACACGCCACAGTGGCAATACTGAACGTCACGGTATGACTGTCCTAATGGTGTTCTGTCCAGTGAAGTTTGTTTTGTGGTCTGAGTGCGGTCCTCATTGATGGTTATTTTATTGATCTGGAAGGCCACGGGAGCAATCACACATCGCAAGATCTCTGCAAAAACACCCGAGTGGATGCCATCACCTCAGATGACTTGGGCAAGGCTTATGCATTCAGAGGTGCGTGGGCGTATGCCTCTGTGCTGTAGGCTTTATTCTGTACGTGCACAGAGCAAAGATAGGGCAGTGTAAAGAAGTAGACAACTCTCCCATTCTCTGCCCTTTAGGTAATCTTTACATGAGGCTGGACACACACCGGGATGGCTGGCATTCTTTCCCCATCAGCAACACTTGGAAGGAAGTGAGTGGGGATGTGGACGCTGTCTTCACCTACGATGGAAAAGTCTACATCATCAAGGTAACGGCTCTCGCCCCTGTCTCGGGCCGTTTACATTCCCGACAGGACAGCAACAATGTTCATCTGTCATCGCTCAGAGGTCAGAAGTCAGAGGGCTATATGCAAAAAATACACCTCTGCCTAATTGTCAGGACATTAAAGTAAAGAACTAAGTTATTCTGGCCAAGAGCTTTAAATCCAATGAATCCAACAACGATGAGCCCATTGTAATGAATGTCACATGAGAGACCAACCATTGTGTTTTTTTTCTTCATTTTCCCAACAGGGAGATCAGGTGTACATTTATAAATCGGGTCCGGGTTATGCCCTCATTGAAGGGTACCCCAAAAGCTTGAAAGAGGAGCTGGGGGTGGAGGGACCTGTGGATGCAGCTTTTGTCTGTGGGGAGCATGAGATTGCACACGTTATCAAAGGTTATTTGCACAGTACACATACAGTATACACACACACACACACACACACACACACACACACACACACACACACACACACACACACACACACACACACACACACACACACACACACACACACACACATACACACACACACACACAAAATACACATGGAGACACAAGCTGTTCTCACTTTAATTTGTCACAGTTCTGCACAGGTGTTAAGTCTATCTTTAGGTCATGACAGGTGTTCTCTCCAATTAACTCACTTTTTTTCTCCCTAGTCAAGCACTCTTGAATGACTCATTCAGTCTAATTTCTAAAGTGACATGTTTCTTTTCTATCTCGCTCTCTTTTTTTCTATTTCTCTCTCTCTCTCTCTCTCTCTCTCCCTCTCTGTCTCTGTCTTTCACATACAGATGATAAGATGTATGATATCGATCTGACAGTGACTCCCAGAGTCATAGATAAAGAGGCACTCCTACCCTTCAAAAAGGTGAATGCTGGCATGTGTGGTCCAGATGGGGTGAAGATCTTTGTGGATGAGGACTTCTACCGTTATGAGACGCCTCAAGTCCTGGCCTTCAGCAGAATCCGCCCAGAGCCACACAAAATCTCTCGGGAATTTCTGGGCTGTGAACACTAGGGGGCGCAGCAATCACACACAGTTATATCCAGAGCAAGAGATAGAGAGAGGGAGTGAGAGATAGAGAGAGGGAGTAAGATAGAGAGAGGGAGTGAGAGATAGACGGGAAGTGGGGAGCATAAAAATAGAGCGATGACATTTATTTAAATTCATTTTTAAAGGTGAGAAGAAAAAACGAACTGCACTGCAATGTGCTTTCACATTAGTATTGATGATTATGCGACTTTGCTACCTGCTACATTGTCTTTTCAGGACACTGACGCCTGCAGTAGTCATTGTTTGAGTTTTAATCCAAACTGTATGAGACTGGTTTCAAACAGTATTAAACATGGCTCTCCCACTGGTTTCAATAAAGAGAATAAAAAAAATGAATGAAGCAATACGGATTTTTGTACTTGATAGCTTTCCATTGTAAATGAATTAGGGTGAATTACCCCCCATTTGGTAGAGGTAGAGTTAATGTTTTATTTTATATTTTAAGTATTTTTTTTTACATTTTCAGTAGTTATTAGATAGTGTTACTTGAAACACATCACTGACACTTTTTATAAAAAAAATGTAAACCTGCATACACAAGGTTAAACCTGCAAGGTTAAAGATATGAAACAGTAAATACATAGCCTATACTTAATTTAAATCTGGTCATAAACTATGGTCTCATGGAGCTTTACAGACAATGGATGTACCTGATTAATAGGTTACTGTTTTACGAATTGAGTTCCACAGCAGCAGTAAATGTAATTGACACTATTTTCCCTATGTTTTTTTTTTATTCTATCCAAGCTTTAATTACTTCTGTTTAGCCAGGAATTCACACATTTCTGGACCTCTCAACCAGCTGGTAGTGTGTCAAGGAAAGTAACAACGTGTCAGAATTGAGTATAGAGACCATATACGAGTAGGAAGAAAAGTTATAACTTAAAAAATGTCAACTGCTGGCAACCGTGTTGGCCAAAACTCATTCGAAAATTGTGAAATAGATGCCATCTTGTGTTTTCTGTTGTAATTGCTCCATATTAAACCCTCCGTCCTTGCTTACCTCTCCATTAGCCTGCATTTTTTCCAGTGCCACTGCACACAGCTACTCTGCAGCCCATCCAATGCAGCACGCATTTCAGTCAGCCTGTAGAACACAGTCTTAAGACTCATGTGTTGGGTTTTGGTTGGAAAGCCAGTGAAAGATATAGGCTACGTACAGGTTCTGGTTGGTTCTGGTACGCACAGGTACAGGTTATGAGGTAAATGCTTTGTGTTTTGAGTGTCACTTTTGGATTAGGCAATGTGTTGACCAGGCCACTGTATGTCTTTTTTTTTTAAGATTTGTTTTTGGGCTTTTTATGCCTTTAATTGATAGATCAGTGAAGAGTGGGACAGGAAATGAGAGGGAGAAGAGGTGGGGAGTGGACAGGAGAAATGACATCAGGCCGGATTCAAACCCGTGTCCTCCATGGGCTTCAAGCCCGAATGTGGTCGGGGCTACTGTTTGCGCCACAGTGCCCCCCAGGCCACTGTATGTCTTGATATTTGGTACGTACTCAAAAAAATAAATAAACACTTGCGCAGTCACCTCAGTTTCACTAAAAGTCTTTATAGTGCAAAGCATTCCAAGAGAAGAGGGCATCAGCACCATGGTATGTGCTGAGTACAGAGGTCTTGATGTTGGCATTACACCCTCTGTGGGCAGAGTCAGCGTGGCCTTGGGTGCACCTTGGGGTGTAAAGGGCCAGCCGGTCAGTGACTCAGGGGACGTGAGGGGTCTGGTCAGACCCTGTTAGGTATTAGCAGGCCTTTCTGGATCCTCTCCACATTAACCCAGAGGGTTTCAGCAGGGAGAGCTAGAACCGTCGGAGAGCTAGCGAGCACAACCACCCCAGGACTGCTGCAGGCTCCCTGGTAGATCCAGATGTGGATCTTGAGCTGCTTCAAGACACAACACATCCAGAACACATCATCTGCTTTTACATCTGCGTCAAATTCAGCTAATTATGAAAATGTGAATTGTGGGAATTAATCATGTATTAAATTAAATTCATAAATGTGATATAACAAAGTTAAAGGGCAAATATTAACGATATTTGCTGTTCATATTGCTTCTAATTGGAATGAAGTAAATATCTGTTGAGTATTTTACCATAAAATAGTTTGATTGTGTTGAATTAAACACCCAAAAATCGAGCGGGTCCACCAGACCCACAACACCTTCTGAGTAACAAAAAAATGAATACCATACAAGGGTTAACATGCAAACTGCTTATCTAACTAATGTGTTTAACTTGCATTTGACCTCTGTAGATGTGGGTGTTTGGGTAAACACTAGCCACGCGTACATTCCCATTATGCTCTTCTATGCCACGAGCCAGAACCAACTGGTTTGATGCAAACTGTGTCGACGGAAAATACATTTTCATTTAAGTTCATGAACTTGGCTTACAGTAATTTATTCCTGCTGCATTTAGAAATATTTGTCTTTATTTAACGTGTAAATGAACATGTACGTGTAAATGAGAAAGAGAGAGAGAGAGAGAGAAAGAGAGAGAGAGAGAGAGAGAGAGAGAGAGAGTTTGGTTAATGATCACCAAATCTACCTTGTGACAGACTGACAGAGGTGACCTGGGTTTATTTATTTTTGTGGCTACTGTGTGTTATTTACGAGTGTGGTAGTAAAAACAAGAAAGCATTTCCTCATCTTTCTAAAATATTCTGAATTTATTTGCATAGGACCTTGTTAAGTAACATCACACAATTGCATTCCTTTGAGTACGAGTGGCAACATGATGACTAGGCATTTTTCTGTTTGCGAATGTGTGATGCAATTCATGTGTTGATTTGAGTTATTGTTGAAAACTTATTTGACATTTGTCTTATTATAGACTGGAATATTACCATGCATTTAAAGGCACAGACCACTGCACTGAGAATCTGTCAGTAGGCCAATACAGACCTCCCTGACCCATGACAAAAAGGCAATTTGCAGCATTCCAACATTCCTTTAGCATACCCATATCTTAACTAAATTTGAGCATTTCAGTTGTATGTTTGCTCCATGTGAATCAAACCAATTACTTTTTTGAGCTGCACATCTACCAGTTGAATTACAGGAACATAACATCTGCAACCCTGAGGTTAATTCTGAACCCCAGCCCATGCCCATTACATCCTGACTTATTTCTCCCGGTCATAATCCCTATCCTGTACTCTAATAACACGCATTTGTATAAAAACATTTGCCATAGCAGGCACCTTCTGAAACCACTCTTGTAAAACAGAATCCCCTCAAGTTCCCTGGAAGGGATACACTCCAGGCTTGACGATTTATCAAGGACATCTGTTCAGTCACAGATCATCGTATTGCATTAAATTTTCCATTTCAATTTCAATTGTGTTTATTTAAAACACAGGAGCTATCAACAATGAACATGGTCTCACAGCACTTCACATGACCCAGTGCCTAAACCACAGCCACTGAAGTGTCATAGACACAAACTTCTCTCCCATTTAAAAATATTGTTCTGTCTCTTTCTCTTCACTTCTAGATTAAAAAAATATATGATTTTCAGCCTTTCAAATCTGTAAATTAAAGATACATAATTAAATTAATATTTTAGATTGTGGGCCACCTAGATTGCTGATAAATACCTTGAGTGCCCTGAGGCCTTATGTAACTCTGATTAAGTATTGATTTTTCCTCATCCCTGGGGTGGGAGGGAGGAAGATTTTGGTCTGTTTCTTGGAAAACGCATGCCCCTTGACCATGTTTTGGAAGGGGCCAGTGGAATGGGGGAAGATATGTGTCCACCCCTGCTTACGCTTAGTAAACCATGGGCGTGCAGTTTGTGCCAGGCTTTCTCTCCCCCTCCCCCCCCGTCCCTCTCCTGATGGGGCTATAAAAGTTTGAGTCCACTTGCACGTTGGGCATCTTGTCCAGCTGATCTCTCTCCAGGGGTTGCACCAAAGGTCCTACTCACCATGAAGCTGCTCTTCCAGACGCTGTGTCTCTGCCTGGCCCTGGGCCTTGCCACACCCTCGTGAGTAAAATATTATAAAACCTTTGTGCAATTTAATCTTGTTGCTTGTTGCATGCATGTTCTAGTTAAGATCCTGATCGTTCTCTCACCAACAGCCAGATAACTGTCCGATTTGGCCTGATCTTTTTCTTACCTTCTCAAGCAAAACACTCTTCTTATTATTCTTCAGACAGCCTTTTTGGTTTTAATGTTTTCCCTATTGTCCATCTTTTCCTTTTCTCTCCAGGCATCATGAGGGACATTTACAGGGGGGTAAGACAAAGTTTCAGTTTAAAAAAGATTTCTTGTTGGGAATGCTCTAACACTCTTTATGATTATTCATGCATTACAAAGGCCATGAAACACCTGGCTTTGGCACAAACTATTGTCTTCCATCAACAGCTTTCATATAATGTGCTTTACATGTTTGTTTGTTTTTTTATTGGAATTGTTTGACATACGCCGTAATTCCTCATAAAAGCTTTGCCTATTTTCTAAATTGTCTTTCTGTAAGGCATCGAGAGAGAATTCAGAGGTTCCACCTATACCAACAAGGTGACCACAAGATTTTACCTTCTTTTAATGCAGATGAACCAGCAGGTGATGCGCCAAAGCATGACCACTCCATGCACCACGCCGCTGTGCTTGATCGCTGTGCTGGAATGGAGATGGACGCAGTGGCAATCACAGAGCAAGGAGTGCCATACTTCTTCGAAGGTGAATGAAGTTTGATTATGGAAAAGTACTCAATCCCCAAACAATCAGTAACATACAGTACCGTGCAAAAGTTTAAGGCATGTTTGAATCAATGCTGTTAAGTGAGGATGCCTTCAAAATGACATGAATAGTTTTTTTTATTTATCAATCAACAACATACAAAAATGCCTACAAAAGAATGGTTGATACGCTAATGCAAAAGAAAATAATAACTGTGTAAAGAGAAATGGCTAAAACCTTTACACAGTACTGTAAATGTGGCAAGATACATATGTTCAGGCCTTAGTCATATCAGGAGGTTAATCATATTATGTTCCTGCTAGGTGATCACCTCTTCAAGGGCTTCCACGGAAAGGCGGAACTCTCCAATCAATCTTTTTCTGAGCTGGATGACCATCACCACCTGGGGCACGTGGACGCTGCTTTCCACATGCACATCCCTGATGCTCCTGAGCATCACGATCACATGTTCTTCTTCCTGGTACTGTTGTTCATTGGAACGTAGTCATCAGTATCATATCCGATCTGAGGTTTCTAGTAGCTTATAAAAGGCAGTCAAATATTTCTGGTGTGTCTAAAATGCCCTAAGTGCTCCACTAACTTGTTTCCCCCGCTGCTTAAAGGACACCAAAGTGTTCAGCTACTACAACCATACCCTGGAGCCAGGCTATCCTAAGGACATCAAGGAAGTCTTCCCTGGGGTTCCCGACCATCTGGATGCTGCTGTGGAGTGTCCAGAGGAGGACTGCAAGTCCAACCTGGTCATCTTCTTCAAAGGTAAATGGGAAAAAGTCAATCACTCAAAATAGAGTATACCAAGCAGTCAAAAATTATTTCTTTGTAGAACTTTTTGGAGCTTTTGTGGAGCTTTTGCATTTGTGATCTTTTTTTCTCCAGGTGATGATATCTACCACTACGATGTCAAAACCCAGAAGATGGACGAGAAGGAGTTTGCGAGTATGCCTAACTGCACCTCAGCCTTCCGCTGGCTTGGCCACTATTACTGTTTCCATGGTCACCAGTTCTCCAAGTTTGACCCAATGACAGGAGAGGTACATGGCAGATACCCCAAGGATGCCCGTGAATACTTCATGAGGTGCCCAAAGTTTGGTGAGTGAAAGAAAAGGTTTGACCAATCTTTATTTTGGAGAATAAAGGATTGATGATTTTGGGGTCGCCATGTTTACACATGAATTTCATGGAGCTAAAAAAAATTATACTGTTGAGAAGTAATAAATTACAGAATGTGAGACAATAGGTGTTACAGAAAGTATTCATGAAATAGAGTCATGTGATGAGCAAATAAAAGTGGGTCCAAGGTGACATAAGCATTCAGGCAACATGTCAGTGCTCTTTCCAACTTTCTGTCTCCTCCACAGGTGATGCCAGTAACCACGTGGAGAGAGAGCAGTGCAGCCATGTGCACCTTGATGCAGTTACATCTGATGATGCTGGAAGTGTTTATGCATTCAGGGGTGAGTATGATGTATGTGTGCTTGATCCAGCTGTGCACGAAATTTAATCTCAACTTGGGGTGTGACCTTTTCTTTTATTTCTCTGCCCAATACCCTCTGGTCCAATACACCTTTTTCTTTTTCTTCTCCCTCTAAGCCCACCACTTCCTGCGTATGGAGGGAGAGAAAATGCATTCAGACACCATTGAGAGTGCCTTCAAGGAACTCCACAGTGAGGTGGATGCTGTCTTCTCCTATGAAGGCCATATGCACATGATCAAGGTGCGACTACTACTCCCACACTACCCTTCAGTATTTTGACCGATTGACAGTAAAAAATGTGACATTTATGAATATCATTCTTTGCAGGACAGTGAAGTGTATGTCTACAAGGTTGGGGAGCCACACACACACCTGGAAGGCTACCCAAAACCTCTGAAAGAGGAGCTTGGAATTGATGGACCTGTGGACGCAGCCTTTGTTTGCCAAGACCACCATATTGCTCATGTGATTAAAGGTACCTTTTGTACCTCATGACGGAGACTTTTCTCTTATGGCTGATGTTGCAATGGGAGATGTTTTCAACTCTTTTCAATTGTGTACATCCAGATCAAACCCTCTATGAAGTGGACCTAAAGGCAACTCCTCGAGTGCCTATTAAGGATGGCCCCTTGACCCTCTTCA
This sequence comes from Clupea harengus, assembly GCF_900700415.2. Classification (NCBI taxonomy): domain Eukaryota; kingdom Metazoa; phylum Chordata; class Actinopteri; order Clupeiformes; family Clupeidae; genus Clupea; species Clupea harengus. The sequence goes on from NC_045153.1 coordinate 14,467,420, forward strand.
AGTATGTGGATGCTGCTATGTGTGGGCCTGATGGAGTCAAGATTGTTGTTGGCAACCATTTCTACCACTTTGAGAGCCTCATGATCATGCAAGCTGCCAAAGCCATCCCTGAAGCCAAGAGGGTGTCCACGGAGCTCTTCGGCTGCGACCACTAGAGGGAGCCCAAGAGTTATCTGGAGTGGGCTGAGCCTGAGCTGTGGAGCTACAGACAAAACATGCGGCACATGTGAAACCAACTCCATCCACTGCCTCACAGACCAAATGCACGACCCCAGTCAGTCTCACATAGTGGCATTTCCTGTTTCCTCTTAATGCCCTCTTCGACTTTATGTGTATACTTCTACCTCTATACTTCTACTGCTCTGGCCCTACCTTCCCACCAACACACATGCTTACACAACCACAGAGATAGTATTATATGTTTTCCATGTCATTGTGGTTTGTGCTGACTGAGTTTTGAACATTCCAACAATTATTGATTTTGTTAACAGGTTAAAAAGAAAATAAACAATCAATGCCTTTAAACCTGAATGACAAAATTTCATTTGCCTTGCCGTGTACTCTCATCATTGAATAGCACAATCAGATTTCACACTAACTGACAAGGAAGTCTGTCAGTTTTATCCAGCTGTTGACATCTACCAAATTAGGTGTAACTTTTACCAACCAAATAACCTTACCTTAACCTACACTATAGTTTTAACCAATGTTTTTCTCACACCTTCCTCTTTCAAACTGGTATCAGTTTCAGTCACTAAAGCCATTATTATGTTGTGCAAAGTGTTATCATGTTGTGCAACTCAACCCTTCCCTTTAGCATCCTCCACTTCGACTTTTAAAGGAGCTTGCGGCACCATTCAGAAACAGCAGACTATACCATTAGCATGCCTCTCTTTTATTTGCTAGCATGGTTAACACAGATGATTCACAGATTTACCTCAGTCATTTTAGTTATACACAGGAAAAGATGTCAAGTCTGCTAGTGCATCAGCCACAACCACAGGCTCACATTTTCAGCAGCCACAGACAACTCTTTTGAAGCTCCTTGGAGTGACCGTCCTCAAAAACCCAAATCCAACATAAGTATTGTGGTTGATTTAGCTACAGAGCCTTATCACCTATCTCCACTGGTCTTATGTGTGCTTGCCAACCTTGTTGCCGTGCCTCTGCTACCAGTTCTGCATACTTTAACTTCTTCCTTTCAAATGCTTCCTCAACTGCTGTCCTCAACCTTCCTCAACCTGTTAGAACAATAAAGAGGCTTTTGTTTACCGGCCCACTGCTGAGGGAAGTGCAGAATAATGACTTGCTATTCACAATGTCTCTGGATGTAACTCATTGTTTTTTGTTTTGTTTTTGTTTTAGAAAATCAACCTTGTCTTTTAAAAAGAAAGGGTTGATTCTCCCCAAATGTAAATACAACGCAGGCTATACAAACCAAGGGTCAGTTGCTTAACCTTAGATGATTTCATTGAATATAGAGTTCACTTTGGAAAAGAGAGGCAAGTCATTCCAGATGTCAAGGTCTTCGATTCTACACCATTAGTTATTTTACCTACCTATCATTGATACAACCAAATAATGCACTTCTTTGTCTTTACTACTTTGCATGATATTAGCTATGGTACTGATGTTCAAAGTAGCAATATGCACCAAAAGCATAACTATTAAAGAGCAGAGAGACTATCATTAGAGTTCATGTTGCATAGTCCAAATGTGAATGGACATCCAAACTTATCCATATTGGTTCATGTGTGATACTGTCTGTCTTATGCTGCAAACAATACATGTTTGACATCATATATGTGCACTGCTATAACAAAGTAAAAGACTACCTCCGTTCAAACAACTGCCTTATGTGATCCAGTGGTACAACTTTATTTGATCACTGATCAATTGCGACCCGCGTGCCTGCATTCAGTTAGATAGGAGAGACCGAGACGGTAGTTGAAGATGGAGAGAGCTGAGGGATTGTTGGGCAGAAAGTTTCTGTTTAAATTTCTGCTTAAAAATGACGGAACAATCGACAAAACTAAAGTTGTATGTAGCATTTGTCAAGCTGAATTTAGCGATCACAGAAGCAGCTCGTCTTTAAGTTATCACTGTAATGCAAAGCACCCGACAGAAAGCAGTCCCAGGTTAGATGGTCGCCAACCCACACTCCACGACTTCTCTAGGAAAGTAACTAGACCAGTCCGTGAAAAGGTTACCAACGCTGTAGAAAAATTGAAAAAATGACAGCACTGGTAATGTCATACTACCAAAAAACTACTCAAATTCAGCGTAAATACAACCCTGATTATATTAGATTTGGTTTTGTGAATGGAGGTGACGTCGTCGTTGAGCCCAGGGCGCAGTGTGTCAAGTGCGTTTTAAAGCTGTCTAATGAGGCGCTCAAACCTTAAAATCTGAATCGACATTTGGAGACGCGACATCCAGCCCTCACATACAGAACTGGAAAGGATGAAAGGTAGCCCGTTCCTTTTAAAACAAGTCAGACGAGTCGACGGACGTCAGTAAAGCTGCATTAGTGCTGTTTTTTGTGCGTTATCATTGGAGTGGTATTCTACAAGAGGACATGCTTTTCTGCGCAGAGCTACCAACTCGAACTACTGCCCAGGAATGCTCGGTTCTATTTATGTTGATAATAGATTGCAGCCACAGATTTAAATCATTATTTCAATTATTTGAATCATTATATTGACCTATTTGAACCTATTTATTTGAACATTATTTTAACCTATTTGTTTGCATGTCTGAAGCATCACCTATTTTAATTAGGCCTAGCTGAGTGGTCTTGTTTGCATGTTTCATCACTTGTTTTGAGTGCATGCTATCTTTTGTGTCTATTCTGGTTTTATTTCATTGCTTGTTTGCTGTGCACAAATAGACCTAGGCCTACTGCAATTAAGTTTCTTTATTTCAAAACTCTTTTGGATAATAAATTCCTTTTGACTGAAAATGCTCTGTGCGGTTTTATATTGTTTTCTGGTGCACAATACAATTTTGATTGCAATATCTAGAGGAAGATTTTCTTGTATTAATTACTAGGCTCCCACCTGTAGCAGGTGCTGATGTTGCTCTTTGTGACACATAACAATCGCTTATTAATAAGAATGGAATATAGATTAGCTCAAATAAGCGGGGTGTCTGTTGGGCCCCGACCTGTTACAAATACGAAAAGGTGGGCCTCGGAGTAGAAAAGGCTGGGAACCCCTGCTCTAGAGCATAAAGAGCAGAGGTCTGGACAGCAGTGTGTCCATGTGCTGTGTGTGCATACGATATCCTTTATTGAGTTGTGCTGCCCCGCTCTGAATGAAGATGTTTGCCTTTTGTTCATTTTGAATGTCCAGGCATTGTTACACGCTGCCCATTGGTTCTGAAGTTGAAGAGAGTGAAAAATGGCACTCCCTGGTATGGGATTCTTTCGTACCAGAACAAGATTAAAGTGGAGCTCAAAAACCCAGCAGAAGTGGGAGATGCTGTTGCCAAAGGTCTCTGTGCCCGTTTGTTATAGTAGATATGTGTAGTTCTTGGTAAACACATGGGCCTGAATTTGAAATGTGTCTGATTTGTTTTGGCCCAATAATAATCACTGGCTAAGGTGTCTGTAACTGCTTACTATTTCGTGAACTAAAAGCATCTCAAGACTTGATTACCTTCATAATGTTCTCTGATCAATGTTGTTCTAATTGCACATTAAATTCGGAGTTCGGATCATTTCTTGATGAGTTTCTTGTCTTACAGCTCAGAATGCTCTCGCTGGTCAAGGGAAAGGCATCAGCCACGAGATGATTAACCTGGAAATCCGTTTCACCAATGTACCTGATCTGACTCTCATTGATCTGCCAGGCATTGCTAGAGTTGCCACAGGCAACCAGTCCCAGGATATTGAAGAACAGGTGAGAGGAAACTTAATTACAGTATGTCTGAAAGACACGTATAGTTAACGATGTTGTATGCAACATATAATAACGTACAACAAAAATGTTTGTTGTACATGACACAGCCCTCATCCAGCACACACCCTTGTGTTACAGATTAAGAATCTAATAGAGACATTCATTAAAAAGCAAGAGACCATCAATTTGGTTGTGGTACCTGCAAATGTTGACATAGCCACCACAGAGGCTCTGAAGATGGCTAAAACAGTGGATCCTGATGGGCAGAGGACTCTGGGTAATGTAGTTATTAACATTTTCTAAGGGTTTTTCATTGATATAGATAGAAGGAAGGTGTCGGTTTTGTTATTTGTTGTTTGGCATGCCTTTGCAGAACTTTCTTGTACATTTTGTAGAGTGACTTTGAAGTGATAGCACATGGTTGGACTCTTCACCGTCCACCCAGAAAGTGGTGTCTAATTAGTTATTTTATCAAACCATGAATCCCTTCCTGTGTTTTAATTTCTCATCCGTAGCATTTTTCTGGATGAAGGGAAAGCTTCTATTCCCCACCTATCCGAAAGGCTAACCAAAGAACTGGTATCTCACATTAACGTGAGTTCTTATGACACTAATGATGGGTACATTTTGGTTGTTTGCACTGAAATCAATCATTCAGTTTTTTGTACATACTGTAACATTAATAGTTCACAACTAAGTCGTGTTTTGTACGGAATTTGAATATTTTGTAATACAAGTTCTAAAACACCAGAATGGCTCCGTCTACCTATTGCTCCCACCTCAGTTTGTCTCTGGTTATACTAGGCTACTAAAACAGGTCTGGGATGATGTCTAAAAATAAATAATTTTGTAAGGTAGGATTACAACCACACAATAGACCCAAGTGATTTGAATCAATAATTTAAATCTCGAAAAAATCGCAATTTAAAGCATTGTAGATTAAAAAATAGACTTATTGACTCTCAAACTAGCACATAATTACTGTAGAGTAATTAAAAATATTACTTACTCATGCAAAGTAGATTTAGTCTGTATAGCATTGCTTAATTGCTTAGTACTGTTTTGTGATAATAACAAGCATTGTGTGTTTTTGTACATTACGTCAGAGATCCCTTCCCCAGTTGGAAAAACAGATTAAAGAAAAGCTAGAGAAGACTTCTACAGAGCTGAGAATGCTGGGAGATGGAGTCCCTCAAGATGAAACTGAAAGGGACAACTTTCTCATTGAGGTAAATTGAAAGTTTTGTGTTAATAAGATCTACAGTCCTTCGAGTAAATTGTTTTTTGAAAACTGTAATGTTGTATGTTACAGAAAATAAGCAGATTCAACCAGGTTCTCACAGACATTGTCAGTGCAGAGGAGGATGTAGGAGACACGGACACAAGTGTTTTTACTAAAATTCGGAGAGAATTCAGTAATTGGAAGACAGAACTTGAAAACAAAGCCTTCCAGTGTAAGTTCTTGTCATACCGTTTGTTTGCTAATGCAAACCTGATTCATAATTGGTCCATTCTTCTATATGGTGGAGATCTGGGAAATGTAACTGTAAATGTAAAGTGTAACTATGAGGAAACCCAAAACTGTAAAGTTGGAGTGTTGTCTTTTTACCTGCCGCATTATATGTTATTTTCAAATACTTTTGTCTTTAGTACAGGAGCATTTACGTGATGAGGTGGAGGAATACACTAGAATTCACAGAGGCAAAGAGCTACCTGGCTTTGTGAACTACAGGACATTTCAAAGCATTGTCAGAAAACATGTGGAGGATTTAGAAGAACCGGCAATGAACCTCCTACAAACTACCACAGGTTGAAGAGAAGTTTATTTTTCTCTGTTTCATCTTTATCTCACAAAGGTAATGATTGTTCAGTGTTACATTTACAAAACTAACCTCATTACTCAAGTTCATATTCACTCACTGCTTTCATTATGGTCTGGTAACTTTCCATTGACTTCCAATTGATGGAGGAGTGTGGCTAGTTTAATGTCAGTTTAATTTAATTTGAACTCATTGGATCAACTTGTTGTTCCCAACGTTAACACTGAACTAGATCACTTTTATGGCATGTTGGTTACTTGCTTTCAAGTCAAACTGGGAGACTCAGACTTAACCTTACATTCATCTTCTTCTGTTATCTTAAATAGACATCATTAGCATTGCTGTGAACAAAACCACCAGCAGCTTTTTTTAAGCTTATCCCAATCTGATGAGGGCAGCTAAGGATCCACTGGAGGACTTAAGAGAGCTGGAGTATGAGAGGGCTGAGGAAAAACTGAGGTCACAGTTTAAGATGGAGAAAATTGTCTACTCCCAAGATGGCCTCTATAGGCGCCAGTTAAAAGCTGCCAAGAGACCTGACATTGTCAACGCAGACATTTGTGAGATGACACATCATTTAAATGCTTATTTCAGAGTACGTGCCAGTTTCCTTGTCTTATTGTGTACTTGCCTATACTTTCCTTATGCCTGTTTGTGATTATTTACATCTGATTTGGTTATGTGTCCTCAGATCACCTCCGATCGCCTAGCCAATCAGGTGCCCCTGATTTTGCTGTATCACCTGATGGAGCAGTACCTTGTCAATGTGAAGACAGCCATGTTAGGCATGATAAGACACAAGGATGCAGGCAGCTTCATACAAGAGAAGTCTGATATAGCCAAGAAGAGAGAGTATCTTTTGAAGAGAATGGAACGCCTGAGGAAGGCCCGCCAAGTTCTGGCCAAGTCTGTGCCCTCTGCTTAGAAAGCCGGCAAAGGAGCATATTTGTTTAGTGTTAGGAGTAGGAGGAGTATTAGTTTTGCTGTTACACTCTGGATTTATTGCAATTTCACTTTACATTTTCTGTGTAGTGACAGGGGTCTGCTGTGAAAAGCAGCATTGATAAGTTACTGATAATTCATATACAGCAGAAAAAAGTCAAGGTAAATAATGTAAGTTCTATAAAGAAAGTTTCTACGTGTTCAAATGTGATAGTTGAAAATTTATTTTTAATTTTGAAATGATTGAAAGATTTGTTGAGTACTCCTAGTAAATTACATAATATTTAGAATAGTTTTATTACAGTTACTTAATTAGGCCTAAATCATGTTGAAATATATTCTGATATGTATTTTTTTATGTTTCATATTATGGATATGGGTAAAATGATAATAAAGCAATTTGCGTAAATATCCTAAAACCGCAGATAACTTTCGGTAGTCATTTTCATGTGGGTATTCTTATTTTACTCTTAATATTCAGTTAACCTTTTTCTATGTTACTTCTGCCCACATAATATTCTATACATTAGAATATAATTTTAAGAGAATTTGTCTCGGAAGGAACACATTCATTGTACTAGTACAAGTTAAATCAATTAGTCAAATCAATCGCCATTATAAAAAACGTTTCCCATCTTGGAGACAAATCATGTCTACTGATACCGTACTATAGTTTAATATATTCATACATCTCATACTGTAATATTGCCAGCAAGGATACATTTCACAAATCTAGGTAAAAAGTCCTCTCTTACACTGCAGTGTCTTTTGCCAGTCTCTGTCAATCCAGGCTAAAGGGGCTTTCCGACATCTATAGCTGACAGAAGGTTTTGACCCAGTGAATAAGAGTGAGTGTGAATAAAAGAGTCTGATTTATCACTCCTTAAAATATCTTCCAGGTTATATTAAACTCCTTCTGGCGAATTTATTTTCATGTCTGTTGTATAGATTATCAGACGTGACCATCATAAATCGTAGCTTAAATTGTTATAAACATCATGTACAGTATGTGCTATAGAATAAAACACAATAAAAGAACAAACAAATTAGAGTTAAAAGTGAATTTGACTAAAACCCATATAGAGTGCAATATGCCTACTCTAGTTTCTGGAAGGCTGGTGTCTGACTGAAGGACATTTATACAAAACCAAAGCTAACATTTCTTGCACTTCTTGCCCATGAATACAGTCTTTTTGTTTGTTTGTTTGTTTGTTTATGTATGACCTGTGAACAAGTAGGCGATTGCAATACTCAAATTTGAGAGGTATATTTTGCTGGCATGTGACTTTTTTATAATTTCGTATCACATGGACATTGTCAATTTGATCATTTTTTACAAAGTAGTTTAAGCAATTTTTTTCTAAGCAGCTTTAGTCAAGGGTAGCTTTGCTGTAGTTCAACTTCTTCCAGTGTGAAGTAATTGGTAGCTTGTAACGCTATGCGTTCATGGTATCTTCCCCAACACTCCCTATGATGACCAACTATTACTGCAACTATTACTGCAACTATCTGTTTTGCACTACTTCCACTAGTGGGCGCAAGTGCTCCACCCTTGAGAAAACCGTTGTGTCCGCAACATGCAGGAGATGAGTTTCGTTTTCTCGAATATGAAACTAGTCACACCTTTCAGTGCAGGAGTGCAGTGTGGACAGAAAAAGTAAGTGAGGAGGTTACGTTTTTATATTTTCAATGTTTTAGATTTTGGATTGATTTAGTTTAGGTTATTTCATGTTTGTAAATGATGGCACATAACATTTCCTTATAACTTATTTTTCATCTTGGATTCTAATATGGTGTTGAAGCCAACTGGAATATAAACATAACAGATGGGGTAAGACAACAGTGATGAGTGATTTAGTGTTAGGCTGATTTGAAGCTGTTGTTTTCAGTTTCACAGAAAAAACTTTGACAGTTCATCGGGGGATACTATCTTGAAGGACTTTGGAGAAAACTGTGATAATCTGTAATAACTAAGATGCCAAAGATGCCAAAGAAGCCTACAATGCTTGAAGAGATCAGCCATCTTTCCCAGCATTATGAAGAAAAAGTGCGCCCCTGCATTGACTTGGTGGACTCCCTGAGGTCCCTGGGAGTAGAGCAGGACCTGGCCCTACCTGCCATCGCTGTCATCGGCGACCAGAGTTCAGGAAAGAGCTCTGTGCTTGAAGCACTCTCAGGAGTGGCACTGCCCAGAGGCACTGGTAAGATAATAATAATAATAATAATAATAATAATAATAATAATAAACTTTATTTGTATAGCACCTTTCATACAAAACAATGTAGCTCAAAGTGCTTCACAGCAAATGTATGCTTCCTGGTCTAGTCGTACCTTTGGCATGACTGCTTTTTGCAGTTTGTGCTCTAGATAGAACATAAAGAACAGAGTTTGAAGTTCAGGTCTGGACAACAGTGTGTCCATGTGCTGTGTGTGCATACGATGTCCTTTATTCAGTTGTGCTGCCTAAACCAGTATTTGAATATTGCTCCGCTCTGAATGAAGATGTTTGCCTTTTGTTCATTTTGAATGTCCAGGCATTGTTACACGCTGCCCATTGGTACTGAAGTTGAAGAGAGTGAAAAATGGCACTCCCTGGTATGGGATTCTTTCGTACCAGAGCCACATCAAAGTGGAGCTCAAAAGCCCAGCAGAAGTGGGAGATGCTGTTGCCAAAGGTCTCTGTGCCCGTTTGTTATAGTAGATATGTGTAGTTCTTGGTAAACACATGGGCCTGAATTAAAAATGTGTCAGATTTGTTTTGCCCCAGCAATAATCACTGGCTGAGGTGTCTGTAATTGCTTACTATTTCGTGAACTAAAAGCATCCCAAGACTTGATTTTCTTTCATATTGTTCTCTGATCAATGTTGTCCTAACTGTACATTAAATCAGTTCAGATCATTTATTGATGAGTTTCTTGTCTTACAGCTCAGAATGCTCTCGCTGGTCAAGGGAAAGGCATCAGTCATGAGATGATTAACCTGGAAATCCGTTCCACCAATGTACCTGATCTGACTCTTATTGATCTGCCAGGCATTGCTAGAGTTGCCACAGGCAACCAGTGCCAGGATATTGAAGAACAGGTGAGAGAAAATAAATTGATTACAGTACGTCTGAAAGTACAATACCATCATTTGAAGATGAAAACTTTTATACACTGCACAAACACATATTTATACATTAATTTTATACAAACACATAGTTAACAAAGTTTTATGCAAGATATAATAACTCTGACAACAAAATGTTTTGTTGTACTTAGTTTGTAACATGACACAGCCCTCATCCAGCACACACCCTTGTGTTACAGATTAAGAAACTAATAGAGACGTTCATTAAAAAGCAAGAGACCATCAATTTGGTTGTGGTACCTGCAAATGTTGACATAGCCACCACAGAGGCTCTGAAGATGGCTAAAACAGTGGATCCTAATGGGCAGAGGACTCTGGGTAATGTAGTTATTAACATTTTCTAAGGGTTTTTCATTTATATAGATAGAAGGAAGGTGACGATTTTGTCATTTGTTGTTTGGCATGCCTTTGCAGAACTTTCTTGTACATTTTGTAAAGTGACTTTGAAGTGATAGCACATGGTTGGACTCTTCACCGTCCACCCAGAAAGTGGTGTCTAATTAGTTATTTTACCAAATGCATTTTCCGTGCTCTTGTTGATGGTCCAAGCTCACCATAAACAGGTCACATTGTCTCGCCTTCAGGCATCCTGACGAAACCTGACCTAGTGGACAAAGGAGCAGAGGACAATGTTGTCAGTACTCTCAACAATCTGGTCATTCCGCTCAAGAAAGGCTACATGGTGGTGAAGTGTAGAGGCCAGCTAGACATCAATGACAACTTGTCTCTGACCAAAGCTCTGGAGAAGGAGAGGATGTTCTTTGAAGACCACACACACTTCCGGTAAGGAGAGTAAAGCCATTACCGGTAAGGACGGACTAAAATGGACAAATGAGTATAACCATGAATCTCTTCCTGTGTTTTCATTTCTCATCCGTAGCATTTTTCTGGATGAAGGGAAAGCTTCTATTCCCCACCTATCTGAAAGGCTAACCAAAGAACTGGTATCTCACATTAACGTGAGTTCTTATGACGCTAATGATGGGTAAACTTTGGTTGTTTGCACTGAAATCAATCATTCAGTTTTGTGCACATACTGTAACATTAATAGTTCACAACTATGTCGTGTTTCGCACAAAATTTGAATATTTTGTAATACAAGTTCTAAAACACCAGGATGGCTCCATCTACCTATTTCTCCCACCTCCGTTTGTGTCTGGTTATACTAGAATACTCAAATTATTATCTTGTAAAGTAGGATTACAACCACACAATAGACCCAAGTGATTTGAATCAATAATTGAAATCTCGACACAATTTAAAGCATCGTAGATAAAAAACAGACTTATTGACTCTCACACTAGCACATAATTACAGTAGAATAATTTAAAATATTACTTACTCATGCAAAGTAGATTTAGTCTGTTAAGCATTGCTTCATTGCGTAGTACTGTTTTGTGATAATAACAAGTATTGTGTGTTTTTGTACATTATGTCAGCGATCCCTTCCCCAGTTGGAAAAACAGATTAAAGAAAAGCTAGAGAAGACTTCTACAGAGCTGAGAATGCTGGGAGATGGAGTCCCTCAAGATGAAACTGAAAGGGACAACTTCCTCATTGAGGTAAATTGAAAGTTTTGTGTTAATAAGATCTACAGTCCTTCGAGTAAATTGTTTTTTGAAAACTGTAATGTTGTATGTTACAGAAAATAAGCAGATTCAACCAGGTTCTCACAGACATTGTCAGTGCAGAGGAGGATGTAGGAGACACGGACACACGAGTTTTTACAAAAATTCGGAGAGAATTCAGTAATTGGAAGACAGAACTTAACAAAAAAGCCACCCAGTGTAAGTTCTTGTCATACCGTTGGTTTGCTGATGCAAACCTGATTCATAATTGCTCCATTCTTCTATGTGGTGAAGATCTGGGAAATGTAACTGTAAATGTAGAGTGTAACTATGAGGAAACAAAATCTGTAAAATTGGAGTGTTGTCTTTTTACCTGCCGCATTATATACATTATTTTCAAATACTTTTGTCTTTAGTACAGGAGCATTTACGTGATGAGGTGGAGGAATACACTAGAATTCACAGAGGAAAAGAGTTACCCGGCTTTGTGAGCTACAGGACATTTCAAAACATTGTCAGAAGACATGTGGAGGATTTAGAAGAACCGGCAATGAACCTCCTACAAACCACCACAGGTTAAAGAAAGAAATTACAAAAGAAGTGTCTATTTCTCTGTCTGTTTTCACTGACTTCAAATTGAGGAAGGAATGTGGCTAGTTTAATGTCAGTTTAATTTAATTTGAACTCATTGTTCTCAACATTAGCACTGAACTAGATTACTTTAATGACATGTCGATTACTTGCTTTTAAGTCCAACAGGAAGACTGACCTTACATTAATCTTCTTCTGTTATCTTAAATAGACATCATTAGCATTGCTGTGAACAAAACCACCACCAGCTTTTTTGAAGCTTATCCCAACCTGATGAGGGCAGCTAAGGATCCACTGGAGGACTTAAGAGAGCTGGAGTATGAGAGAGCTGAGGAGAGACTGAGGTCACAGTTTAAGATGGAGAAAATCGTCTACTCTGAAGATGGCATCTATAGCCGCCAGTTAGAAGCTGCCAAATCGAGACCTGAATATTCTGACGTATTCTGGAAGAGGAGCTTTAAGGTTATCAACGCAGACGTTCGTGAGACGGCTCATCATCTAAATGCCTACTTCACAGTACGTCGCCTTTGTACTTGTCTTCTTGTGTACTTGTCTATACTTTCCCTATGCCTGTTTGTGTTTATTTACATCTGATTTGGTTATGTGTCCTCAGATCACCTCCGATCGCCTAGCCAATCAGGTGCCCCTGATTTTGCTGTATCACATGATGGAGCAGTACCTTGTCAATGTGAAGACAGCCATGTTAGGCATGATAAGACACAAGGATGCAGGCAGCTTCATACAAGAGAAGTCTGATATAGCCAAGAAGAGAGAGTATCTTTTGAAGAGAATGGAACGCCTGAGGAAGGCCCGCCAAGTTCTGGCCAAGTCTGTGCCCTCTGCTTAGAAAGCCGGCAAAGGAGCATATTTGTTTAGTATTAGGAGTAGGAGGAGTATTAGTTTTGCTGCAATTTCACTTTCACTGCATTTTTTTGTGTAGTGACAGGGGTCTGTTGTGAAAAGCAGCATTGATAAGTTACTAAATATTCATACAGCAGAGAAAAGTCAAGGGAAATAATGTAAGTCACATACACCAAGACACAGTTTCTACATGTTGAAATGTGATATGAAATGATTGGAAGATTTGTTGAGCACTCTTGGTAAATTACATAATATGTAGAACAGTTTTATCACAGTTACTTAATTAGGCCTTAATCATGTTGAAATATATGCTGATGTGTTCATTTTTATGTTTCATATTATGTATTTGGGTAAAATGATAATAAAGGAATTTGCGTAAATATTCTAAAACATCAGATAACTTTTGGTAGTCATTTTCATGTGAGTATTCTTATTTTACTCTTAATATTCAGTTAACCTATTTCTATGTTACTTCTGCCCACATAATATTCTATACATTAGAATATAATTGTATGAAAAATTGTCTCGGAAGGAACACTTTCATTGTACTAGTACAAGTTAAATCAATTAGTCGAAATCAATCGGCATTATAAAAAGCGTTTCCCATCTTGTAGGAAAATCATGTCTACTGATACCGTACTATAGTTTAATATATTCATACATCTCATACTGTGATATTGCCTGCAAGGACACATTTCACAAATCTTTACAAGACAGAAAGTATAGTAAAATATCTTCGGACGTCAGAGACCCACCACGTGGTTATCCCTGCTGACAAATAGTTTGGAGGTAAGTCCGGGCTCCCTCTCTCTCTGAGAGGCTCCCGCCTCTCTCTGACCTGCTAGGACGTGGGAGAGCCCGACGAGCTTCTTGTTGTTGTTTAATAAATATACTTATATGCAACTCCGGAGTCCTGGGGTACGTTCGTCGTAGGATTGAAGCTAAATTAATCAATTGGCCTTTTAGCCCGTTAAGATTAGCGAGCTGATTGAGAACAGCAAATATCGGTTCGTTAACGGCTGACCCGCATCCTAATCATGTGGTTAATTTCAAGCAGGCTAAAGTTATCATGGCATTTGCGCGTGCACGTCCTACTTCAAAAGGCAGGAAAGGTCGATCACCAAAACCATGATTTTCTAACGGTATAATGGTTCTAAACTCAAAGAAAAGGGCTCTTTTTTTCTCCGCTGGCGAGTAGGAGATGAACATGAACGCTTATGAAGAATACAAGACCATAATCATGGCAAAATTCAACACCACCACCGCTGTGAGAGCAAGGTGTGTTGGGATGTTTATACCGTGATATCTATGTATGAATACCTAACGGCAAGTGTCAGCTGGTACAGAGGTTACCTCTACCGGTTAAAATCTGCATGGTTTCTAGTTCAAATCCTCTCACCTCCTTCCTCGATGTAGTTTTACATTTCCTTGGAAGTCGTTTTGAATAAAGGCGTCTGTTAAATGACTAAATGTATTAATAACAAATACAATAAATTGAAGCAGTGAAAATAAATTGTCTGTATTTCTCTCTATTCTTATCATGAGTCCACCGTAATCATTTTCTACAATAATGATATGCTATGGTGTACTAATAACACTCATATAATTATGAGTGCTTTGTTCTCCGCATCACCGACAGTACAAAAATGTACCACTCGCAAAAAAGCGCAAGACAGTCAATGTGGTGTTTGCAATAAATGACTCGAGAAGGTCTTGTAAATTAATGATTCCTTGTCGGCTGAATCGGTAGCGCTCATACAAGAATAATGGATCTTGGCGATCGCAAAGAACTCTCTCCCTCCGCTAATCTAACTCTAATATCAGTCCTTGGTCAATGGGATCCCTCCTTTTTCCGGGGGTGTGGCAAGCTTATCCAGCTACACTTAAGTTAGCCTGGCCTGGAGCAGGTTAGTGCTAATCGATATGTAACTATGGTGATTTATCAAAAGTTGCTTCCACGAACCAAAAAGAGGGGCGTTTTTTATCTTAGCCTGAAAATTAGCTCGCTAAACCGTTTAGCGAGCTACGACGAATACCCCCCTGAGGTAACTTGAGTGCATTTTCACCTAACAACAGTGACCCAGTGAATAATAGTGAGTGGGAATAAAAGAGTGTGATTTATCATTTCGCCACAACGTGGCCCTGTTGTAACATAACAGTTCTAGAACACCCCTAAAGAGGACTGCAGACAAATGTGCTTTAAATGAATAATTAGGTGAAAACATTTCGAAATTTGGTATAATTCAACATGAAGTAAAAAGTAATACAAAATGTACAGCCTCATATATGTCTCAACTACTAAATATTTAACGCTTGAAACTGTAGGAATGAACACATTTCATTTCTCCTTAGGCTAAGTCTACCCTTGCTGCCTCAACTTCTTCCAGTGTGAGGTAATTGGTAGCTTGCAAAGCTATGATTTTATAGTACCTTCCCCAACGGTGATGACAAAGTATGTCCAACATCTGTTTTGCACTGCTTCCACTAGTGGGCGCAAGTGCTCCACCCTTGAGAAAACCGTTGTATCCGCAACATGCAGGAGATGAGTTTCGTTTTCTCTCATATGAAACTAGTCACACCTTTCAGTGCAGGAGTGCTGTGTGGACAGAAATAGTTAGTGGGGAGGTTAAGTATTTATCTTTTCAATGTTTCAGATTTTGGTTCGATTTAGTTTTAGTTATTTTATGACATATTTTTCCTCTTGGATTCTAATATGGTGTTGAAGCCAACTGGAATGTAAGCATAACGGATGGGGTACGTCAACAGTGATGAGTGATTTAGTGTTAGGCTGATTTTAAGCTGTTTTTTTTTTTTCAGTTTCACAGAAAAATATTTTGACAGTATATCGGGGGATACTATCTTGAAGGACTTTGGAGAAAACTGTGATAATCTGTAATAACTAAGATGCCAAAGAAGCCTACAATGCTTGAAGAGATCAGCCATCTTTCCCAGCATTATGAAGAAAAAGTGCGCCCCTGCATTGACTTGGTGGACTCCCTGAGGTCCCTGGGAGTAGAGCAGGACCTGGCCCTACCTGCCATCGCTGTCATCGGGGACCAGAGTTCAGGAAAGAGCTCTGTGCTTGAAGCACTCTCAGGAGTGGCACTGCCCAGAGGCACTGGTAAGATAATAATAATAATAATAATAAACTTTATTTGTATAGCACCTTTCATACAAAACAATGTAGCTCAAAGGGCTTCACAGCAAAGAAATTAAGCGGAGAGAAATGACACCAAAATTGCATTGAATCTCAGCGTATGGGTATCCTGGTCTAGTCATACCTTTGGCATGACTGCTTCTTGCAGTTTGTGCTCTTGAGCATAAAGAACAGAGTTTGAAGTTTGGGTGTGGACAACAGTGTGTCCATGTGCTGTGTGTGCATACAATGTCCTTTATTGAGTTGTGCTGCCTAAACCAGTATTTGAATACTGCTCCGCTCTGAATGAAGATGTTTGCCTTTTGTTCATTTTGAATGTCCAGGCATTGTTACACGCTGCCCATTGGTACTGAAGTTGAAGAGAGTGAAAAATGGCACTCCCTGGTATGGGATTCTTTCGTACCAGAGCCACATCAAAGTGGAGCTCAAAAGCCCAGCAGAAGTGGGAGATGCTGTTGCCAAAGGTCTCTGTGCCCGTTTGTTATAGTAGATATGTGTAGTTCTTGGTAAACACATGGGCCTGAATTAGAAATGTGTCAGATTTGTTTTGCCCCAACAATAATCACTGGCTGAGGTGTCTGTCGTTGCTTACTATTTCGTGAACTAAAAGCTAAAAGTGGACTTGATTTTCTTTCATATTGTTCTCTGATCAATGTTGTCCTTACCTTACATTAAATCAGTTCAGATAATTTCTTGATGAGTTTCTTGTCTTACAGCTCAGAATGCTCTCGCTGGTCAAGGGAAAGGCATCAGTCACGAGATGATTAACCTGGAGATCCATTCCACAAATGTACCTGATCTGACTCTCATTGATCTGCCAGGCATTGCTAGAGTTGCCACAGGCAACCAGTCCCAGGATATTGAAGAACAGGTGAGAGAAAATAAATTGATTACAGTATGTCTGAAAGACACGTATAGTTAACGATGTTTAATGCAACATATAATAACTCGTACAACAAAAAATGTTGTTGTACTTTGTACATGACACAGGCCTACTCCTGCACACACCATTGTGTTACAGATTAAGAAACTAATAGAGACGTTCATTAAAAAGCAAGAGACCATAAATTTGGTTGTGGTACCTGCAAATGTTGACATAGCCACCACAGACGCTCTGAAGATGGCTAAAACAGTGGATCCTGATGGGCAGAGGACTCTGGGTAATGTAGTCATTAACATTTTCTAAGGGTTTTTCATTTATAAAGAGAGAAGGAAGGTGTCAATTTTGTCATTTGTTGTTTGACATGCCTTTGCAGAACTTTCTTGTTCATTTTGTAAAGTGACTTTGAAGTGATAGCACATGGTTGGACTCTTCACCGTCCACCCAGAAAGTGGTGTCTAATTAGTTATTTTACCAAATGCATTTTCCGTGCTCTTGTTGATGGTCCAAGGTCACAATACACAGGTCACATTGTCTCACCTTCAGGCATCCTGACGAAACCTGACCTAGTGGACAAAGGAGCGGAGGACAATGTTGTCAGTACTCTCAACAATCTGGTCATCCCGCTCAAGAAAGGCTACATGGTGGTGAAGTGTAGAGGCCAGCTAGACATCAATGACAACTTGTCTCTGACCAAAGCTCTGGAGAAGGAGAGGATGTTCTTTGAAGACCACACTCACTTCCGGTAAGGACAGTAAAGCCATTACCGGTAATGACTGACTAAAATGGACAAATCAGTATGAATCTCTTCCTGTGTTTTCATTTCTCATCCGTAGCATTTTTCTGGATGAAGGGAAAGCTTCTATTCCCCACCTATCTGAAAGGCTAACCAAAGAACTGGTATCTCACATTAACGTGAGTTCTTATGACACTAATGATGGGTACATTGTGGTTGTGTGCACTGAAATCAATAAGTCAGTTTTTTGTACATACTGTAACATTAATAGTTCACAACTAAGTCGTGTTTTGTACGGAATTTGAATATTTTGTAATACAAGTTCTAAAACACCAGGATGGCTCCGTCTACCTATTGCTCCCACCTCAGTTTGTCTCTGGTTATACTAGGCTACTAAAACAGGTCTGGGATGATGTCTAAAAATTAATAATTTTGTAAGGTAGGATTACAACCACACAATAGACCCAAGTGATTTGAATCAATAATTTAAATCTCGAAAAAAATCACAATTTAAAGCATTGTAGATTCAAAAAAAGACGTATTCACTCTCAAACTAGCACATAATTACTGTAGAGTAATTAAAATTATTACTTACTCATGCAAAGTAGATTTAGTCTGTATAGCATTGCTTCATTGCTTAGTACTGTTTTGTGATAATAACAAGCATTGTGTGTTTTTGTACATTACGTCAGAGATCCCTTCCCCAGTTGGAAAAACAGATTAAAGAAAAGCTAGAGAAGACTTCTACAGAGCTGAGAATGCTGGGAGATGGAGTCCCTCAAGATGAAACTGAAAGGGACAACTTCCTCATTGAGGTAAATTAAAAGTTGTGTGTCAATAAAATCTGCAGTCCTTCGAGTGAATTGTTTTTTGAAAACTGTAATGTTGTATGTTACAGAAAATAAGCAGATTCAACCAGGTTCTCACAGACATTGTCAGTGCAGAGGAGGATGTAGGAGACACGGACACACGAGTTTTTACTAAAATTCGGAGAGAATTCAGTAATTGGAAGACAGAACTTGAAAACAAAGTCTTCCAGTGTAAGTTCTTGTCATACCGTTTGTTTGCTGATACAAACCTGATTCATAATTGGTCCATTCTTCTATATGGTGGAGATCTGGGAAATGTAACTGTAAATGTAAAGTGTAACTATGAGGAAAAAAATCTGTAAAATTGGAGTGTTGTCTTTTTACCTGCCGCATTATATATGTCATTTTCAAATACTTTTGTCTTTAGTACAGGAGCATTTACGTGATGAGGTGGAGGAATACACTAGAATTCACAGAGGCAAAGAGCTACCTGGCTTTGTGAACTACAGGACATTTCAAAGCATTGTCAGAAAACATGTGGAGGATTTAGAAGAACCGGCAATGAACCTCCTACAAACTACCACAGGTTGAAGAAATAGATTAAAAAATAAGTGTCTATTTCTCTTTCTGTTTCATCTTTATCTCACAAAGGTCATGATTGTTCAGTGTTACATTTACGAAACTAACCTCATTACTCAAGTTCATATTCACTCACTGCTTTCATTATGGTCTGGTAACTTTCCACTGACTTCCAATTGATGGAGGAGTGTGGCTAGTTTAATGTCAGTTTAATTTAATTTAAACTCATTGGATCATTTTGTTTTTCCCAACATTAACACTGAACTAGATTACTTTTATGACATGTCGGTTACTTGCTTTTAAGTCCAACAGGAAGACTCAGACTTAACCTTACATTCATCTTCTTCTGTTATCTTAAATAGACATCATTAGCATTGCTGTGAACAAAACCACCAGCAGCTTTTTTGAAGCTTATCCCAATCTGATGAGGGCAGCTAAGGACCCACTGGAGGACTTAAGAGAGCTGGAGTATGAGAGGGCTGAGGAGAGACTGAGGTCACAGTTTAAGATGGAGAAAATGGTCTACTCTCAAGATGGCCTCTATAGGCGCCAGTTAAAAGCTGCCAAGAGACCTGACATTGTCAACGCAGACATTTGTGAGATGACACATCATTTAAATGCTTATTTCAGAGTACGTGCCAGTTTCCTTGTCTTATTGTGTACTTGCCTATACTTTCCTTATGCCTGTTTGTGATTATTTACATCTGATTTGGTTATGTGTCCTCAGATCACCTCCGATCGCCTAGCCAATCAGGTGCCCCTGATTTTGCTGTATCACATGATGGAGCAGTACCTTGTCAATTTGAAGACAGCCATGTTAGGCATGATAAGACACAAGGATGCAGGCAGCTTCATACAAGAGAAGTCTGATATAGCCAAGAAGAGAGAGTATCTTTTGAAGAGAATGGAACGCCTGAGGAAGGCCCGCCAAGTTCTGGCCAAGTCTGTGCCCTCTGCTTAGAAAGCCGGCAAAGGAGCATATTTGTTTAGTGTTAGGAGTAGGAGGAGTATTAGTTTTGCTGTTACACTCTGGATTTATTGCAATTTCACTTTACATTTTCTGTGTAGTGACAGGGGTCTGCTGTGAAAAGAAGCATTGATAAGTTACTGATAATTCATATACAGCAGAAAAAAGTCAAGGTAAATAATGTAAGTTCTATAAAGAAAGTTTCTACGTGTTCAAATGTGATAGTTGAAAATTTATTTTTAATTTTGAAATGATTGAAAGATTTGTTGAGTACTCCTAGTAAATTACATAATATTTAGAATAGTTTTATTACAGTTACTTAATTAGGCCTAAATCATGTTGAAATATATTCTGATATGTAATTTTTTATGTTTCATATTATGGATATGGGTAAAATGATAATAAAGCAATTTGCGTAAATATCCTAAAACCGCAGATAACTTTCGGTAGTCATTTTCATGTGGGTATTCTTATTTTACTCTTAATATTCAGTTAACCTTTTTCTATGTTACTTCTGCCCACATAATATTCTATACATTAGAATATAATTTTAAGAGAATTTGTCTCGGAAGGAACACATTCATTGTACTAGTACAAGTTAAATCAATTAGTCAAATCAATCACCATTATAAAAAATGTTTCCCATCTTGGAGACAAATCATGTCTACTGATACCGTACTATAGTGTAATATATTCATACATCTCATACTGTAATATTGCCAGCAAGGATACATTTCACAAATCTAGGTAAAAAGTCCTCTCTTACACTGCAGTGTCTTTTGCCAGTCTCTGTCAATCCAGGCTAAAGGGGCTTTCCGACATCTATAGCTGACAGAAGGTTTTGACCCAGTGAATAAGAGTGAGTGTGAATAAAAGAGTCTGATTTATCACTCCTTAAAATATCTTCCAGGTTATATTAAACTCCTTCTGGCGAATTTATTTTCATGTCTGTTGTATAGATTATCAGACGTGACCATCATAAATCGTAGCTTAAATTGTTATAAACATCATGTACAGTATGTGCTATAGAATAAAACACAATAAAAGAACAAACAAATTAGAGTTAAAAGTGAATTTGACTAAAACCCATATAGAGTGCAATATGCCCACTCTAGTTTCTGGAAGGCTGGTGTCTGACTGAAGGACATTTATACAAAACCAAAGCTAACATTTCTTGCACTTCTTGCCCATGAATACAGTCTTTTTGTTTGTTTGTTTGTTTGTTTGTTTATGTATGACCTGTGAACAAGTAGGCGATTGCAATACTCAAATTTGAGAGGCATATTTTGCTGGCATATGACTTTTTTTAAATTTCGTATCACATGGACATTGTCAATTTGATCATTTTTTACAAAGTAGTTTAAGCAATTTTTTTCTAAGCAGCTTTAGTTAAGGGTAGCTTTGCTGTAGTTCAACTTCTTCCAGTGTGAAGTAATTGGTAGCTTGTAACGCTATGCGTTCATGGTATCTTCCCCAACACTGCCTATGATGACCAACTATGTCCAACATCTGTTTTGCACTACTTCCACTAGTAGGCGCAAGTGCTCCACCCTTGAGAAAGCCGTTGTATCCATAACATAAAGGAGATAAGTTTCGTTTTCACTAATATGAAACTAGTCACATCTTTCAGTGCAGGAGTGCAGTGTGGACAGAAAAAGTAAGTGGGGAGCTTAGGTTTTTATCTTTTCAATGTTTTAGATTTTGGATTGATTTAGTTTTGGTTATTTTATGTTTGTAAATGATGGCACATAACATTTCCTTATAACTTATTTTTCATCTTGGATTCTAATATGGTGTTGAAGCCAACTGGAATATAAACATAACAGATGGGGTAAGGCAACAGTGATGAGTGATTTAGTGTTAGGCTGATTTGAAGCTGTTGTTTTTAGTTTCACAGAAAATACTTTGACAGTTCATCGGGGGATACTATCTTGAAGGACTTTGGAGAAAACTGTGATAATCTGTAATAACTAAGATGCCAAAGAAGCCTACAATGCTTGAAGAGATCAGCCATCTTTCCCAGCATTATGAAGAAAAAGTGCGCCCCTGCATTGACTTGGTGGACTCCCTGAGGTCCCTGGGAGTAGAGCAGGACCTGGCCCTACCTGCCATCGCTGTCATCGGGGACCAGAGTTCAGGAAAGAGCTCTGTGCTTGAAGCACTCTCAGGAGTGGCACTGCCCAGAGGCACTGGTAAGATAATAATAATAATAATAATGAACTTTATTTGTATAGCACCTTTCATACAAAACAATGTAGCTCAAAGTGCTTCACAGCAAAGAAATTAAGTGGAGAGAAATGACACCAAAATTGCATTGAATCTCAGCGTATGCGTATCCTGGTCTAGTCATACCTTTGGCATGACTGCTTTTTGCAGTTTGTGCTCTTGAGCATAAAGAACAGAGTTTGAAGTTCGGGTCTGGACAACAGTGTGTCCATGTGCTGTGTGTGCATACAATGTCCTTTATTGAGTTGTGCTGCCTAAACCAGTATTTGAATACTGCTCCGCTCTGAATGAAGATGTTTGCCTTTTGTTCATTTTGAATGTCCAGGCATTGTTACACGCTGCCCATTGGTACTGAAGTTGAAGAGAGTGAAAAATGGCATTCCCTGGTATGGGATTCTTTCGTACCAGAGCCACATCAAAGTGGAGCTCAAAAGCCCAGCAGAAGTGGGAGATGCTGTTGCCAAAGGTCTCTGTGCCCGTTTGTTATAGTAGATATGTGTAGTTCTTGGTAAACACATGGGCCTGAATTAAAAATGTGTCAGATTTGTTTTGCCCCAACAATAATCACTGGCTGAGGTGTCTGTAATTGCTTACTATTTTGTGAACTAAAAGCATCCAAAGACTTGATTTTCTTTCATATTGTTCTCTGATCAATGTTGTCCTAACTGTACATTAAATCAGTTCGGATCATTTCTTGATGAGTTTCTTGTCTTACAGCTCAGAATGCTCTCGCTGGTCAAGGGAAAGGCATCAGTCACGAGATGATTAACCTGGAAATCCGTTCCACGAATGTACCTGATCTGACTCTTATTGATTTGCTAGAGTTGCCACAGGCAACCAGTGCCAGGATATTGAAGAACAGGTGAGAGAAAATAAATACAGTATGTCTGAAAGTACAATACCATCATTTGAAGATGAAAACTTTTATACACTGCACAAACACATATTTATACAAACACATATAGTTAACAAAGTTTTATGCAAGATATAATAACTCTGACAACAAAATGTTTTGTTGTACTTAGTTTGTAACATGACACAGCCCTCATCCAGCACACACCCTTGTGTTACAGATTAAGAAACTAATAGAGACATTCATTAAAAAGCAAGAGACCATCAATTTGGTTGTGGTACCTGCAAATGTTGACATAGCCACCACAGAGGCTCTGAAGATGGCTAAAACAGTGGATCCTAATGGGCAGAGGACTCTGGGTAATGTAGTTATTAACATTTTCTAAGGGTTTTTCATTTATATAGAGAGAAGGGAGGTGTCGATTTTGTCATTTGTTGTTTGGCATGCCTTTGCAGAACTTTCTTGTACATTTTGTAAAGTGTCTTTGAAATGATAACACATGGTTGGACTCTTCACCGTCCACCCAGAAAGTGGTGTCTAATTAGTTATTTTACCAAATGCATTTTCCGTGCTTTTGTTGATGGTCCAAGGTCACATTGTCTCACCTTCAGGCATCCTGACGAAACCTGACCTAGTGGACAAAGGAGCGGAGGACAATGTTGTCAGTACTCTCAACAATCTGGTCATCCCACTCAAGAAAGGCTACATGGTGGTGAAGTGTCGAGGCCAGCTAGACATCAATGACAACTTGTCTCTGACCAAAGCTCTGGAGAAGGAGAGGAAGTTCTTTGAAGACCACACTCACTTCCGGTAAGGACAGTAAAGCCATTACCGGTAAGGACGGACTAAAATGTACAAATGAGAATAACCATGAATCTCTTCCTGTGTTTTCATTTCTCATCCATAGCATTTTTCTGGATGAAGGGAAAGCTTCTATTCCCCACCTATCTGAAAGGCTAACCAAAGAACTGGTATCACACATTAACGTGAGTTCAAATTTGAGTATTTTGTAATACAAGTTCTAAAACACCAGGATGGCTCCGTCTACCTATTGCTCCCACCTCAGTTTGTGTCTGGTAATACTAGGCTACTTAAATTATTATTTTGTGAAGTAGGATTACAACCACACAATAGACCCAAGTGATTTGAATCAATCATTTAAATCTTGAAGAAAACACAACCTAAAGCATAGTAGATAAAAAACAGACTTATTGATTCTCAAACTAGCACATAATTACAGTAGAATAATTTCAAATATGACTTACTCATGCAAAGTAGATTTAGTCTGTAAAGCATTGCTTCATTGCGTAGTACTGTTTTGTGATAATAACAAGTATTGTGTTTTTGTACATTACGTCAGAGATCCCTTCCCCAGTTGGAAAAACAGATTAAAGAAAAGCTAGAGAAGACTTCTACAGAGCTGAGAATGCTGGGAGATGGAGTCCCTCAAGATGAAACTGAAAGGGACAACTTCCTCATTGAGGTAAATTGAAAGTTGTGTGTTAATAAAATCTGCAGTCCTTCGAGTGAATTGTTTTTTGAAAACTGTAATGTTGTATGTTACAGAAAATAAGCAGATTCAACCAGGTTCTCACAGACATTGTCAGTGCAGAGGAGGATGTAGGAGACACGGACACACGAGTTTTTACTAAAATTCAGAGAGAATTTAGTAATTGGAAGACAAAACTTGACAAAAAAGCCACCCAGTGCAAGTTCTTGTCATACCGTTGGTTTGCTGATAAATACTTGATTCATAATTGGTCCATTCTTCTATGTAGTGGAGATCTGGGAAATGTAACTGTGAATGTAAAGTGTACCTATGAGGAAACAAAAACTACATTTGAGGGTTGTCTTTTTACCTGACACATTATATACGTTATTTTTAAATACTTTTGTCTTTAGTACAGGAGCATTTACGTGATGAGGTGGAGGAATACACTAGAATTCACAGAGGCAAAGAGCTACCTGGCTTTGTGAGCTACAGGACATTCCAAAGCATTGTCAGAAAACATGTGGAGGATTTAGAAGAACCAGCAATGAACCTCCTACAAACCACCACAGGTTGAAGAGAAGTGTATTTTTCTCTGTTTCATTTTTATCTCACAAAGGTCATGATTGCTCGGTGTTACATTTATGAAACTTGCATAGGGCACCAAATGTGCTAGGTCCATCCCTGCTTTCATGACATGTCGTTTACTTGCTTTTAAGTCCAACAGGAAGACTCAGACTTAACCTTACATTCATCTTCTTCTTCTGTTATCTTAAATAGACATCATTAGCATTGCTGTGAACAAAACCACCACCAGCTTTTTTGAAGCTTATCCCAATCTGATGAGGGCAGCTAAGGATCCACTGGAGGACCTAAGAGAGCTGGAGTATGAGAGGGCTGAGGAGAAACTGAGGTCACAGTTTAAGATGGAGAAAATCGTCTACTCTCAAGGTGGCCTCTATAGCCGCCAGTTAGAAGCTGCCAAATCAACACCTAACGGGAACCCGTTTGGAAAGGCTATCAACGCAGACATTCGTGAGATGACTCATCATCTAAAAGCCTATTTCACAGTATGTGCCAGTTTCCTTGTCTTTTTGTGTACTTGCATATACTTTCCCTATGTCTGATTGTGTTTATTTACATCTGATTTGGTGATGTGTCCTCAGATCACCTCCGATCGCCTAGCCAATCAGGTGCCCTTGATTTTGCTGTATCACATGATGGAGCAGTACCTTGTTAATGTGAAGACAGCCATGTTAGGCATGATAAGACACAAGGATGCAGGCAGCTTCATACAATAGATGTCTGATATAGCCAAGAAGAGAGAGTATCTTTTGAAGAGAATGGAACGCCTGAGGAAGGCCCGCCAAGTTCTGGCCAAGTCTGTGCCCTCTGCTTAGAAAGCTTGCAAAGGAGCATATTAGTTTTGCTGTTACACTCTAGATTTACTGCAATTTCACTTTACATTTTCTGTGTAGTGACAGGGGTCTGTTGTGAAAAGCAGCATTGATAAGTTACTGAATATTCATACAGCAGATAAATGTCAAGGGAAATAATGTAAGTTCTATAAAGAAAGTTTCTACGTGTTCAAATGTGATAGTTGAAAATGTATTTTTAATTTTGAAATGATTGAAAGATTTGTTGAGTACTCCTGGTAAATTACACAATATTTAGAATAGTTTTATTACAGTTTATTAGGCCTAAATCATGTTGAAATATATTCTGATATGTAATTTTTTATGTTTCATATTATGTATTTGGGTAAAATGATAATAAAGCAATTTTTAAGTCTCTGTCAATCCAGGCTAAAGGGGCTTTCCGACATCTATAGCTGACAAGGTTTTGTACAGTGACCCAGTGAATAAGAGTGAGTGTGAATAAAAGAGTCTGATTTATCACTCCTTAAAATATCTTCCAGGTTATATTAAACTCCTGTTATAAACATCATATCTTCTTATATCGTCTTAAACATCATATCATATATGTGCTATAACAAAGTAAAAAACGACCTCCAAACAGCTGCCTTATGTGACCCAGTGGCACAACTCTAATTGATCACTGATCAATTGGTATAACTCTATTTGATCACTGATCAATTGGTATAACTCTATTTGATCACATCATGTGTGGGTAAACACTGGTTGCACTTAGTGTCCTATGACTCATAACAGAATACACTAGCTAAAGTTGCATCATTCATAAAGAGAGAGAGAGAAATCTCTACTAATGATGACCATGTTTACTTGATTGAAACGGGTTGATGGGCATGGTAAAAGCTTCATTTTCAAGTGGGGGGAAAAACATTCACAAAGCATTTCCCTGGGATATTGTGAAAGCAGGGTTAAAAAAACCTCTACATTCAACTGGCAAGTTCTCTTACCATTTTTCAGAAGTCCCTTCGGCCTGGTCTAGCGATGTCCTCCAGTCGAGGAGAATCAGTTGACAGTAAAACAAAAAGAAACAAGGATATTAGAGATTAAAAATGATTAAAAGACATAATAAAAACAGATAAGACATGTAAAAGCAATACAATGAAAGAATAAGAGAAAAATAAACAGATACATATGAATACAAGAACAGAATAAAACCAAAAGAACCACAATAAAAGAACAAACAAATTAGAGTTAAAAGTGAATTTGACTAAAACCCATATAGAGTGCAATATGCCCACTCTAGTTTCTGGAAGGCTGGTGTCTGACTGAAGGACATTTATACAAAACCAAAGCTGACATTTCTTGCACTTCCTGCCCGGATTTTTTTGTTTGTTTATGTATGACCTGTGAACAAGTAGGCGATTGCAATACTCTATTGCAATAATTTGAGGCATATTTAGCTGTGACTTTTTTTGTATAATATGGTTAGAATTTGTCCGAGGCTCCCTGTCTTGCAAGTGTCAGGATCGCTCTCGGGGATGGGACCCGAGTCGCTGGATTTGGGAACCAGCGTTTCAGCCAAGTGTGTCAGAGAGGACCCAATAGCAGGATGCAGTTCAAAACTTGGTTTCTTTATTAATTGCAAAACATGTACTCCAAGCAGCGATATTCCAAAACACAAAAGATCAGGTGCAGGCAAAAGGCCAAAAACTAAAGAGGTACAAAATGTAGCTTTCAGACGGACCTGAATACAAAGCTACCTGAGGCGGCTTGAGAACCGCGATACGACACGTACCTTAACCACACACTTGTCTCCCTGGGAGAAGACCAAAACCCAAAAAGTGCGTGAGAGCACTAGCTGTGTGGTTAGGCGCTGCGTGTCTTTGCACAAAGACTAAGTGCGTGAGAGCACTGGTGACTAAGTGCTTGAGGGCACTGCTGACTAAGTGCGTGAGCGTACTACCAAAAACAAGCTAGGAACAAAAACAGTCTAGCAACAAAACAATCTAACGACCCGATAAGGTCCAGAGGGATTAGCCAGGTATTTGTACCCTGGCTAATTAACAGAAGTGACAATCACAAAATACAAGACAGGTGAGGGCACACAATGGGAAACAGGTGAGGGAACATAACTGGAAACAGGTGAGGGAACATAGCGGGAAACAGGTAAACACACAAATCACAACAAAGGCACATGTGTACGAACACTAGTCCATTCTTTTGTCCCTTGACCACCAGAGGCCGCTAATGTCCCAATACGTGGCAATCGCTGCCAGCATCGTGACAGCAAGGATGTCAGTTTTGCACAAGGTCGAAAGAAGCACAATTCGACCCTTCTTATCACCTCTGGTCCAAACATGCTCTTGCACAGATGCAGACTAAGTGGCACCTAATAATCTAAGTTACACACACAGAAAAGCCATGTTCCTGCTTACATAAGCACATGATTCATACAAGGTATATATTAATACAAAGCACATGATTAATACATTCTGAAGTCATTAACAGTGTTTCGGTATTATCTCTGTCACAAACAGTGAGAAACAAATAAACTAACAGGGGATACTTAAACTAATACAAAGAACTAAAACTGGGGACATAAACTAAAGAGCCAACAAACAGAGTCTCACTCTAATGTGCGCAGAACAGAAATACTCGGCTCACAGCCAGACAAGATAGTCACAATAGAACTGGGGTTGTATGCACGGAACTCGGGGTAATGTAGTCCTGGAAGCTTGGAGGCACGAAACTGACTGACGTGGAAGGCAGCGGACAGGGAGCTTGCTGGGATGAAAGCCAGCGAACAAAAGAAATCCAAGGTGCAGATAGACAGGAGACAGAATCCTGTGAAACACGGCTGGGTTGCGGAGCTGGTCGTCTCGGGCAGTAGTGTCGTCCATTTGGCGACGAGACCAGACATGGAGTGAGGGGAGTCAAGGGTATATGTAGGGAGTGAAACAGGTGAGTGTAATTGGGAGACGTGAATGCAGTGCAGCTTGGACGGTGAACGAGACTGATGACATGCAGCTGGGCAGGGGCATAACTATAGGGGGTGCAGCAGGTGCGGTCGCACCTGGGACCGTGGGTCTTGGGGGCCAATAGCCGGGGCCCTTAGACTGATTTATGTCTAAATTGACGGGCCCACCTCCAGTACTGCGTCTGACAGAAGTATCTAACTCAAATTTTCGCCGCTCAAATATGGATGTGTTCAGAGAACACAAACTCTATCATGGTATTATTTGTGGGAAAAATAGTAGCAATCTATAACAAAATGATATGTTTATCTTACATACACTATAGAAACTATTAAAAAATGATTCAATGAAATTAATAAGTTCTTATTTTCTTTGGTATTGTTATCATATTCAGATTTGCAATGTTGATTGCTGGGTAATATGTATGTTGTTGTCCAATGTCAAGTCTCTATTTGATCATGTGACGAGACGATACGATATAGCTAGTTAAGGCGCAACATCTGAACGTCAAGACAGACAAGCTGACTGAGCACAGCCAGAGGCACAGCACACCTGCAAGCCGAAACGATGCCTTTCAAACATAAAAGTGGTGATGCATGATTTGCTTTTTCAATGGACAGGATAGCCAGACCATTCAGCCTCTCCTGCTCCTCTTAGGTAGGTCTTAATGAGTTTACATTTTGAAAAGGGTCACTCGGCTGTTGCCACTGTCAGAAACAATAGCAGGGCAGTGCACACGGAGTGATAATCCATAATCAGCATCTTGGCAAATTGAGAGACTGCGGACTGCTGAGCAATCTCTGCTCTAAAGCAGGCCCTGAATGATAGGAGTTGTGCACCAAACGTTATTCCTATGTCCCTGTTGTAGTGGTCAGACAGACGTTTTGCCTGGTCATATAGCTCATCATTGCCTGCGAGCTAATGACCACTACAACAGGCACAGCTCCTATTCTTCAAACTGCCGAGCACTTGTTTACAGGTTGTAATAACTACCTTACGCCACTGACTAGGGCCCGTCATAATAGCCTGCACCTAACTACGTTACGCCACTGAAGCTGGGAGTGTGAGTGAGAGTGAGTGTGCTGAAGGGGCATGGCCGGAGCGGAGCTGTGATAATCTGTAATAACTAAGATGCGAATTTGAAATGTGTCAGATCCTATGATGCTTGAAGAGATCAGCCATCTTTCCCAGCATTATGAAGAAAAAGTGCGCCCCTGCATTGACTTGGTGGACTCCCTGAGGTCCCTGGGAGTAGAGCAGGACCTGGCCCTACCTGCCATCGCTGTCATGGGGACCAGAGTTCAGGAAAGAGCTCCGTGCTTGAAGCACTCTCAGGAGTGGCACTGCCCAGAGGCACTGGTAAGATAACACCAACATGGCATTGAATTTCAGCGTATGCTTCCTGGTCTAGTCGTACCTTTGGCATGAATGCTTTTTGCAGTTTGTGCTCTAGAGCATAAAGAACAGAGTTTGAAGTTCAGGTCTGGACAGCAGTGTGTGCATAAGATGTACTTTATTAGGTTGTGCTGCCTAAACCAGTATTTGAATACTGCTCCGCTCTGAATGAAGATGTTTGCCATTTGTTCATTTTGAATGTCCAGGCATTGTTACACGCTGCCCATTGGTACTGAAGTTGAAGAGAGTGAAAAATGGCACTCCCTGGTATGGGATTCTTTCGTACCAGAACAAGATCAAAGTGGAGCTCAAAAGCCCAGCAGAAGTGGGAGATGCTGTTGCCAAAGGTCTCTGTGCCCGTTTGTTATAGTAGATATGTGTAGTTCTTGGTAAACACATGGGCCTGAATTTGAAATGTGTCAGATTTGTTTTGCCCCAGCAATAATCACTGGCTGAGGTGTCTGTAACTTCTTACTTTAGAGTGAACTAAAAGCATCCATAGACTTGATTTTCCTTCATAATGTTCTCTGATCAATGTTGTCCTAACTGTACATTAAATCAGAGTTCGGATCATTTATTGATGAGTTTCTTGTCTTACAGCTCAGAATGCTCTCGCTGGTCAAGGGAAAGGCATCAGTCACGAGATGATTAACCTGGAAATCCGTTCCACCAATGTACCTGATCTGACTCTCATTGATCTGCCAGGCATTGCTAGAGTTGCCACAGGCAACCAGTGCCAGGATATTGAAGAACAGGTGAGAGGAACGTATAGTTAACGATGTTTTATGCAACATATAATAACTCGTACAACAAAAAATGTTGTTGTACTTTGTACATGACACAGGCCTACTCCTGCACACACCCTTGTGTTACAGATTAAGAAACTAATAGAGACGTTCATTAAAAAGCAAGAGACTATCAATTTGGTTGTGGTACCTGCAAATGTTGACATAGCCACCACAGACGCTCTGAAGATGGCTAAAACAGTGGATCCTGATGGGCAGAGGACTCTGGGTAATGTAGTTATTAACATTTTCTAAGGGTTTTTCATTTATATAGAAGGAACGTGCCGATTTTGTCATTTGTTGTTTGGCATGCCTTTACAGAACTTTCTTGTTAATTTTGTAAAGTGACTTTGAAGTGATAGCACATGGTTGGACTCTTCACCGTCCACCCAGAAAGTGGTGTCTAATTAGTTATTTTACCAAATGCATTTTCCGTGCTCTTGTTGATGGTCCAAGGTCACAATATACAGGTCACATTGTCTCACCTTCAGGCATCCTGACGAAACCTGACCTAGTGGACAAAGGAGCAGAGGACAATGTTGTCAGTACTCTCAACAATCTGGTCATTCCGCTCAAGAAAGGCTACATGGTGGTGAAGTGTAGAGGCCAGCTAGACATCAATGACAACTTGTCTCTGACCAAAGCTCTGGAGAAGGAGAGGAAGTTCTTTGAAGACCACACTCACTTCCGGTAAGGACAGTAAAGTCATTACCGGTAATGACTGACTAAAATGGACAAATCAGAATAACCATAAATCTCTCCCTCTGTTTTCATTTCTCATCCGTAGCATTTTTCTGGATGAAGGGAAAGCTTCTATTCCCCACCTATCTGAAAGGCTAACCAAAGAACTGGTATCCCACATTAACGTGAGTTCTTATGACGCTAATGATGGGTAAACTTTGGTTGTTTGCACTGAAATCAATCATTCAGTTTTGTGTACATACTGTTACATTAATAGTTCACATTACAGTTTTTCTCGATTGCTTAAACACAATTTTGACTGCTTTGTTTTGTTTTTCATTTCACTCACACAATTAGCACAACCACACACCCAATGAGCAAAACACCTCAGATCCATTGCAAAATGAAACACTCTTGTAAAAACTATACACTAATTTAACAAAACCATATTTTGTTACCATATGAAACACACACATGGCATATGACGGAATTCTGTTTGTACCACTTACACACTGCTGTTATAAACCTAAAACACTTTTAGCAATTCTACTTCTCAGTGATTAGAGTAGTGTAAGTGAAGTACACAGAGAAAGTGCACATATTCAATAAATTCACCAAACACTACACAAGACCAATGCTGCAGACTGATGAAAATAGTATTTAATTCTCTCCATGTACACAAATCAGTCAAACATGGGGAATCACAACAAAAACAACTAAACTTGTCTCAGTTTTCATAACTGCATAACACTTGATGGCTGTGTTCAACTAATTGCCACAAAGTGTGGTAATTTGACTTGCAGTGCTTTGGAATTGCAAGGAAGTGACATCTTGATATACGTCTGTGTCTAAAGCATAAAAGTGTGTTTAGTGTTTTGCAAATCACTTGTGTGTATTGTTTCGCAAAAAGTGTGATGTTGACATGTGCTTATAGTGGTGCAAATCTGAGCCGTTGTTTTGCTCCTTGAGTGAAGGTTTTGATAATTGTGTAATACTTTTGATTTTAGTGTTTATCCAGTCGTAAAAAACTGTAATTCGTGTTTCGCACAGAATTTGAATATTTTGTAATACAAGTTCTAAAACACCAAGATGGCTCCGTCTACCTATTGCTCCCACCTCAGTTTGTGTCTGGTTATACTAGGCTACTAAAATTATTATTTTAAAAGGTAGGATTACAACCACACAATAGACCCAAGTGATTTGAATAAACAATTTAAATCTCGAAAAAAAAAACACAACTTAAAGCATAGTAGATAAAAAACAGACTAATTGACTCTCAAACATATAATTACAGTAGAATGATTTAAAATATGACCTACTCATGAAAAGTAGATTTAGTCTGTTAAGCATTGTGTAGTACTGTTTTGTGATAATAACAAGCATTTTGTGGTTTTGTACATTACGTCAGAGATCCCTTCCTCAGTTGGAAAAAACAGATTAAAGAAAAGCTGGAGGAGACTTCTACAGAGCTGAGAATGCTGGGAGATGGAGTCCCTCAAGAAGAAACTGAAAGGGACAACTTCCTCATTGAGGTAAATTGAAAGTTGTGTGTTAATAAAATCTGCAGTCCTTCGAGTGAATTGTTTTTTGAAAACTGTAATGTTGTATGTTACAGAAAATAAGCAGATTCAACCAGGTTCTCACAGACATTGTCAGTGCAGAGGAGGATGTAGGAGACACGGACACACGAGTTTTTACAAAAATTCAGAGAGAATTCAGTAATTGGAAGACAGAACTTGACGACAAAGCCCTCCAGTGTAAGTTCTTGTCATACTGTTGGTTTGCTGATGCAAACCTGATTCATAATGGGTCCATTCTTCTATGTGGTGGAGATCTGGGAAATTAAACTGTAAATGTAAAGTGTAACTATGAGGAAACAAAAACTGTTAAATTGTAGTGTTGTCTTTTTACCTGACACATTATATACGTTATTTTAAAATACTTTTGTCTTTAGTACAGGAGCATTTACGTGATAAGATGGGGGAATACACTAGAATTCACAGAGGCAAAGAGCTACCCGGCTTTGTGAACTACAGGACATTTCAAAACATTGTCAGAAAACATGTGGAGGATTTAGAAGAACCGGCAATGAACCTCCTACAAACCACCACAGGTTGAAGAGAAGTTTATTTTTCTCTGTTTCATCTTTATCTCACAAAGGTCATGCTTGCTCAGTGTTACATTTACATAACTAACCTCATCACTCAAGTTCACATTCACTCACTGCTTTCATTATGTTCTGGTAACTTTCTATTGACTTCCAATTGTGGGAGGAGTGTGGCTAGTTTAATGTCAGTTTAATTTAATTTGAACTCATTGGATCAGCTTGTTGTTCCCAACGTTAACACTGAACTAGATCACTTTTATGGCATGTCGGTTACTTGCTTTCAAGTCCAGACTTAACCTTACATTCATTTTCTTCTGTTACCTTAAATAGACATCATTAGCATTGCTGTGAACAAAACCACCAGCAGCTTTTTTGAAGCTTATCCCAATCTGATGAGGGCAGCTAAGGATCCACTGGAGGACCTAAGAGAGCTAGAGTATGAGAGGGCTGAGGAGAAACTGAGGTCACAGTTTAAGATGGAGAAAATTGTCTACTCTCAAGATAGCCTCTATAGCCACCAGTTAGAAGCTGCCAAATCGACACCTGAATCTTCTGACAAAATCTGGAAGGGGGGGTCAAAGGTTATCAACGCAGACGTTCGTGAGATGGCTCATCATCTAAAAGCCTACTTCACAGTACGTCGCCTTTGTACTTGTCTTCTTGTGTACTTGTCTATACTTTCCCAATGCCTGTTTGTGTTTATTTACATCTGATTTGGTAATGTGTCCTCAGATCACCTCCGATCGCCTATCCAATCAGGTGCCCCTGATTTTGCTGTATCACATGATGGAGCAGTACCTTGTTAATGTGAAGACAGCCATGTTAGGCATGATAAGACACAAGGATGCAGGCAGCTTCATACAAGAGAAGTCTGATATAGCCAAGAAGAGAGAGTATCTTTTGAAGAGAATGGAACGCCTGAGGAAGGCCCGCCAAGTTCTGGCCAAGTCTGTGCCCTCTGCTTAGAAAGCCGGCAAAGGAGCATATTTGTTTAGTATTAGGAGTAGGAGGATTGAAAGATTTGTTCAGCACTCCTGGTAAATAACATAATATTTCGTTTTATTACATTTACTTAATTAGGCCTTAATCACGTTGAAATATATGCTGATATGTTCATTTTTATGTTTCATATTATGTATTTGGGTAAAATGATAATAAAGCAATTTGCGTAAATATCCTAAAACCACAGATAGCTTTCGTTAGTTATTTTCATGTGGGTATTCTTATTTCACTCTATATATTTAGTTAACCTATTTCTATGTTACTTCTGCCCACATAATATTCTATAAATTAGAATAGAGAAATTGTCTCGGAAGGAACACATTCATTGTACTAGTACAAGTTAAATTAATTAGTTAAATCAATCGCCATAATAAAACATGTTTCCCATCTTGTAGGCAAATCATGTCTACTGATACCGTACTATAGTTAATATATTCATACATCTCATACTCCGACAGTGAATAAGAGTGATTGTGAATAAAAGAGTGTGATTTATTATTTTGCCAAAAGGTGGCCCTGTTGTACCATAACAGCTAAAGAGCACCCATAAAGAGGAATGCAGACAATTGTGCTTTAAATGAATAATTAGGTGAAAACATTTTGAAATTTTGTGTAATTCAACATGAAGAAGAAAGTGAATATTTAACGCCTTGAAACTGCATGAATTACATGTAATTTTTTGGGCGCCATATTCACTAATACTTACGGTAACGTTAAGTCACTCACTCCTTTAAATATCTTCCAGGTTATATGAACCTCCTTCTGGCGAATTTATTTTCATGTATTGTTATATATATTATCAGACGTGACCATCATAAGTCATAGCTTATATTGTTATAAAATATTGCTTTGAATTTTTGTTGTGAGCATGAACAGAACTAAAGACTTGACCTTGCAAGTTACATGCTGGTGGATAAGCTGTTCTTGCCAAGACAGCCGCTAACACGCTTGCTTTAGCACACTGTCACTGAACTTCGGCGAGGACAGCCGCTGCTTTCAGCTCTCACTCCAAAATGTTTGCCATACGATCTTTTGTCTGCAAATCATATCCCTTCTGGCTAAAACCGCAAGTTGCAGGTGCAGGGTTTATCCACACGACCACCAACTTGTCTGGAGCTAAAGTTGCTGTTGTAAGTACATCTAGCTAAACATCAACAGTCGACCACACGGATAAATTAACGTTAGCTGGCCAGCTAGCTATCTAACTTTGTTGTGAATGTCATGTTGCTTTCTCCAAGCTCTTAACGTTACACAGAAAACGCACACATTAGCCTGCTACGTATTAGCTCATTCTTGCAGCATATTGTAGCTGTTATGACCAACGTAGTGGGAACGTCACATTTCATGTAGTCCTAAATGTTGTGTGTCTTCTGAAGCTATTGCTTGTATGTGGGAATTGTATATTCAATGAAGATGTCTCTAAGGGGTCAACGTTAAGTTACATAATTAGTTTAATATTTGGCAGGTGCTCTCAGGATGTGGCGTGTACGACGGCACGGAGATCCATGAGGCGTCAGCGTGAGTGTTGCCCTTCAGGCCTGTTCTACTGTACTGGTTGTCTGTCAAACAGAAACATTGCAGTAAAACTCTTCCTCCCTAGTAGTCCAGGCAAACTAACCCCTTTTGGAGCCAAAAGTAGAATAAATTGTAAAAGAATGTTTTGAAGCTTAGATTATTTCTCTGAGGTTTCCAGAACAACATACTAAAAGTCCTAAGAAATCCTAGTTGAGGAAATATGTTGAATCCTCATCAATCCGAGATGTGTGCCAATAAGGCCAGGCAACATTACACCCCAATGGGGCTATTTTTTTCCTTTACTCCTATCAAAATGAAACTTTACATAATGAAACTACCAATGAAAAGTAACATTTTTTGTATTACAAGTTTCTTTGAAAATTAATTTTAATATGCAAATGAGCTATACACTAATCGAATATGCCCAAAATACACCCAAATAGGCTTAATTTTTTCCTTTACTCCTACCACAATAAAACTTTACATAGTAAAAGTATACATGAAAAGTAACTTTTTTTGTATTACAAGTTTCTTTTGAAATTAATTTGAATATGCACATGAGCTCCACAATTATTGAATACGTCCTAATTTGCAAAGGGCAGAAACACCATTCATATGTATAACAAATACATCTGCCCAATCTTCATCCAATCATCCTACTGCCAATGGGTGATGGCAATGCTGCTTTTAGACTGGCCTCTAACCTGAAAACTGCCAGGCTTGGTAGTACCTGCCAGGGGTATAACCCCCTGCCGGTATAGTCAGATATGTCACACAGAAATATGGTAAGACTACTATCATAGTCTTTGATGGCTACAAAGAAGAACCAACAATAAAAGATGCCTCTCAACTGCGTCGGACAGGTGCTACTCCCGGTGTGACTGTACACTTCTCTGGTGACATGATCATCCAATCCAAAAAGGACCAGTTCCTTAACAATAAGGAAAACAAACAACGGTTCTTCTTTTATCTCAGTGCTAAACTTGAGAAGGCTGGGTGTACCACAGACCATGCAAAGCACGATGCAGATGTGCTCATTGTCCAAACTGCCATTGCCTCTGCCAGAACAAAATACACAGTCTTAGTAGGTGATGACACAGACTTGTTAGTACTCTTGCATCATGCTGATCTGAATGCACAGGAGCTGTTTCTGGCACCAGAACCAAAGAAAGCAACAAAAACAAGACGGATATGGTGCATAAAGTAGACGAAGGAGTTACTTGGTCCCAAGGTGTGTGACAATCTCCTCTTTATTCATGCCATTTTAGGCTGTGATTCTACGTCTCGTCTATTTGGCATAGGAAAGGGAATGGCACTGAAAAAAGTAAAGAATGACACTAGCTTTCTCGAACAAGCTAAGGTGTTCAGCCAGTCACAGGAAAATGTGGGAAAAGGCATCATCATTGCAGCAGGTGAAAAAGCTCTAGTATCACTGTATGGGGGCGAAAAAGATGAATCACTGGATATGCTGAGATACAGGCGATTCTGTGATAAAGTAACTCAGAACTCATCTCCAGTGGAACCTCAAACTCTCCCTCCAACGTCAACAGCTGCAAAGTTCCATAGTCTTCGGGTCATTTACCAAATGATGGAGTGGAAAGGGGGAAGTGAACGTATGGACCCAAAAGACTGGGGGTGGCATGTTTTGGATGGGAGATTTATGCCAATAATGACCGATCAGCCTGCGGCACCACCAGAAATACTAGATGTAGTCCGCTGTAGTTGCAAGAAAGACTGCAGCACAAAGAGATGCACATGCAAAAAACATGGACTCCCTTGCACTGCCATTTGCGGAGAATGTCGTGGTACTAGCTGCACAAACTCACAGTTGCCTGATTTATCAGATGAATACGACCCAGAGGGGAAGAATTAAGCAAAGAACAAACCAGGAACTGATATAGGGGGTGCCAGAACCAAGAGCCACAGAGAAGGGGTCGAGGATCCAGGCTGGATTTAAAAAAAAAAAAAAAGACTTTAAAAAGAAAAACTAAAAAAACTCCCCTGTTGTTGCTACCTTGTCTTGGTGGGGAGGCTTGTGTGCCTCTGTGACCCTGAAGACTATACCGGCGGGGGGTTATACCCCTGGCAGGTACTACCAAGCCAGGCAGTTTTCAGGTTAGAGGCCAGTCTAAAAGCAGCATTGCCATCACCCATTGGCAGTAGGATGATTGAATGATGTATTTGTTATACATATAAATGGTGTTTCTGCCTATGCAGATTAGGACATATTCAATAAGTGTGGAGCTCATGTGCATATTCAAATTCATTTCAAAAGAAACTTGTAATACAAAAAAAGTTACTTTTCATGTATACTTTTACTATGTAAAGTTGTATTGTGGTAGGAGTAAAGGAAAAAATTAAGCCTATTTGGGTGTATTTTGGGCATATTCGATTAGTGTATAGCTCATTTGCATATTAAAATTAATTTTCAAAGAAACTTGTAATACAAAAATGTTTACTTTTCATGGGTAGTTTCATTGTGTAAAGTTTCATTTTGATAGGAGTAAAGGAAAAAAAATAGCCCCATTGGGGTGTAATGTTGCCTGGCCTTATTGGCACACATCTCGGATTGATGAGAATTTAACATATTTCCTCAACTAGGATTTCTTAGGACTTTTAGTATGTTGTTCTGGACACCTCAGAGAAATGATCTAAGCTGCAAAAAATTCTTTTACAATTTGTCTGTCGAAAAACACTACTTTGCCTGGCCTATAGGTCTTGCAGAGTTACACTGATGTTTTGACTACTGCACATGTTTGTGTTGTGTGATGTGCAGAATCCTGGTGCACCTTAGCAGAGGAGGGGCTGAAGTGCAGATGTATGCCCCAGATGTCGCCCAGATGCATGTCATTGACCATGGCAAAGGCCAGCCCATGGAGAAGGAGTCTAGGTAGGAGTAGGGATTGGATCTTTAATTGACACACTGGCTGCACTAGTAAAGAACATTACCGTGTCAGATGAGACTGCATCAATCTTCGTGGGGTGTGTGACTTCTCTTCCATTGTTGTGTGTGTTGGGAAAAAAGGAATGTGTTATCTGAGTCGGCACGGATTGCCCGTGGCAATATAGTTGATGTAGCCAAACTGAGTGCCAGTAACTACGACGCAATCATCTTCCCCGGCGGCTTCGGGGCAGCCAAGAATTTGTAAGTACTGTACTGACAGTAGAGTACCCTGTAATGTGTCTACTTCAATGCTCCGTTAATACTAGAACGGCTCTCAAACAGAGCGCATACCTCCGCCAAGGTTCAACAGACCCCTTTTCCTGCCGTATCTTGCAACGTTCGTGAAAGCGAAACTAGCAGGCACCCTGTGAGTCGGATCGGCTCCAAAATGTAATTAGTGTTTACTTGTTATATCTTTCCACCAAGTTTCATGAAAATCGAAATTAGTAGTTTTTGTGTATTCGAACAGGGATGAAAACATAACAACCTTGGCGGAGGAAATAAAGACATGTTAAGATTTGAAATTGCTAAAATTGACAGTGTAATATGGCGTGCCGAGTTCATCCTTATTGTTCTTCTTTCTGTCTGAGTATAGTACTTCACCTTGATTTGCAGGTCCACATTTGCTGTGGATGGGAAGGACTGCAAAGTGAATGCTGACGTGGAGCGTGTTTTGAAGGACTTCCACAAAGCTGGAAAACCTATTGGGTGAGTGTATGGGTGAAGTGGTCTACTCGCTCGGCACTTTTGTAACCATGGTATTGCATGTTCACCGTTTTACTTTTCTTACAAATACGTTGTGTTGAAATTGTGCTTTGTGTATTCTCTTTTGATATCTTTCTTATTCAGTCATTTATCATTGAAATGTTGATGTCTGTGGTTGCCAGGTTGTGCTGCATCTCCCCCGTGTTGGCAGCCAAGGTTCTCCCTGGTGTGGAGGTGACTGTGGGCCACGAGGAAGAGGAAGGCGGGAAATGGCCCTACGCTGGCACAGCTCAGGCCATTAAAGCCCTTGGTGCCAAGCACTGCGTCAAAGACGTCACCATATCCTGCCTTGAGATTTATGTGTCCTGAGCAAAGGCTTAGCTGCTTCTGTGTTATAACATGCAAAACCTGCATTACTAAACAGACTACCACAGTAGTTGTTAAATTAGTTTGTAGAGGCAAAGAGCTTTGTATGAGCAGAAAGTTATTCTTTTGGGGCATTCTCCACTCCTCATATTGCATGCAAAACAACTCCTTAACACAATTGCACAATTGAATAAGGGCAGTAAGCATTTTGCAGGTGTATTTTACATGATCTTGTGAGTGCATGTGTTGGACCTGACTTGAGTTGACGCTGTCGAATTCACCCTTAACCTCAGTGTTTTACGAGACCCATGTTGACCTGAAAAACAAGGTGGTGACTTCACCAGCCTTCATGTGCGAGACAAAGCTGCACCTGATCTTCGATGGAATCGGAGCCATGGTGAAGGACGTCCTGAAGCTCAGCGGAAAGTGATGGCAACACCGAGACAACCAGTGTCCCACACCTGAGGCGTCTGCTGTGGCCAAAATATTGTCATGCCAGTCCTTCCTTGATGAGGGTCAAGTTAGTGTGACCTGTGATTTAAATAACTGAAGTGCCAGACCAGACATGGAGGTGGCTGGCATTAAAATACCTTGGCTGCAGACGCCTGAGGGGAAAGACACTGTGAGACTATAGAGACTGTGAGTCTATAGAGACTATGGAAATCAAGATTTCAGCTTCATTTAGAGGCTTGCTGTGACTAGGATTTTCCCATCTGACATATTTTTTTTCATTAAAAAAATAATTATTTTATGGTAGTGATGCATTTGGTTTCAATTTCACAAGCTGTATAATGACCACACCCAAAGCTGAGGTCCAGTGGAAATTGCAATTGCGCTCTGGCATGAGAGGCTGAAATTGCCAAGAATACGGTTACTAAAGACACAGCACATTTTTCATTATTCACTTTTTCCATGATGAAATACATGACTAGTTGTAATGTATTTAATTGCCAAGAGGGGGCACTGATGGACTTTGTTGGGAATCTGCTTGGCTGGCCAGTCTGCTTCCCTTCACAACTACAATAATTCTAAGAAAGAAGTTTTAAAAGTCACTTTTCACTCAAATGCTAGTAGCCTAGCCTTAAAATAAAAAAATTTAATAATTAGCTTTTCCCTACGTTTTCTGTCAGCAGCGTGTAAGATTTATTTTCATGTTGTTATTTTCATGGTTTTATATGTTATTTTCATTCCAAATTCTTTTGCTCTGTTTCATTCATGGGTTTGAAGGAGTCATCATAACCTAGGCTACTAAGTGTAATTTCTAGTATCATTTCTAGACTAAGTAATGGGCTTAATAACCTTACGTCAATCAGATACCATGATGCCATGCCAGACTACCGTAGCCTAGCTATGTGTTCTGCGTTCTAAACTAATCACGTCATGGATCTGTATGGGAGGCTGACCCAAAGGTTGCCATGCTGACTTATGTGACCATTTTGTATTTGTTTCTGGGGTCTTAGATGAAATTCGGCCAACCAGTGCATCAGTGCGGGTCAGACATAACACTATGAAAACAAATCCAATCTTGACTGTTTCGCATGTCCTCCTTAGGCCTCACAGCTCTCCTTCACCCCCTTAATGAAGGCCCGGTCTACGCTGTGTAACCTTTGCTGAGGGATAATGAGACGCAACATTACTGGAGCAGTGAAATGTCAGTCCTGTCGGACATTATAGATGCAGTAGGCCATGCACTTTTTCGTAGTTTAAAGTAAAAACACCAGAACTCTCCGCAATGTTTTTGAAAGGGTATGTTTTTTTTTTTTTAAATACTAAATGATTACTATGCTTACTATAGTAATACGCCAGCACTGTCCATGTCAGAAATTGTATTGCATCTGTTTGCTCATAAAATTGAAAGGCATACAATGCTTAAAAACACCTACAATTTGGCAAGGCTGGTCAGTTGCTGGTCCAGACTCAGCCATGATAATTCTTATGAAGAACCATTGGGGAAATTGCATTGCGTAGGAACACAAACACAGCAGACAGTATGCAATTTTACCCAACAAAGGGTATATGTATTTCATATGTATAAAGGCCAGCCAAAAAAATCTATTAGGATCCACACTTTTAATAATAAAACCACAAACACATATACACACAATGACTGTGTAAACCACACTTTGCAATCTTTGGTCCAATCATTGTGTAGTCGTAGTTAGGACATCCATCTCCATGCACACGGCCCTATGTTTTAAGCTACAAGGGAGAACTGATAAGAAAAGATGAAGGTGGCCTTGGAGAGCACACCCTTTGGGATCTATGTTTTGTCTACATGTGTTTTTGAAGTAGCCTTAGCTTTTTGATTCCTTCTTCAAAGTATTCCAGTTTTCATGGCACACTGGAGACTCTTTTGGGGATTTTCATTTTAGCTCTCTCTCTCTCTCACACACACACACACACACACATGCTCCCCCTCTGCTTCCGTGTGTGTGTGTGTGCATACGTACGTCTGCAGCCAACTAAGCGCAGGTGTGTGTGTTAGGCCGAGTGGGCTTGCTGGTCCCTGTCAGCGTCTCAGTATCGGTTGGCCGTTTAATTAAGAGGCTGCGGGTCTGAGGGACATCTGCTTGTAGGCTGTGCGCTGGGTGTGTGACCCGGCGGGGGGCCAGGGAGGCGCTGTATGGGACAGGGATGCAGAGGGCGCCTCCTCACCCCGTCCCGTGCCCTCTCCTCCCCTGTGCCACAGACAGATGGTGCCAGCTCGCTCCGAAGGCACGTTTGTGCCAGCCAAAGAATCACACGCCCTGGCATCACCCCAGCACTTGTCAGTTTACTGTCGCATCTTGTCAGAGAGGAGGGGACAGGCTACCGACGACACAAACTGGAAGAGAAGATGCTGGCTTAGGCTAAAACATATATGAAGATGCACCTTCACACTTTGAGATCCACACAGAAATGGGTGCCAATCCAACGGTTGAGTGAACTGAAATGGCCTTTTCTGTTGAGCTGTTACTCTTGGCCAGACTGGGAAATGAGTCATTCACACTTTTTAACCAGCGTTTAGCCACCCAGCATTGGAACATCTGTGGGGTGTATGGTAGACGTGTAGGTCACACACACACACACACACCCCATGAGAAATTTCAAGGAATGGTTACTCATTTACATCAGCATCCCAGGTCATATGCGGTTGCCGTAGAGACAAGGTTGCGACAAGGACACACAGCGAGAGAGTTTGGAGGGTTTGTGGGGTCACGCCCCTGCTGCTTATTCAGAGAGAAGTCCGATCAATCAGAGCACTCCACCTTTTCTGTATGAGGATAGACCAGATCATTCACTCACCAGTCAATTACATTGGTCTCTGAATATCACAGTTTAACTCTAACGTCACTGCAGTCATAACAACTAGATTTTTCCTAGTTCCTTAACTAGAGTTATGCAGATATATGGAGACCATCATTCACAGTGATTATTAGCCCTTACATCACTGGTCTTCACTCAACAGTAAGGGTTTTGTAATTTATCGATTGCATGATAATTGGAAGAAAGACATCCTCAAGCCACTTCTGTCAGAAACACGCAACATATGTGTAAATAGTGCATATGTGTAAATAGTGCATACGTGTAAATAGTGCAAACTTCCTGCTCTGAAGTGGTGGGTGTGCCATTTACCCTCAGCAGTTTCCAGCCAGACACATCAAAGTGGCATTTAGTGACTTTTTAACACTTGGCTTGTGTTCTTATGTTTCTCTCCAGCTCTTTCATTACCTCTCCCTCCCTCCCCCCCCCCCC
Source organism: Clupea harengus (assembly GCF_900700415.2). Taxonomy (NCBI): domain Eukaryota; kingdom Metazoa; phylum Chordata; class Actinopteri; order Clupeiformes; family Clupeidae; genus Clupea; species Clupea harengus. The sequence continues at coordinate 14,511,512 of NC_045153.1, forward strand.
CCTCTCTCTCTCTCTCTCTCTCTCTCTCTCTCTTACCCTCTGTCTGTCTCTCCCATGTATTTGTTGGCAGTCTGCCTGGCTGCTCGTGAGCTGGTTACTGGCTGGCTGTCAGTTTGCACACTACTGTAACCGCCACCTCCAGACCTCCTGCCCCTCCTCTCCCCCGCCCTCTCTCAGCACTGGACCCCATGCGGTGCGGGCTGTGTCGAGCTGTCAGCCTCCGGCTGCGGCCTGCCAAGCGCCTGGTCCCAGGCTGCGGGGCAGAGGGCTAACGGCGGGCTCCGCCGCCGACTCGCCTGGGCTCCCTCTGCCGCCTGCCCCCGAACGCCATGACAGATTGGCCCTCCAGCTGTCCGAGCGCCGGGCCCAGCCCGGACTCACGCTGGGGCCGCCACATGCCCCGAGAAACCGGTGCCCTCCGTGCACAAGCGTGTGCATGCACTTACACACACACGTGCACACACACACACACACACACACACACACACACACGTGCACACACACACACACACACACACACACACACACACACACACACACACACACACCATATATGGTGTGTACACATGAGGACACAGTTCACACAGATGTATCCACAGACACAAAACAGGAGACAGATGCACATGGAAACGTTTTGCCTGCATTCAGCTATTTATTTATCCATCCATATATAAATGAAACCTACACTCATAGGCTAAACCTTCAGCTCTGTGGTCACTGTCTCATCTTCCCTTCCCCTCGTTTAACAAACCCACAATGCCACCTTGTGCAAAAAGTGTCAGAAACAAACCCAGCTATCCAACTGTGAAAAATAGTCCTAGAGTTATGCAGATATATTGAGACCATTATTCACAGTGATTATTAGCCCTTACATCACTGGTCTTCACGCAACAGTAAGGGTTTTGTAATTTATCGATTGCATGATAATTGGAAGAAAGACATCCTCAAGCCACTTCTGTCAGAAACAAGCAGCATATGTGTAAATAGTGCATATGTGTAAATAGTGCAAACTTCCTGCTCTGAAGTGGTGGGTGTACCATTTACCCTTTGTCAGAAACAAACCCAGCTATCCAACTGGGGAATATAGTCCTACTCCAGACCTCATCAAGCCATTGCCCTCTCCCCTTTATTTTGTAGATCATCTTTTTCTTTGCATTTCACTCATATTATTTAATTTTTATTTTGTATAGATTTACGTCAGGTTTGTTAAAATGAGAGTGAAGCTTTTGGACTAAACATTAGGAAAGTTCATGAATGTGTATGTAGTATTTAAAGGATAATCTGTTAGGATCTACACTTTTGATTAGATATTGTACCTGATACCTTACAGACAAAGTTATTCTAGTTTGTGCACCATTGAGTATGCCTTTCTGTGATAGTTTCCATATTTTTGTGGACAGTGAAAGAATATATCCTCAGATAGTTTTGGTATTGACCATATAGATACACTGTACATGTTGCTGTTTTGCCCTAGTAAATGAGTAAATGTGATGTATTTGAACAAGGGACAGGAATGTAGAACACATAATAGTGTACTTCCTATTTTTCCATATTTACCTTGTTAGGCAAGTAGACTGTTATGCCAAGTTCTCATGAGCACCCATAACAATTCCCAGTTTGGCCTTGTTAGTTTTAGACACCCCCCCCACACACACACACACACACACACACACACACACATACACACGCCACAGTCACTCTCTCTCTTTTCCTTTCCCCTTCCCAGTCTGCCCTTGTTAGTTACACTATCAGTCTGTAATCTCAGGGGGTTCCCGCTGGCTCTGGGACCCCGAGCCTCTGGGACAGGTGAGCAGGGGCCCGGGGCCCCTCGGGGCTGACGGGAGCAGGCTGTGTGTTGTCGGTCTGCAGTCTGTTCTCCAGTTGTGACGGGGAGCGCAGCCTTATGATGACAATTAGAGCCTGTTAGGGAGCACAGATGAGCACCTCGCATGAAAGGAGGGAGGGAGGGAGAGAGAGAGAGAGAGAGAGAGAGATTTTGGGGTTAGCACAATGGACCAAAAGCTGGGGAACCTTAGCATGGAAATGCAAGCGT